>NW_027176483.1:15782158-16287158 GCF_023349555.1 Cebidichthys violaceus
CAAATGTGTATGTATTCCTTTATGAGTTCTTTAGCTATTACTCACAAGGAGCTAGTTTGTCAGTGCTGTGTGTGCTCTTTCTGTGCTCTGTACTCCCGCAGTAATGAATGGTGCTGGTTAGACTATTCTGTCTCCGTCAGGCTTTTGGGGGGGCCTACAGAGAAGCTCCTATAGAGTTTCATTAATCTGGCTGTCAGAAAGTATATGGGTGCTATCTTTTGTACAGGTCATGGTGGGCAGCTGTGTTACCACTGCCCTCTTCCTTGTTCTGGCTCTTCATCCCCTGACAGGGCAGTCCACAGGATGGTTGGCTGGCTGATTTGGTGGGTGGGCGCGTGGGTGAAGCGAGACACAGAGGGCATAATGCATGGCATGGGGCTTTTACTGTCTGCACATAAGCCTGCTCTGTATCAATGAATAACAATGTTGTTCTATGCCAACTGGGATAGTCAGGGAATTCCAGGAATTCTCAGGACATCTCTTGTTATGTGATCTAGAAGTAGGCAAAAAAACTGCACATAATCTGAGACATCAACAGATATGTAAAACACCACACACTGTATGAGGTATTAAGGTGTGTGTAACATTAAATACTTATTTCACGAGGTCAATAGTGTGAATGAATAACATTTTTATTATGTGTCATGCATACAACAATGCATGATGAGAGAAATCAGAATAAATACTAGTTGAATAACCCATCTCTACTTCTTAGTTATCGAACTAGCTAAACTTTACCTCTTCAAAATTAAACGGCTGATTTTTGATCATCTGAACCCCAGAATATTTCAGGATTTTGTTCTCCCATGTCATGGAAAATTGCTACTCTTATATAATCACATTATGAGCTATATAAAAGCAGAACAATTTTTAATATCTGACTTTCATCTGATGTATAGTTTGCATGATCACAATGCCCACTAGTGTTTTTCTACTCTTTTATAGATAATCTTTATTTTAGGTTACATTAGATAGGTTACTGTAACGGTTGGTTGCGGGCTCATGCAGCAATGTGTGGTGCATTCAGCTTTCAGCTTAACCATCCACATAAATTATTAATGCTTTTTAACTGCTGTTAAAAAGAAATATGAAATATGCACTTCTGATCTATAAATTTCATTCCAGTGTCAGCGCTCCATGGATTTACAATATTGCCCATCCATCCTAGCTGACAATATGCTGCAACTACAAAGTGAAAAGATTACACTTCCACCCTCCTGTAGATTAAATACTGAAATACAGAGTCCTTAGTCTGACTGCAGTAAAAATAACTGTAACCATGTTTGATATTGTCAGATCCGAAATCATCCAGAATGCACAGCTCCGATGGCTGGTTTAATTGTGTATGTGTCACTTTTTTTCTTTTCTTTTATTGGCTGTGCTAAATCACACCTGCTCCTTGTTCGTGTACGCGCGGCCACACCTAAGAGGCGCTACTGTGACGCGATGCTTAATAACAATCAAGCCCTCTCTCAATCTGCACCAAAACGAGCCTAATTCACTCTGACAGAGAAACACCTGATGGCCCTGCATACCACCCCAGTCTCCAACAATTCCTAACCTAGTACACACACACACACACACACACACACACACACACACACACACGCGCACGCACACACACACATACACACGCACGCACACACACACACACACACACACACACACACACACACACACACACACACACACACACACATACGGTGAAGGTTTTATGCCTCCGTCTTATGCTTAGTTAATCAGAGGAATACCACTTTAACAAATATGAAGTGGATTTGGTGTATGCTAATATCCTCCGCTCACTTTCTCCCTGTCAGATATGATTAGGTCAGGCTGGTTTCCTTACATTGATCTCAGTGCAGAGCAGACAGGCTGCTCACACCAGCCGTGGCTGCAGGCGCGCTACCTCTTTATCTGTTTGGTTTTGTATATTTTCATGACTGATTCAGGTTGCTATGGACCATAGGCAGCAGCAGCAGCAGCAGGTGGCTCGAACTTGCTTTATCTTGAAAGCCTTTATTTACATTAAACCTGGTAGTAGTCTTTGATTCAGGTTGTGTTTAGTTTGGGTTGCTCTTTTATTAAGTGCCTTACTCATGCTTTCAGCTAGCTGGGCATGGCAGACATGTGGCACACATGCATTGCTAAATAGTTACGTTTATTACCTTATTTGACAGAGACAGCGCACATTAATAACATTTCTAAAGATATGCCAGGCTAATTTTCATCTGTTGTCCCCGGGCAGGCAGTTGTTAAAATCACAGATGTTGGAAATAAAAGTGTTGGAAATACAATCGATAAAAGCGGTTAAAAAACACATGTAGATACAAAGAGATCCTGCATTACATAGAGACGAGACAGACAGTCCTTAAAACACACAGAATCAACAGATAGCATGAGAAAACAATATTAGGCCGGATGACGTGTATTACAGTAACTATGACCGGAGCTTGTTATAGTCACTGTACTCGTGCTCCTACACTAGGGATAAACCAATACCGATACCGATACTGGGCCGATATGGACTTGATTAGCTGGATCGGGTATCAGTGACAACGAAGCCAATCAATTCAATTCTATGTTTGTATACCATACACTGTATACTATATATTTGTATACTGGAATTTGTTGCTGCTTTTAAAAATGTATACTTGAATTGTAATTCATGTTAATGTTAAATATGTTTTGCCAAGTTGCTGGTGCACAATTTATTATTTTGATAAAAAATAACAATTCAGTAAATGTATATCTTTGCATTTACTTCCTACTATTTTTACAAAGTTAAGAAATCAATGTTTAGGTTGAGTTTGATGTTTCCTTACACATACAAGAATGATCCCAGTCACTTCCACACAGTGAGGCTTACAGCTTATTAATTAAATGTTGGTATTGGATCGGTACTCTGTATCGAAAACCCGGGTATCACTGTCGGGGCTGAAAAAGTCAGATTGGTGCATCCCCGTCTTACATGAAACATAATAGTGACAAATAAGACAGCACAAAAACATCACACTGTTCTAGTGTTCACAAGTTTAATTTCTAATAAACCAGGCTCTTAATGTTGGAAGGAATGGTAGTTGGTTCTTTCGTTTTGGCAAGGCAAGGCAAGTTTATTTGTATAGCACATTTCAACAACAAGGCAATTCAAAGTGCTTCACATAAAACCATTAAAAGCATCAAAACATAATACAAAAAGGGAAAAACAATTAAGAAACATTAAAAACAGTCATTAAAACACTAAAAAGCAGTGTAAGAAATAAAATACAGTAGTAAAATGCAGAATTGCAGGAAATTGATTAATGTCCTGGAATGTGGTTCAATTAAAGGCAGCAGCAAACAGAAAAGTCTTCAGTCTAGATTTAAAGGAGCTGAGGGTCTCAGCAGACCTGCAGCTTTCTGGGACTTTGTTCCAGATATGTGGAGCAGAAGAACTGAACGCTGCTTCTCCATGTTTAGTTCTGACTCTGGGAACAGAAAGTAGACCGGTCCCAGACCACCTAAGGGGTCGGGATGGTTCATAAGGTAGCAGCAGATCAGAGATGTATTTTGGCCCTAAACCATTCAGTGCTTTTTAAACCAACAGCAGGATTTTAAAGTCAATTATTTGTTGGACAGGAAGCCAGTGCAAAGACCTCAGACCTGGAGTGATGTGATCTACTTTCTTGGTCTTAGTGAGGACTCGAGCTGCAGCGTTCTGAATCAGCTGCAGCTTTCTGACTGACTTTTTACAGAGACCTGTAAACACACCGTTACAGTAGTCGAGTCTACTGAAGACTAATGCATGGACAAGTTTTTCCAAATCCTGTTGAGACATAAGTCCTCTAATCCTTGATATATTCTTCAGGTGATTGTAGGCTGATTTTGTGATTGTCTTGATGTGGCTGTTCAGGTTTAGGTCTGAATCCATAACTACACCTAGATTTCTGGCTTGTGTTCGTTAACATCAGTGATTGAAGCTGAGCGCTGACTTTCAATCGTTCGTCCTTGGTACCAAATACAATTACTTTTGTTTTATCTTTGTTTAATTGAAGACAATTCTGGCACATCCAGTTGTTGATTCGTTACTGCAATAAAAGAAATGCACACACAACTATTCAGTATTTCAAGTTATTTGATGCTGCAGACGCGCATCCATTTGAAGTTCAGTTTGATCAATCATTATTGATTGGATGCAGCCTTCAAATTGGATACACTGTACAATATTACACATCCAAGGCTACAGTACAGTAATGACATTAATAGATTCAAATGCGATAATAGCTCAAATGACCGTAATCCTTGAGAGTTGGTGGGAGGGGGGGGGGGGGGGGGGGGCATCCTCTGCTCCCCCCTTTGTTTTGGTGCTCAGGAATACCAGGTTAAGGAATATGAAGTGGATCTACTGTATTATAATACAATTTACTCACTTTTGTCCTGTCAGATATGATTAGGTCAATAGCAGGTTACATTGATTCTCTACAGCTCAGAGCAGACACGCTGCTCACACCAACTACTGTGGCCAGCCTGCCAGCTTTTTATCTGTGTGGTTTTGTGTACATCATTTTCATGACTGACTGAGGTTGCAGTCCAGGATGATGTAAGCCTGTGTTAATTCAGTGTGGACAGTGCAGGCTTTGTTCTGTGCCCTTTGGTGCTGCACTAGAGCTGTGCCGGGCTCGCTTATGTGACCTCTACCATTGTAGCACGATGTGAATTTGAAGCTTTGTTTTGCTGCTGCAGTTGAATCAAAAAAAAAGGGGGAAGCTTGGCGGGGGAGAAGTGAAGCATATTTTAGCTTTCCATTTGGATATTCTTCCTTTAACTTTAGTTTGCATTTTTGCATCATCAAGTTGTTTATTTCCCTTAGTACTCCTGTGACATAATTATCCGGGTAAAGGTTTTATTCAAATATGCAATAGACCTGCTGAAAAAGCTTAACTTTAATCTTTTTTTTTAAGCGCAGATTTGTGAAATGCAAAGGAAGGGCAAGTAGAAGCAGACAGTCTTTGATGTTTGTGCTGCCTTAGTATTGTGTGTCAGTACAGAATGAGATCAAGACAAAGATTCTCACCTTACCCTTTAGTAAAGATGAGATATTTGTTGAGGAAGCCTTTGTGGTTAGACTTAATCAGCATTTTCACGGTCTCTAACAATAATCTAAAACCACAGGTATACATTAAGACAGGATGACGAGAGTCAGAACTTACTTTGCTCTATTTCCTGACCTATTTGTGGTGCATCACTGGCATTATACAGCAGCTGCAAAAGTACAGATTTACACCGTTAATTGACAGCTCAGAGCCCCACTTACACTATACTCACCTGTTCTTGGTCTATCTGAGCTGGGGATTTTTGTATTTGAATAATGTATATGTTTTGGCAGAATTTGACCTTAATGTTCCTTTTGTGTTTTTTTTTAGGTCTGGGCTACAACAAACAGACATTTCATCTGAACAGCATGAATCAACATCCTGTTTCAACTGAATAAGTGCAAACAGTCAGCATACAGTTGTCTGCTAACCTTCCGACCGTCCCACACACACACACCCCTGACCACCATACTGTAACATCAGCCAGTGCCTGAAAGGACAGCTTCATTACCCCGTCCACCCACCCAATTAGGAGCCAGATGGCGCTTCTGGCCAATCAAATCATGGATGCAAGGATTCTCAGCAGCATGAATGGGAGAGCAGAGCTTTCCCAGTTCTTGAGGGTCACCAATCAAAGCATCGTCTCCCAGGTAAATTCCACCCAGGATGACAGTCGCAAGAACAGGAAGTATCCCTGCCCGTTGTGTGGAAAGCGTTTTCGCTTCAACAGCATTCTGTCCCTTCACATGCGCACACACACCGGCGAGAAGCCCTTCAAGTGCCCGTATTGCGACCACAGGGCTGCCCAGAAGGGCAACCTGAAGATACACCTCCGTACTCACAAGCAAGGCATTCTGGGTAAAGGCCGTGGGAGAATTAGGGAGGAAAATAGATTGCTTCATGAGCTTGAGGAAAGGGCGATAATAAGGGACAGGCAGACGCGAGCTGGTCATGTTGGCCAACAGCAAACACCCAATATAAACCAACTTCAAAAGCCCCAACTGTTACAGACTGTCCCGACACAACCACCATTCTTAACAATCTCTGGTGCTGCAGAGAGCCAGCCACACACATCCACATCTCCTAAGGTAACTCCCATCCATGATGATCCCATCCAGCCCCAACCCACCGGCTTCCGCTGCTCATTCTGTAAGGGAAAGTTCAGGAAGCAGCAGGAGCTTGAGCGCCACATCAGGATCCTACATAAACCCTATAAATGCACCTTGTGCGAGTTTGCGGCTTCACAAGAGGAGGACCTCATCGGCCACGTTGAGACAACGCATATAACTGCTGATTCGGGATCAGGGCAGAGGCCCGCCATCGGGGCCGGCGACAAGAAGAGGCCCGCTGGCGAATTCCCCTGCGAGGTGTGCGGCCAGACATTCAGCCAGGCCTGGTTCCTGAAGGGTCACATGAGGAAACACAAGGACTCTTTTGAGCACTGCTGTCAGATCTGTGGCCGTCGTTTTAAAGAACCCTGGTTTCTCAAGAACCACATGAAGGTCCACCTAAATAAGTTGGCTGCTAAGCGTAATCTCCCCGCTGAACATGAGACCTCTGTTAACATGGAGAACCTGACACAAGACCACCAGAGCAACCTCTACTCACAGTACATCACCCGCATTCACAACAGGTTCCTCACAGCTGAGAGAGCCGACCATCAAGATTATAACCAGCTGCTCGCCACAGCTGGAGTTGACATGAAGGTTAGGGAGATGTTAGGGAGGATGATTTCCTCAGGTCCAGGCCCTTTGACAGATGCAGAGAGCTCCTCCTTACTGGGTTTAAATCATCTCCACCCTCCACTGAGCTCCACTAGCATGGACTATCTGCAGAAAGTCATGTCTAACAGAGATGCACTCAACAGCAGCAGCAGCTACCCAGGCTGGCAGATCATGACACCAGGGCTGCCTGTTGAACAGCAAATGTTCGGTCTTAAAGACCAGCAGCAGAGCTCCTCCTACCTGCCTGAGAGATGTCTCCCTGTAGACGATGGCAAAGTGTCTCTCGGCGACCCAGACACTCAGGCCATCAGCAGGCCAGGTAGCCCAGGCAGCGTGAGCCGTCATGGGCAGAAAGAGATCATCACAGAGACGGGGAGCTCCCACTCTGGCAGTGGCCTTGATCATCAACCGCAATCTTCTTCTCCAGTTACAGGTAATTGAGTCATGGAAAGCTCTTTTTTCTGATGTTTTTTTTTTTTTTTGAGATTTTCGATAAATATGAGGATAGCAGGATATTTTTTTAGTGCTTTCCAAAGTTTGACATCCTCATAGTCTAATGAAGGACACTATCAATTGCATTATGGGAACCATAAGATCCCGTGTTTATGGACCTTGAACCATACTGCGTGTTAAAAATATAAATATCTCTTCCTTTGCTGCTTCGATTCTGACCGTTATTTTATTTTTTTTAAACTTCAAAAAGAAAATTGGCCATTTTTCCTTTAATTGACAGCAGAGACGCAGAGATGAAATGCAACATGAAAGCCTTCGCCACCTGGATTCGAGCCAGAACAGTTGAGGTTTACAATGGTTTAATCTGTGTCTTGCAAGTCCCCCTTATTAACATACTGAATCACTGTTTGTCAGGTGTTTTTGCTAAGATGACAGACCTCATTACAGTGCTCTAATTAAATCAGTGTAGAATATCACAACAAAGGATCAAATCTCTGCATCTCATAATCTTATATAATATCTAATAATATGTTTTCTTTTTAAAGTGGAAATATAGTAGTGAAGTGACAGCTGTGGCCTCATCTTTCTTCCCACTTGGTGTAGGTGGACATGAAGCGCAGGGTCAGCAACACCACCACAGATATTACTGTCATCCGCAAGGACTTTGTCTTCCTTTAAAAGATAATGGCATCATGTTGAATTGTAGGGATAATTAGTACCCTCTATTTTATATCCGTCACATCCCCACCCCTTGCCTACGGGGGCACAAGATGTTAATGCATGCCATCTGGTGTTTTTAATGATTTGATATATACCACCCAGTGATTTTTATGATTTGATCTACCACCTGGTATTTTTATTGATAGTCTTCTGTTCCACCTGGTGATTTGGATGATTCGGCTCTCTGGGTAAATGTCTTTCTTGTCATGGCATCCTGCTAACATGTTATCATGAGCCTAAATTACTGCTATAACAGCGTTGTTAAGAGAAGAAAAATAAATCCCAACTTTTGTTCTGTTTCTTCATCAGCTTACGACTGTGGTTATTTTCCACTGGAGTGCTGCTGTTATGTACGTCCAAGTCTGCCGCGCTCTCGTGGGATTTGATCCAGCATCCTCTTAAATGATGGCCGTATAGCAGAGATAAATGGATCAGGTCTAATCTCATTAGATGTTTTGTTTCCATATTGTACACACATACTGGTATCTGCATATTTACATGTAAATGCTCGGCGTTTATGGGCAAATCCCTCTCTGGTTGCTCTTTAAGAAACATATTCAAGCTCTGTTGTTTTTACTTTCCCTCTTCTCCCCTATCTCCAAGACCATACGGTGTCACTTCCAGAAACATTTATGATAGCTGGCTAGCTGAGGATTTGAGTGCACACAGTTCTGGGATGGCACATTCAGTATCAGACTCTAATTTCAGTCAATATTAAGCATGGAAACTAATTCATTGTAAAGGTCAGGCGTCATTGCTTTAGTCAATGATGGATCCGGCAGGCTCTCGCTCCCCCTCTCCTCCTCTCCTCTCTGTTCTTAGTCTTGTGTAATGGTAGACTCACTCTGGGGGCTTAGCACCGCATTGTTTAGCTCTGACAATATATCCCAGAGACCTCTGCAGCTGCTCCCTGCGCTCACAATGACAGATTAATTAACACAATCACACGCTGCTGGCCCTGGCTCAACACACAGGTCTGCTGCGGGACAGATAGGTAAATCCTACACATATGGAGAACACGCACCACTTGATGAGGGTTTAATAACAGGGATAAGTTTTTTCGGAGGTGGGGGGTTGTAACTGATCAAGTCTGTCTGTCTCGACGGTTGGACGTGGAGGAAGAGAGAGGGAGAGAGTGAGTGTTTTCTAATTCAGGAGAGCAGAGATGCTGAGGAAGAATTACCACTGCCAGATGTTCAGCTTGAGGAACATTGATTAGTCCAGAATTACTGGCTGCATTATTCATAGTCAGCCTATGGTGGTCATGAAGTTATTGATGTTCTCAATATGGATAGCAAATATAGTACAGTCATGGCTGTCAGAGTGAGAGACGGCGTCTTTGCTCGATACATTCCAGATACAGTGCTGGATTTAGATTTTTAACTGCAGAAGCCCAGCATCTTAAATTAGAAATTGCGTTTTGATTTCAATAGCAGGCGTGTGTCATGATATTCTCTCAATATCTCACCAGGACTTTATTTGAAAATGCACTTTGACTTTAATTATAATCTGAGATTAAGACTAACGACTCTTCTTAAAATGATAAACTAATGAAGGGTGCACGCTTCAGGCCTCTGACCTACATTGGACCAGTTAGATCCAAGCTCAGAATAAAAACATGCCTAACAAACATAAAATGCTCTGACAGTTATTAATTAGTCCCATTCAATACTCTTAACCTTAAGGTCAGTGAGCAGACACCATGTAATGATGTTGTCCCCACATGTGTTTTGTCCCTTATTCCCTGCTTTTAAACTTCTTTTACTGTAAGCGTTAAAGCTAAGAAATGATAAGCGTCTGTAAAGCTGTGACTGGTAATACGAGCAGTGGTTTACCCAGAAACACAGATAAAGCAAGCTGCTCTACAGAGTGTCACTTTTCATTTGGCTGTTCCAGTTACATCAGTCTATTCTTTGTGATTGCTGACAGTAAAAGCATCTTTTAACCAAACGGGTCCTTATCTAACTCGGCCCTGTGTCTAGCTCAACAAATTCAGCTTCTTACTCAGAGATCACAGCCAGTCTGACTGGTTTGTCTGAACTGATTACCTGTTGGCTTTTCTGTCTCCCTCTCACTTCTGTCTTTTAATCCTCTTTTTAATTATTATTGCAGATATGAGGCTCAAATTAAGCTCAAAATGCTTGTTTTCCTAGCATGCAGATAAAAAGATTTACCCAGGGAGTTCTGAACACCTGCCTTGAAATATTGTTCCACCATCTCCTGAATGCCATTTGGCTTAATTGACTTGGAAACGTCCCAAATGCGTCATTGACTATGTGGTCTAATTAATATTAATAATATATGCTATTATAAACATCAAAGAACATCTGGTGCCCCTGTTTTTCTCACTAGTCTTGTGTGTTACTCCCTTTCCCTCTCTCCCTCACTCTGTTTCATCTTAAACCAAACCAGCCACAATGTATCTCTGCTTTGCATTTCGGGTGCTTGATTGCATATATAGAAAGAGCTAAAACCTTACTGTATATAGAGTTTGATATCTACAATATAACTGCCAAATGCCTATGTAAGCATATAGTATGTGAGCCTGTGATTGCATTGACGGTGATGTATGGTTGTAAATCTTAAAGCTTATTTCCATATGAAATGAATCACTCGTCCAAGCCCAGCTGCTTGCTTTTTCCACAGACACGGCTCACTTGAGGAATTTATTTACTTATTTATTTACCTTTCTCCTCTGCCTTTCACATCCAGTAAATGCGGATAACTCATACGCATCACTTCATTAGTTGTTCTGTGTTAGGTGAGAGAGGCTGGGGTTTGTAATGATGCAGTAATTGGAGTTTTGGTTGATAAATCTAAGCTCTAAAATTACTCCCCTCACATAATGTGAGCCTCGGCAGTGTAAGTAAATCTTAAACTGATTAAGTTAGCATGAACCAGGCAATCACAAAGATGGCACCCATCCAAACGAAGAGAAGAAATAGGCAGAGTCTTCGTTCTTTGTATTGTTTTACTGCTCTCATGTAGGCTGGCAAATGGGTTTAGGAAGGTCCACGCTGAAAGATGAGGTCAGATATATGTGTTTTCTGCATTCGGAGCTGGCCGGTAATGTCATCGTAATTTAAGCCGCAGAATAATTGAGATGTATGGCGTGTCTGACACGAGTTCCATTAAGCTGTTTGGATTTTTTTTTATTTCTTACTGGAGACAAGGGTGTGGCACCATTGAAGTCTCTTTCCCGCTCTCACACAGACACGCACGTCGGCACGCACATTCATGCACGCACACATTAAATCAAACACACTGTACACACTGTAGACACACAAACAGTGCAAACAGGGGTGACTGCCTTCAGTTCAGGGGCGTGGATTTGCCATTTCAGCAGTGATTTTTCTGTTTCATTAGGTTCAGCTATTATTTAGGTAATATGTGGGCTTTGTTTTATGGTTTTCGCACGTTTGAAAAGTCAAAAAGTCAAATAGCCCTCCTTTTACTACCATTCACCTCACAAAGGTGGTTTTTCCAATAAAGTTAGAAACAAAGTAAAGTAACAACTCCAGATCATTAGATTTGGATTTACCTCAGAGAATTACTTCAGGGTCAGATCTTGAGGTGTATGAAATTGATATTTCTCTGGCGGGGATGAATCGCTGTTGTAACTCAGATATTAGTCCATTAAAGAAGAACAATAAGGCATCACTATGCATAGAATTAAATTAATGGTGGTGGGTTTATCTCCCAATCCCAGACGCATCCCTAAAAGACACAGTATAATGTATGACCTGACCTTCAAATGCCAGGAGAGTGTTGGGCAATAAACTGCCAATATTTGTGGCTTAATGGCGTCGGATGACTTTTACTGTAATTGGAATGGCAGCGAAACAGCTGGGCTGTTTAAAGACAGTGCAAGGCTGAGGTCTCAGACAATCACTAACTCAAAATGGTCACAGGGAGTGTGTTTAACCCTGGAGGGAGTTTCTGTGATAGCTATAATGATTAAACTGTAGGTAAACAGAGGGAAGAAGACGTTCAAATTACCTTTAATTAAAAGTTATGGTGAACAGGATCAAATCTTGTTTCCAGATGGATATTTTTCATCGGCTAAAAAGAGAAAAATTACCCTTTGTCATTCTCCACAATAACACACTTTGTACTTTTTGAATTATGGCTCCAACACACCATTTTTCACAAGTATGAAGCAAAAATAAACTCAGCTACAGTACATGGTGCGGTTAATCAGAACTGCTCACATGTTGGACTTCGTTATTTTTGACTGGGGAACCCACTTACTGGTTTTGATGGAATGAGGTTCTTGTCTGCGACATCTGCCTTGTTCTACTTGCTTTGAATTTGACTGTTTATTATTTCTGGAAGAATCTTGTTTGGTGTTAACATCTTTGGGTGTATTTATTGCACATGGTGGTGGCGTCCATACTGTAAAATGATGGATCACTGGAGCTGAAAGCTGATTACAAGCTTGATTTACTGCAGGGCAGCGCTTAAATCATTCAACTCAGCCTGGTGTGGGATTGCAACATTTTTCATGTTTAGACAACGGTTGTTGGTACATACTTTTCTCAGAACTGAGTGCTCAGTATGACTCATATGCACACAGTTTCCTAATTTGATTTGGATTGTGTTGTGTCTTTGCTGTTTTTGTCTGTGTTAGGTGAGAAAGTCTACAGGTGTCCACTCTCCAGCGACTTCACCGCTGCACAGACAGCCTCCCTCGGCTTCCATCTGGATCGCTACCACTTCCCCCACTGGCAAAACAGCAGAGATCTTTCTTCTCCACTGCAGCCCACCAGCAGCAGCAGCTCCAGTCCCAACCCCAACCCCAAACTCAGACCCAGATCCAGGGAAGACTGGAGCCCAGCCCACTATCTTGGTCTGGAGAGCCATGGTGAAAATGCCCTGCTCATCAACAAGCAGCCTGACCTCACTGACAAAGAAGCAGGTGTAGAGGGCTCTTTATCGGCTCAAACCAGGAAGTCCCAGTATGAGCCTTTAGATTTGTCTGTCAGGCCGGAGTCTGTCATGTCTCATTCAGGCATGTCTCCGGCTGTACTGGTACAGATGTCTGGTGTTTTCAGTAATGGACTCTCCTCCTCCATTACCCGCCGGCTACAAAGTTACTCTAACGTTGCAGCTGAACTCGGCGTGAAACCGGCATATCAGTGTGACCTTTTGGTGCAGGGAACAAGAGAAGAGATGAACGCACAGAATGCCGGCTCCACGGGTCACAACGGTGAAGGTGAATTTGAGAAATCAGAGCTCGGGAGGCAGGACGAAAATGATGCCAAGTGGAAGATGCTGAAAAATAATATCCTCGAGGCAGAGGAGCTGGGGCAGGCTGATTTCCAGAGTCCTGGCGAGAAGAAGCACGACATTCCCGGACTTTGGGGCAGAGCTGTGGCTGAATCTCCCATCTCCTCTCTGGAGAACTTGACTCCAGGACAGGCGGATCAAATCCAACACCAAGGCGGCCTGCTCTCCTTCTTCAGATCCCAGGGGAACCTGAGCAGCACACCTGCCAGCGCACACAAAGCCAGTCTGAACGATGTTGGGAACATGGAGAAAGATGTTACATCAGGTGAGCATCTATATCATGTATGTTAAATGCAGCTGTCACTGTTATCAAGATGAAGCCATGGTGGCATTAAGATTTGAAGGTGTCTACTGCCACCTAGTGGACACAAGCTAGTCTCTACTTTTTTCCCATCTTGTTACCTCCTTTCAGATGCTTTGTACCACCCCCTCTGAATGTGATAGACCACTGCAGATGGGCATATAACAATATTACAGTTGGCTTACTTAATTCTAAATATAAGAGGCTGACTAGCATGCGTGTCATTATCTACCCCAAGGATGCTGTTACAGAAATGTAAAAAAAGAAAACAGTATTTTGGCAGTATCATTTTGGCACCATCATCACCTGACAGAGGAAGTGTAAAGAGTGAGTGTGAGTGTGTGAATAAATCAAGCCAATTACAAACAACACATCTCCTCTTCACTTTTTTTTTTTTTTTTGCTATCTTTTTTCTCAAATGAGGGCTAAAAAAGACACAGGTGTGTGGCACTGATTACCCTACACTTTAAAGGATGATATAATCTCCCTGTGTGATAGGTTACAAATCACCCAAACCAATGGAAGCCCACTGATGGAGAGGCTTAAACTCTTGTGCTGGTGTGATATGCTCGCTGAGTGCAGATTTAATAATGCTGTCTCTCAAGAGAGGGAATCCAACAGCTGGGGTCTTTGATATGCATGTATTATGAGTGCAACATGATACACCTTCCCTCTGATCCCCCTCTTATTCAGAAACTCAATATGTTCATGTGAAAGACAGGAAAGTGCCTGTCAACTCCATTAGGGATTAACATCTGTTCCCTTTCTTTATGATTCTAACAGCAAGATGTAGTTTTCTATTTGATTGTACAGATGGTTATAATAATATGCCGAAAAGCACCCCTCTCCTTCAACTCCTGTCAAGGCCGTTGCACTGTTTCTTGCTGTTATCGCGTATAAAGTCGCTTGAATTTAAAAAAAAAAGATAGGCATTTAGAAAAGCTGACTGACGTCGTATTTGAACAAACCTCATATTTTAAATTACTTTAAAAATCTAGCAACATTTGACCATTTTAAACAATTTTTTTTAACCCTCATATACAGCACATTGTTCTGTGACCATCGCTTGTGTTTCTTAGCAATCTGATCAATGTATTTGTTTCCTGCTCGGAGTTATTTCAAGCATCTCTTGCCTTTTGTTTGCTGCAGATTGATCCTCCATATTTTTCTCTCTCCCTGAGGAGGAAGATGTCACAGACACAATAAACACCTGTCAGTCAAACTGGACACTGAGATGAGTAACTGACATTGAGAGTCCATTGAGTGTCCTCTAAAACTGAGCTAAGCAGGTGGCCCGGCAGGCTGTCCTGTCTGCAGTGCTGACCAGGTGGCTTTGTCACGGGGCTGTCTCCTGTTGCCCCCATCCTCTCCATACTGTATGGCACGTCGAGTGGCATGGTGACATATTGCCGGGCAGTTTGGACATGGAGTGATGTGTTTGTGATGACAGTTCAGGTCGGCTCCAATGTGCCAGCAGTGGTAATTGGCCAGATGGTGACCTCTGGTTGAACCTGTCTGCATGCTCATTAGTCTCACTGAGCCCTCCCTTGTGTGTTAAACAGAAACTCTCATCTCTGCACTGCTTTGACTAAACCACTAGATGGCAACATTTACCACTCTAACAGTTATGCTGTTGTAAAACCTGTAAATGTTTCTGTACCAGGTATTATGGCATGCTTTCATTTTTTCACAGGCACAATTAGGACAACTATTTTTGAGAACACAGTCATGTGGCGCCAGGGATGCCTCAGAGTTCATCCAACTTTAAACCAGTTAACCAGTAAACTAAACCAGCTGTGTCTTCTGCAACATCAGATCAGGCCTCTCAGACGCATGAGAACAAGAGAATATGAGAAGATCGATAAAGAAAGGATTAAAAATGAACGAACAACAGAGGACAGAGAGGAAGAAAAGGCCCTGATTTGAAAGGTTGAAAGGGGTGAGTCATTATCTCATTGTCTGACCTCTGCATACCCTCCGTGGAGAGGGTGACAGAGAGCGAGAGAAAAAGGAGAGAGACAAGGAGCGAGAAAGATCACCATAGATGGAGATAGATGGAGCGACAGCGAGGTGAAAGAGGAGCGGTAGTGCGGCTGTCTCCATGAGCAGATGTCGTTTGAGGGCAGCGAGAGGGCAGCGCGGCCTGCCTTTGTGCCGTGCTTCTCCCCATAGAGATAATGAAGGGTGGAGCACTGGGAAGGATGTGCAGTCATCACTCACTGTCTGTGTGCCATCAGAGCTCAGCCCTGTGTCATCCGTCACCATTCAGCTCCTCTGGCCCCCGTCGGCCCCGCCACTGTCATCATGGTCATTATCTCAGCCTGTGACACACAACACACTCTCACCGCACACACACACACACACACACACACACATGGGAATTCATGCGTACAGGTGCAAACATATACATATGTACAAACTAATGCAAATATGCACTAAAGGCAGGCAGGGTATGGTATTACATTTTTTAAACAGTGACTATACAATATTTGAGTTTCAATACTAATACCACACTTGTTTTGATAGCTTTCTCTGACACAAAAGAAACCAAAGTTCTCAAATATATAGGTTAAACACAACCCATACAAGAACTTTGCATAAATGAAAGTCTAACATTTGCAATCAGTTAATATCTGTTTAGAGCAAGGGTTTTCAAAGTCTTAGACTGTGGGCTAGTTTTGCTCAACTCCTGGATGCCTATGGGATCATGATTATGTTATTTGATCCCATAAACACTCAACAATTGAGCAAAGATAGCCTAATATTGCTGTTTGACATGACGTCCGACTACACCAAATACAGGAAGGGAAGTATAGGAAGAGGTCTGTCATAAGGCATTTATTTGTTTCTGAAAAACGGAAATTCCCCAAAACCACTGCATCTCTGAACTATGTCTTTAACCAAATCACACGCATTCTATGTGATCTTCTTTTGACAACTAATGTAATAGCTAATGGGAATTTTTTTTCCCATTGAAACTGTCCGGAACTCACTTTGGAAACCTCTGATTTTTAGAAAATAGCCTGACCAGAAGTTTACAGAGTGCTACTGTGCTACTGACACATTTTGTTTCGTACCACAATATTCTGAGGTCAGTCACAGCCCTACTTATAGCAAGAGAAGGTTACAAACTTGTACCTAAAGGAACAGTTTAACATTTCGGAATAGGCTTTTTAGTTTTCTTGTTGAGAGTTAAATGAGAAGACACCACCCTGATATTTGTACATTAAATATGAATCAACAGCCAGGCGAAGGTTAGCATAGCTAGCATAAAGACTGGAAACAGAAAGCCTGGCTTTGTCTGAAGTTTAAAAAATCTGCCTACTAACACCTCTTACGCTCACTAAAAAATATACTGTGTCTCCTTTGTTACATTTTTTACATAAACCTGAGAGGTGAAATTACACATCATGGTTTTACAGAGAGTTATGTACTAGACGCTTTCGTGGTGGTTGCATTGATTGCTAAAAGTAAGTCTGAGGAGGCAAGAAACACAAGTGGTCAAACAGGGTTTTTTTAAACAAACTCCGAGGTCAGCTTAACTTTGAGAGACTAAGCTGAACGATAGAATTACAACCTAAACTGTCTATTGTAAACATCCATCACAGTTTATGACTTCCTGGTTCATCTTTGACCTAGCATACATGCCATAGTTGTGTAAGTTTCCTGTGATTTTCCTCAGATAATCTGGCTGTACTGTTAGCTTGTTTACAATCTGTCTGACTGCCCGTGTTTCTTGTCTGACTTCGTTATAGTGATGTCGCCGTGTTCCCAGATCGCAGCAATAACTCCGGTGAGTATAATGTTATCATAACAGATGCAAACAATGGCCAAAATTACATAAGACCCAAGTTGTAATAAACCAGAACTGTCCTTTAATACAGTCCAATGTCAGTATTTTACAGAGTCAAAGTCAGTCATCATTCATACTGTTCTTCTTCCTTCACTCTTTCTCTCAACACCACACAATTCCACCCCCCTCATTTCCTGTCCAGTCTATTTTGTGCATCCGTGTGTGTATGTGTGTGTGTGTGAGTGTGTGTGGCTGGTCTGAAACTGTGGTTCGAGCAGCCTATGAATGGAGGATCATGTGGTGAAGAGATGGATGGCTCCGAGCCCACTCCTGTCTCCTCTAATTGTAAAATATTAGTTACATTAGACTGTGGCCTGTGATTAATGGAACTTATTTGGAGGTTGCCCTCTCTTGGACCTCCCCTCTCCTCTGGTGGGAGGGAAGAAAGAACAGCAGACCCAGGGAGACGATGGGGGAGAGAAAGAAAGGCGAGGGGGGAGACAAGCAGGGCAACAAGCGACTGATGCAAACGCGAGACCTTTTGGCTTATTATTAACTGACTTTATGAAAGTGTAATGGGCTACGGGATTGTTCACATCGTCTGAGTGCATTTACAAGATTTTAACAAGATTGAGGTAAATCTGTTCAGTCTCTCAAGTTACAATAGATGTGTACAATTTGGGGAATGTGGGTTTTTTCTGTTCCCTATGTGCTTATCTTTCATGACGGCAATTTTATAAGTGAGATTAAAAGATGCACAGAATCAGAAATGTTAATTATTTGCTGTCCACACCCATTTCCTGTTTTTCCCACTTCTATTGATTGAGGCTTGAAAAAGAGACAGTTGAGTTGAACACCACAAACAGCTCTGTACCTGGATTTTGACAAAGCTTTTCTTTTACAATTGTTCCTCCCAGACAGCTCTCCCTTCCTCGCGCAATAAGACTACTCCTACACACACACACACACACACACACACACACACACACACACACACACACACACACACACACACACACATACACACACACACACACACACACACACACACACACACACACACACACACACACACACACACACAACCCTCTGTGCCATCCTGATGATATTCAGATGTGTCAGGTCTTATCCTCTCTCTGACTGGTGTGTGAATGCCTGTGTGTGTCCTTTACGGCCATCAGGTTATTATACACCAACAGATGGAGCATTACCTTTTATTGCTCACACCGTCTGTGAGTTTTCCCACTTTTCCCCCCAAAAACACCTTTTTTATGTAGATGTGAAAGCGAGTGTTCAGCTGCGTACAGCTGTCTCGGCTCTGATGAGGAGTATGATAGAGAGGAAGAGGCGAGGGCGGGGTGAAAAGGCTGAGACAGCCCTCAGTTTTTGGGAAGTGATGTCAAATGACATCAGCACATAATGGTTTACTGTAACCATGAATCACAGAGAAACACATTAAAGTGTTAGACAGAGGGGAAAAGAGAAAGTCATTATATGAAGTAACATCTCAGAAATAGCACAGCAGTGAACAAGGACACATAACTGTCGAGGTAGACAGGTAAATGAGTCATCCAGCACAGTTTTTGTTTTGATCTTAGCTACACCTTCGGGCTTTGGTGTCACACTGATTTTTATTGAGGTCACGTAAACTTCTGGAAGCTATTAACGATATGCTTTGTTGTTTGTATCTTAAAGGTACACTCTGTGCTTTGTCATGTAGATTCACATTATTTGTAGCGAAGTTATGTAGCGGGCGCTAAAGAGGGGGACAGACAGGAAGTTTTGGCATGCCTTGCCTCCCAGCTGCAGACGCCTGTCATTCCTCAACTCAACACTTGTGTGTGTGTGTGTGTGTGTTTATTTGTCTGTGTGTGCATGTGTCTGTGTGTTGTGAACAGGAAATATGTTACAATGAATTAGAACTTGCTGGCCTTTTTACAAAAACATGTCAGCCCACGAAGTGTCACAGTGTTAGAAAGAGCATATTGTTGTTATGAGAACACATTTTTAGAGTGTTATTTTATTTAAACTTTTTTCTACAGTGACTCTAGCCCACTGTAACAAATAGGAAACTTGTTTGAGCCCCATTGAAACTTCACTGTGTGTGTGACTTTATTTCCCTCTGACATTTCTAAAGCTCAGTCAAAGTTTAACTTCTCACCTGCCAACATCTGGTCTAGAATACTGGAAACATGACTTGTCAAAAATTATATTTAATATCCAGAATTGTAAGCATACATTTTTTTCACAAGACTCAATCTCACCCTGCTCATTTTCACAAACCTTTTTCTTGATTAGCACCCTGTACTACAAAACGTCCCTGAATCTTTTGTTTTGAGCCAGAGCTGTTGGTCTGTGTTAATTTGACTGGCTCACAATTGTCATCTGGGACGAGGTTTGAGCTCTGTAACTGTATTAAGTCTGTTTTCTCTGTCTGCCCTCTTCATCTTTCCCAGCTCGGAAGCCGTTCCAGTGCAGGTACTGCCCCTACAGCGCCTCCCAGAAGGGCAACCTGAAGACCCACGTCCTCTGTGTCCACCGCAAGCCCTTTGACAACAGCCTCTACCCCGACCGCCGCCTCCGGCGCTCGCACACGCCCCAGAGGCCCTCCAGATTGCCTCAGAGCATCACGGGAGATAACCTTGCACCAGGAAGAGACCAGATCGGCATGACATCGCTCTGTGGGACTTGATGTTGTCATGGCAACAGCAGATACAGACAGTTATGATTATTGTTTTAGCTTCGTGTCGAAAGGGTTAGGATGATTGAAATTGTTTAAAAAAAATAGAGTTAACAACCAACCTTGATGTACATTCCAGTGTTTACTTGAAGAGCCACAGTACGTATTTATCTGTAGCAAAAAAGCTGCCTATAATAATAATAAAGTCCGTTGTGATGTGAAAGTGTAGCGAGGGTATTTAGTGCCGTTCATTTTGTCAGAATTGTCCAAACGATTTACTTGTGTTTACACGCATCTATCAGTTCAACACTTGTCCGATAGGGAGAATGTACCGTGCCTGCCCAAAGCACTTGTTCTTTCATCCAGTAAATACCCTGTGTTACATTTTTGTAAATATCGCTCGATTTCCCTTCCAGTCCAAAAGTCTTGTCTATCTGTCAGGATATGGTGCCAGATGTTCGGGCTTTAATCGCGGCAGATGTAATGAAGTAGAATGTTGCACATCGGAGCTTCCATTTGTTCTGGATTCCACTCCAGGGAGAAAGCCTCTCTCACATATAATTATTGCCCATTAACTCCTATGCTTCATGCCCTCGTGCTGGAACAATGCTCAATTAAGGGGAACCATGGAAATGGAAAAACTGCAGAGATGCATCGATAGTACATTCAAATCCTTTTTTTCTTACGTTTTTTTGTAAATTGAGTGGAACCAGCCATGTGTGTATGTACCAGATCTGCCCACTAGTATGAAATAGGCCCAATCAACACGGCTATTGTGTGCTGCCACGGCCATGTATGGTAATTTTAGCATGATCTGAGCTGCCTCAGCCTCCTGTGCCAAAAGCCTGCCTGTACACCCAGAGATCACCTTGGGCAGCTGTGTGCCTGTTCAGCCGGGGCCTTGTAGCCACAGCGATGTGACTTTGACTGACAGTCGGCCTGACAACTCCATTCATGCGCCACCTGCTAGCTGTCAATCAGGGTGGCCATCCTGGGGCTATTGACGGAGCTGTCAGCCTGTGTGAGATGTGTCTGTCAAAGCCCACCCACTCTGCCACTCTGTCTCCCTGCCTGGGCAGTCTGACATTCGTTTACTGTCCCTTTTCCATCCCGTCCATCTCTCTCTCTTTCTTCCACTCTGTGTCCGTTCGTCTCTTCCCTGTTTCCCTTCAGAGACATGCCAGCCCCTTAATCCCCGATCCAATCACAGATTCTTTGGGTACACGTTTGTCATCCTCAAACCCTCTGGTTTTTGTAATGGACTGCTTCACAAACACTTCTGCAGGTGACTCAGGCCTGATATACATGCAGTTTTATTGCTGCTTCTTGTATTTGTGTGTACCCCGTCAGCGCTCTGCGCCACTACTGCCACCAATTCTTTCTCTACTCTCTTTTTCCCCTCAATTTCTCTCGCCGCCGTCTTCCTCCTCTGCTCACTCGACCCTTCATCTCTCTAGCTGACAGGTGACAAGGTCTGGGCCTCCAGCTGACTGGCTAATCGGAGACCTGTCATACCTGTCAATAGTTTTTCAGAGCCATGCCAAGCCAAATCAGGCCAGACCAGACCACGCTTGTGAGTTGACCAAGGGCACAGAGTGTTGTGGCGATTTGAAGAAATGCTCCAAAAACTCACAGCGTTGTGGAAATTCTGTCACTTGTACCCCTCCAACAGCCCTCTGGATATGGATCATCCCTAAGGCCTCATCCTGTCAAACCTCCTAATTAAGCGCAGTTTCCCTTAAAGCCTTTAATTAATGCAGGGGAAGTTTGTTAATTACTCCTAACGGTGATGAATGTTTTAGTTAACGTCTCACAACCGTAGTCAATGTCATATTCAGGCTCTGTTGCTGCTTTGTAAGGGCTCATCTTTCTAGCGTACAGCCCTGTTTTTTTCATCGCTCCCAGTGTTGTTTTACGTTTGAACTCAAGGACTCATCGTGTCATCGCTTTATCTAAAAAGGCAGTTTGCATGTGATCAGGTCCTGTCGTGCCTCCACAGCCTGATTGGCTTGACAGACAGGTGAAAAACACAGATGCCAAATTCCTGTATTTTATCCACCGGAGCTTTGGCTCACCTTGACCTTTTGCTGAGAATGACATCCTGTTTACCTGCAGTAAATCAATCCTCATTCTCTGACACCTATAAATAACCCTTCTCTGGAGAAAAGGCGGACATGCCATCTCATAGTATCTCTGATGGCGTAGGTTCTATCTATCAACCCCAGATCAGAATCATCTCATTTTTCATTAATGAAATGTTGAAAAGTTAAGTTTTGAAAAAAAATTGGCTATATAGATATAGTCTTTTTATCTTTTGTATTTTTTTGTATCTTTTCTTTCCATTGTGAAAATGATCACCATTATCTTTTGTTTTCTTCTTGTTTCCCTGTTTTTCATGCTCCTGATAGTTATCCCCTCATCATTATTACTATTTACAGTTGCTTATCTGCAGACCATGTTTGAGGTCTCTTTCCCAACCTCATTGAGAGAGGCGGGCCATGTACAGCTAATCAGCCTGAATAAGTAAAGGAAACAGTTTGACAGGCCAGGTAATGAGAAGTAATGAATCACTAATCACAGTCTCTTACAACCCTTGGAGCACAGATGAAAAATTAAAGGTAATTAGCTTGCACAGTTGTGAAAACAATATTTAAGACTGTTGGCATCACATGGCACAGACTTAACAGATTTTCTCCGCCGACAACATACATCAACACAGCGCTGAAGTCCTAATATCAAGCTGTTATTGGAAAAGCTTTCTCGATGTAATTTTAGTGACTGATCTGATCAGGGTATACAAGTCTCCCTTTTTTCCCTCTCTCGCAGGCAATCTGGCCAAAACGTGAGCATGACAAATGTTTCACTTAGTTTTTCCCGTAGGATTTTCTCTACTGAGGAAAAGACGGAACATGCCAGAAACATGCTTCTGAGACTCAGCTTTGGTTAAAGTAACACTGAGGAACAGCGGAGTGTGAGATATTATTCATTCGCTATACTTCACACACTCACACACACACACACACACACACACACACACACACACACACACACACACATAGAATGTAAGGTAATTCAGAGACATGTGGTCATAGCGGTGAACCCTCTGCAGCTCTCCGTGGTACCTGTGCTTGACAGCAGAGTGAGAGATGCTTTGACAGGGTCCGTGTTTGACAAGTCTGCGCGAAACTCAAAGTACAGGATCCAGACACGGGCTGTCAGTCAAAGCCGGTGCATCTCCCAGCTGAGATGTGCCAGTTTAGTCACAGTTACAAAGGAACTAATATGCGTTAACTGGAGCAAGGCACACATATGGGCCTGGTAGAGCCCTGTGTCCCGAGGCTGGGATTGAATGGATGCCAAAGAACATAAGCCCAAGATATAAAAAGAATTACAAGGGGACAAATAAAACATGGGGATTATGTCAGTGTGAGAAATGGAGGTGTTGTAATTCTGCATGTGTGCCGGCTCGCCTCTCCTGTTTCAGCATCCAGGGCCTGTGGGCTGTAGCCCCGCAGTCCTGCACCTGTGCTCCGCCGATCCAGGAGCTTTAGAGACAGAATGGAGAGGAGGTTGTTATACTGTACGTGTCAGGGAGGGAGAAAAAGAGGGAAGAGAGAGGGAGGGTTGGAAAAGAAAAGTAGGACAGGACAGACTGATTGGGGATGTTGGAGACAGCAATCGGGCCCCAAATTGCTATTTCTGCCAAATCAGATGCCAGCACCCATGTTTTGAGTTTTAGGCGTACGTGTAGGAGAGTAACCGCCCTCATATCGTACAATACACATGTTTAGTTAAATACCAGTGACAGGAAGTGACTAGATTTGAGGCCACAGCTACTCCCCTGCTCAGCTGCTCGTGTCGTGTTATCGCCCAAAGTTCATTTGAGTTTCAAGCCTCCCCTCTCTCTCTCTCTCTTTTGCTCTATCTGCTGAAAAGACCTGTCTCGCATAACAAACAATTGCACCAAACTCTATTAAAATCACTTCATGGGGATGTGATAGTGCCTCAAGTTAAAGGCTGTAATTGAAAAGCATTTGACAAACCACGCACCGCAAAGCGACAATAGACAAGCTGTGATTCTCACTTGAGTTATTCAGTGGAAATGATTATCATCATTTTATTCTGTGCCCCGCACAACTTGCTTGAATAGTACGTCTCTAAAACAGTGATTCTCGGATTTGTTCATGCTAACGATCTTCAGATGGATAGACATCCAGATAATGATTTTCTTTTTCACCACATTAGTCAGTATACAACGGCCTGTGGAATCTATATTTCTAATGAAATAAAAGCTAAAATGAGCTTCTTTGGGATTTTTTTGATCTGATGACACCTAAGTGGGGCTGCCAGAATGCCACTTTGACAACTTACTGTTCTCCAACCTGCACTGAAGCGCAGTGTAACCAGTCAAACCCTAAGAAGTGGAAAGTCTCTCTGGGAAGATGCTCCCGTCCATTGATTTGAAGTGACAGCCACATCCTTGACAAACACACCTGTCAGTGTTCAAGTCACATCACATTTTCAGTTTTATAGACAGAAGACAGCAGAGGTGTGCAGGTGTGTGTACATATGTGTGTGTTTATGCACATGCGAGCATGAGTGCCCATAAGAAAGTTTCTTCATCCCCTTTTTTTTCATTTTTTGTGGATAGATACTTCCACTCTGCTCCAGCTGTTGTTCAGGAACACAGCCAGATTCTTTCATTGGCTTCTTCAGCCGATGTTTATGAAACAAGACATCTGTTATATTTATTTTCAAACACGCGTCAGAAATGGATTTAATGTGCCAGAACCTGCTGACCATCACTCTGTGTGTATAAGTTAGTGTCTGACTGAGATGGTCAGAGAATCTGTGTGTCTCTGCAGTGGCGTGGCAAGTTTTTGGCAGGGGAGGGGCTGGTTATGGGGACTGAGGAAGGAGGGGGGGGATAGGGTGATGAGCTGCTGCAATAATAAGCAGATTTTAATGATTTACTATAAATCAGCAGCCGAGGCCTCTGCTTGGGGAGACTGAGGGGGATGACAGCTCCTGACTCACACACCTCGCAAATGCCTTGCTGATGATGTGTGTGCGCTTCAGATCATCAATCACTGAGCACACACACACACACGCAGACATCCCACTTTTACAAAAACATGCTTTCAACACACGTACACAGATGCACACAGACACACACACACACACACACACACACCCACACACACACACACACACACACACACACACACACACACACACACACACACACACACACACACACACATGTGCAGCCACACACATGTTCCTTGTCTCTAATGTCTCCTCTGCTGTGGCAGGGGACAAATCAATCATGGGTACAGAAGTTCAAGGGGGTAAGAGATTGTCTGGTCCGTTTTTCCCTATGCTATTGATCCCATTTTACTGGCATCATCGCCAAGCTGTCTCGCAAACCCCGGGACGGCGATGGATTGAAAGTGGATGATTGAGAGAGGAGGTAGGGTGACATTCACTGTAATCTCAGCCCCGCACCCGCACCCCTGCCCCCAACCCCGCCCTTCTCCTCACACACAGACAAATCCAATGACATTGAAAGTTAGCATTGTAACAGGAGTTTTTGGGAGCAGATATAATCAGGCCTATCAGCTTAAGTTTCCCAGTGAAGGAAACACACTTTGCAAAGATTAACAGTGTTTTTTTTGTCTTCCTGTCTCTTCGCATTCCTTCTCCAGTTGTCTGAGTGTCTGAAGGTGTTGTGCCGTCTCCTGCTCCTTGAATTTGATGAAAAAGACATTGGAAAGAACACCTCATGACAACACATCAAGTGTGTGGGAAAGAGTGACACAGAGCATTTCTCTAAAATTTCAAAAGGAGGCTCATGTGGAAAATGTAATGCATGCTTCATTTCCTCATAAATACTGGCAGTGTTTTCTTATCACTTGTGTAGAAACAAATGAGGGGGGGATTTTCCCAGTAAATGATGGTGAGTTTGCTGTGAAAGCAACACTGTTGAAGGCGTCCGAGAGATCACAAGACAAACATGATGCAAACAGATTTTCAAAGATATAATTGTTTCTGCTGAATCCTGGGAAGAGTTTATGACACTGCCATCCAGTGAAATGTTGATTCCCACTGGTAACATGACGCAGTCAGATGACTATAAACATTTTAAAATAAAAACAAGACATGGACCAGACATCTCGATATTTGAATTTGATATCATGTCTTCCAAAGAATTAAGGATGTGTTCACTGTCTATAATATTTACAGGAGCTGTTTGCATGGGTTTCTTTAGAAAGTTCATTATGTGTTGATAATCAAAATCATCCAATCTGATTCACTAACTTATGCACTAGTTTGTATCCATCAGCACAAAGTTACACAATGTAAACACATAATGCCAATATAGCTCAAATTATTTACTTTGTATTACAATGCAAACCTCAAGCGATGATCATTCACTGCACTATTAGTATCAGTATATCACCGTCAGGCTGTTTATCACATTATATCTACATTATGATGATGCACAGGTTTAATTACAGATAGATGGATGCTTCATTCATCTTTCCTGTTGCTGACGTCTTGATTAAAAATGTTTAAAGGATTATCTATGGGACTCCTATTTGTGTCCTTGTGTTTGTCTTTTCAACTTTCATCCACTCGCCTGATTTATTCTCCTTGTCTATAAATAAGTAGACAGGGTGCATGTGATGGATTAGTCTGTTGACATTGTACCAACTGCAGGTAAACAATTACTATTCATGCTTCATCGTCGCAGAATCTATACCAGGATACTGCCACTTAGCAAGGGACAAAAGGTTAGGCTGCGAGCTATTGTTCTGCATTTGGTCAAATGTCATTCATTTCATAATCCTTTTAATAATAACAAAAAATGTAAAGTTTCAGGAGGTGTGAAGGATCGAGCTGATGCTTTCTGGGACTGAAGGCCCTTCATGTAAAGAAACTAAACATTCTTTTTTTTTCTAGAATCAGATGAGTCTTGTAATCAACAGCAGGCCTGTTATTAAATCAGTGCAGCATGGCCGGTGTCTGTGGACTGTGAGTATCCTTTTACATTGTGAAACGCACACTAGTGTACGGCCACATCCAGCCCCTTCTCGCGCGTCATTCATTGTTTATTCAAAACCCAGTGTTGCTCCAACCCTCAGCCCCTGTGGGCTGGATCAGTCTGCGGTCATTATGCTGATATGAGCAGTGAGTCACTGGGAAAAGAAAGAGGGGGTTAAATCTGTGTGTGTGTGTGTGTGTGTGTGTGTGTGTGTGTGTGTGTGTGTGTGTGATTATATGTAGTAGGCCTACATCTGTCAGAGTGTGATTACAGTGTTAGGAGTTTATGAAACAGCCTCTGTATCAACAATTATTCATGTCCCTTAGGCCACAGAGTGAAAGGCCTTTTTCAGACTAGACTGTGGAAAAGAGGATTAAGCAGAATACTATGAAGATGTGTGGCAGAGGAAAACATGTTGTACAATGCCAGCATTCAAATGCTATTCAGCGAGTCTTTTTTCTCAGAGATGATTTGTTTGCTCAATCAGATTCAACAAGATTGCTTTTGTTTTCTTTTGTTTTAGCTGCAAAAATCAATAGAATTGGTTGTTGTTCACGGTGAAGCAAAAGCCAATGAGAATGTCAAAAGCTGTCGCGAGCTAGAGATCGGGACTATATTTGGTCATATTCTCACACTGGCTGTTGTGTGTGTGTGTGTGTGTGTGTGTGTGTGTGTGTGTGTGTGTGTGTGTGTGTGTGTGAGCGATCAAGCAAACACAACAAAACCCGTTTATAATTAACAGGAAGCAACTTGAGTCTAGCTGTCACAGTTTTGGCCAGTGTTTCTATGACAAGAACAAAGTAAGACAGAGCAAGAAACACAAGTGGTCAGATGATCAGACAGACTGTAAACAAGCCAACAGTTTAGCCAGATTAACGTTAGCGTAGCATATTGTCAGTAAAATCATTTCACAGGAAAATAGTGTGCATGCAAAACTGCAGTAAGTCAGTAAATCAGTCTGTAAACTGTAAATAATGTTTATTCATTAACATTTGGGTTGGAATTTACATTTTGCTTTTGCTATATCTTTCAAATAAGTCAAATCACATGACAAATCTTTCCAGTGGCCTGTCGACTGTAGTTGCTACATTATATTAAATTTTGCAGATTGATCCAATGATTTGTATGCACAACCTGAATAATTCAACTTTTATGCCACACATTGTATTGTACACAGCACAGTGACATTTTGACTCTGCATTTAGCCCAAGCTAATTTCAGTGGGCAGCTCCTACACAGTGCCAGGGAGCAGTTTGGGGGTCTTGGCAGTGACCAGGAGGTGAACAGCTCATGCTCAGGACGTCAAAACACTGGTTCCCAATCCAAGTCCCCACGCACTGAGGTGCTGCTGTCCTTTATCATCTGCAATGTAAGTAGTTACTACAGCTGTCAGATAAATGAAGTTATGTAGAAAGTACAATACTTCCATCTGAAACATACAAGTGTAAGTAGGCATACCTTACATTAAAACAGTACTTGAGTAAATGTACTGAGTTACACAGAGTACAATGTTTTTTCACTTCTTACATTGACCCACAACAATGTCACATAGTCTCATTAACGCTGACCAGCACAAATTCTAAAAACAGAGCCAAAGCGAGCTGAAACAAAGCGATAATGATAACGGCTCACAAGAAAGCAAAGCATTGACGCGGTTGAGGCAGGTGTTTATGTGGAGACACATTAACAGGCAGTGACAGCAGCAGGCTGCTGTTTGGACTCAGCTGTGATGGAGGGACAAAGCTGCGGCCCGTGGTTCATCGGCAGAGACGTTACTGGGCCATTTCTGTCTGAGGTGGCGTGATGACTTCTCACCTGACACTGCGCCGCTTTGACAGGCTGCAGCACCACAGCTGAAGTGTTCTGAAGACCTCGTGTACACGCGCCATCAGTTTCATGTTTTCTCAAGGACCTGCCTCATGTAGAGTGGGTCTCCGCGGCTTACACTTTCTTTAAATTATTGAGTCCTAATAGAGGATATCAATGACCTTTAGGATTCAAATGTGGTATCTAAATCACAAAATATTTAGGATAAATGGCTGATCACATGCACGTGATATTTCATTAAAACAAGACAAGATTTAGTTACATTTTTTTAACATATGAAGAAGGTTTAGACAAAATCAGAAACATCTGATAGAATCATACTGTAAAAAATAACTACCTTTATGACGACCAGAAAGGTTCTGCCTCAACTCCGTGGTGATTATCATAAACAAGAAATTTGCAGTGGTATAGTATTAAATTGAGTCATATTGTCAGCTGCTTTTGTAATTTGACTGTTAGCTTAGCTTAGCATGAAGACTAGGAGCAGGTAAAAACAGCCAGCCTTTCGACATGTACAAAGCTTGAAAAAAGCTAGGCTAGCTATTTCCCCCAGTTCACAGTCTTTATGCTAAGCTTACTGTCATCTGACTGTAGCTTTCTGTAGTCAGATTTAACAGTGCTGTCAATTTTCTCATCTAACCCTCGGCAAAAAAAGAGATTAAGTGTATTTCAGAGAATATGGAACAAATCCTTTAAAGGGGTTAAAACAATGATCAATAGTGTAAAACCTCAGTGTGAGTCAGCCATTTATTGTTAAAAAGCTCTTTCTTCCTCATTGTACAGGAGGAGTACAACTTGTTTGCTTGTACAGTTTGTCAGTCAGGATAACATGAAAGGTCAGAAAAAGCATTTGGGAGACAGCTGCTCATGTTGTAACTATTGATTGAACCGTAGTAGGCCATAGGGAAAACATGCCAATTGTTAAAGGGAGCTGTAAACCCTTTCAAACATTAAACTGTAACTGCCTGCAGCATGCATACAGTTCAGTGCTTCCAGGTATTGTACATCTGTTTCCTTTCTTAATGAAAGATGAATTACAAGACTTACTATAACTCTATTGTTACATTTTGTAAGCTAATGAATTCTCAGAATCATACCGAATGTGTATGCGTGTGTATCGACACATGTCTATAAAAACAATACATTGTCCTGTAAGTCTCAAGAGGGATCATTTTCATGTCCCCTCCTCTTCCTCCTCCTCTAACCCTGAGGAATGGAAGACATTTCTTGGGAGAACAAACCTTTAATTGTCTGCCCTGTCGACATGTAAGGGAAGTGATGCGTTATATTATATCATCACTCTCCCTCGAGTCCCCTGAATGACCCCAGAATCAACGATTCAGCTAAATGGACCTATTGTTGCTCATTTTAATCTTAACCTTTCAGTCATCTGATGAAATGTGTATGTGACTTAAAAGGAGAATACAAAACAATGTCCGTCTAAATCATTTCCTGTGACATCACAGATATCTGATCAGGTTGACACCGGCTCCAGCAGCAGTCCACTCCTAAGGGCCACGGTCGATGGTGAACATCCACCATCCTGTTCGAGCCTTAAACTGTGACTGCTCTATCTCTTTTGTTCTTCCCTCTTTGCGGCAGCACCAGAGGGGAGCGCCGAAGAGGGACTGCAGCTGAGTGGCAACACTGACTGAATTACCCTTCACCCGTGAGGGTGCAAGTTTGGGTCAGTTACTATCGACAAGCTTCTGCTGAGCTCTGGAGTAGCTGGAGGGAAGAAGGGAGGCATTGTTGTCCCTTTTTTATGGTGTGCTATTACTGGAGTAAATGTTGCCGCAGTTAGACAAAACATACACAACTACAACTCAGAGCCAAAGAAAAGTAAAGTGAGCATACAAATTTCCCCAAACACAATGTCTGCATTAGCCTATTCTCTGGTGGCGGTGGGGTGCACACATTCCTTCCAGTGACTGACAACTAAATAAGCTGTGGAATTACAATGCTATTTCTCCCTTTGTACATGTTGCCTTACACAAGCTGGGCCCGTATTGGATAACTAATTAGGCAAAGAAAGTAAAGTGCGAAATCCTGTATCGCTGAAAGGTCTGAGAGGGGGAAAGCGGCAATGCATTCTCAGACAAGCGACTGTTTGGTGGACCTTATTGATTCGGAGGCAGAGGCAGAGATCAATGAAAAGAAACAGACTGAGACAAAGAGTGGCATTTAAGGGTGGAAAAAGCTGACATTTTCTCCATCACTGTCACAGCCGCGGCCATAAAGCAGCAGCAAATATTAAAACATTTCTCATCCGCGCGGGAGTATTGGCAGCAGAAATTGTTTTCTCCGCGGTGTGATACTCAGGCTGAACTCCCAGTACAATCCCTGGGGACTGCAGATTGGTGCCTGTGACATATCGGCACCAGCATTTACACACACCTGCCACTCACTCCCAAACAGCCCAGGAGCAGGGCTGTAGAGGGCAGATAGCAGCCGAGGAGGCTGTCGCTTGGACTGCTGTCAAGGTGGGTAGGTGTGGTGGAATTCATCACTGATAACACGCTTATGTTTGCAGGCCGCATAGAGTGCTTCTATTAGTCAGCAATGCCCGCGACGCTGTGTGCTGGTTATGCATATGTAATGAGCATGTGTGTATATGTGTGAATGGCGTCTCTTATCTGCGTCTGTGTGCACTTGTGCTCATGCAGCACCATTTGTTCCCAGCACAGGCATGTGTGTAAAATGCAATGCGTGTTTATGCGTGTGCTATAACCACATTGTGTGTAATTATGAGTGTGTGTCCTGCTGCAAGTGCACTGCCAGAGTCCTGAACTCTGAGCGACACGGGCACTGCAGGGTCAAATGTCTATTTGTGGGATAAATGATATTATGCTACACTAAGAGAATTACAAAGAGGATGTCCCTTGGAGTCACCAGGCTTTGAGATCAGTCATAGTTACTTTGTGTTTCTCTTAAGCCCCTCTATCTGTACTCATCCACTGGTCTGGAACGGGTGTTAAATGGATCCTAGACCACATCCCGTCATTATGAGCTCATGATTTCAGCCTTATGACTGAGAGGGAAGGAGAGAGGGAACAATGCTGAGGGTGATTAAGAGTAAGAGATCATTGACGGAATACAGCACATTCATTTTTAGTGCTCCTTCTTTTTCACCCCCTCTATTTGTAGGATCACACATCCCTCCCTCATCCTAACTCATCATCTGTTCATGTCATCTCGCCTTTATCCATCCCTCCCATTTGTCCCCTCTCTTGCTCTTTCTTTATTAAACCTGCTCTCCCTCCCTGTTTGGGTTGCAACTTTTGCTTCACCTCCCTCTCTCCCTTGCTCCTTCCTCCCCTCCTTTGCTCTCCCTAGGTGGTATTTGATAGCAGTAAAGCAGGAAGCAGGAGCGCAAACAGCAGGTGAACCCACTCTAATACTCAGCTGTGCCATCTGCTGCGGTCACATGACTGAGCTGCAAACCCGCTCTAACACCATGATGCCCCATCATACCTGACACACCGATCAATCACGACCAAAGAGCAAAAGAGAGACGGAGTGCGAGAGAGGAAGAGTCAGAATGAAAAGAAACCACAGAACCATTAAACACTGTATGAATGAAACCCAGCCAACTATGACCCAATACATTACCTTGTTTTGACTTGTAATGTTGGCAACTCATCTGGACAATTGAGTATAAATAAAACAGATTGTATCTGCAGCAGTGAATTACATAATTGCAAAATGTTCTGAAAAAAAAGGAAACAAAAGATGTAAAAAGTGAAGAAATAAAATAATGGTCCATCCTTGATTAATTATGGTAACTGTATGTCATGTAATGTAAACATCAATCAAAATCTGATCACTGAAATCAGATTGCTGTTTGCATATGCAACAAACGGTAAACCAATCAGACATACTGTAAACAACAAAACCATAAGAATGAGAAAACGAATGAAGGGCAAGCCGACAAACCTCAGCCTAAACCCAAAGGTTTTGATTGGGTGTGAAGAACACATTCAATTACAGCAACAGTGGCCACAGGAAATGATTTCAGTCGAAACTGTTCCTACCACAATTAAGATGTGTTAATTATGTATTTCATTAAGTAAGTGGATTAGAAGCAGTGCTGATGAAATCATAACGGGGTTTGCCGGAGGCCAGGCTGCAGAGAACAGACAGGAAACGAGTGATATCTCTCCCTCTTACTTACACTTCTCTGATATACCCTGAAATAACCCTATAAATACTTAACACCTTTACCGCCCTATCTAGGCTGTCTTCGTTCGCACACAATCACCTGGTCTCTGTATCTGCATACCCTTTTTGTGTAGGATCATATAGTGTAATTGTGCCATAGATACTGTTGACATCCACTTGCTGTTTGCAAGTCCTCTGGAAACGATGAAGTCTCTCCATTTCATCTAAGCCAGTTCATTACCATTCAGGTGCAAAAAGGAGATAAAGCAAAATGCAGATCGCTCTTTCTGTCTCCCCCTCTTTCACACCCATACTCTCTCACTCACTCACATGCACTCTTTCATTCTATCTCTCTCTCCCGTTCTCTGTGTTCTCTGATGTTTTATTTGATATCCCACAATAAAGCCTCTCTTTGAACTGCCATCAATTGTGTATGGATTTTTCCTCTGAGGAGAAACAGAGAGCTGTCTGAAAGGGCTCCAGTCCCGCAGGCTGCCTTCATATTGATGCAGAGGAGTATTGCCATCTTCATTGCTGGATCAATCACTCACGTCACTGTTGTTTTATGGCTGGGGCCACTTCACAGAAAGAAGCCTGACAACATCACCGCAGAGGTTTGCAAAACGATACAGCTCTGATATGAGGAGGGAGGAAAGGGGTGGAGGGCTGCAGGAGGCTTTCGGAGGCAAGAGGGATGAATTTTGATTCTGTTACTGTCACACACGTGCACTCGCACGCATCTCTCTTCTCTACAGCTGTGGGAGCCTCTGGTTTACCGCTTGGTGTGGTTAAGTCAAACAGAAAGCATTAAGAAGACCACGGGATGTCGTCAAAGGCTACTGCTGAGGATCTGAGTCACCATGTGGATGCAAAACCTTTGTGATGTCCCTCCACTTCCACTTCTTGTTTCTGTGTTCACCTACAGTGCGTTTGGTTACTTCCTTGTAGCAACAAAATCTTAACTTAGGAACAGTATAGTAAAGGGGCTACTAGACTATCTGATCTCTACATTTCATTTAAAAGTATTTATTACACTATCTATATTCAAAGATTTCTCCTGGATTTCCTCTAGACATTTTATCATCTAACTACCAACTAAATATTTGTGAAATACAGACTTACTCGGGTGTGCAAGACATTTACAGCTTCATGATAAACTTTATCTTATTAGAAATCCTCCCAATATGTTGTTTTTATAGTCTGACCGGAGGTGAACACAGAAAGCAATCCCTTGCTGTTCTAGTAAACTGCATGGCATACCTCCTGCACTTGGTCTCCCGACTTCCAACAGCTGTAGATTTCAGGTTGAGGCGTTGATAATCTGAGTTGGTGAAGGTAGTCAACTCTTTAAAAAATGTTTGCTACAGACACACAATACTCCTATTCATATCTCGGTTAATTTCTAGAGTGATTAGCCACAACTGGAGTCTCACTTTAGCAAATAGACTCACATTGGATCAAAACTGCATTGTGTGCACAATACCTGCCTTGTCTGTAATTTTTTGCTATTTGGAAACTTGCAGACACAATCTTTCTTCCTGTGTTCACTATTACATATTCTAGCATGCACCCAAGCAACACGGAAAGTGAGCAACAGCCTCACACTCAAACCGCCATGCGCACATTAATACAGCAAGAAAGTTAGCTGGCGGGTTGCCCAGGAAAAAAGAGCCTTGCATTAGTTCATGCTAAGCACAGTATCACAGCTAATGTAAGTCTTAATAATAACAGCATTAAATGCTATTGTTAGCAGTTGTGTTAGCTTAGTCATCATGCTCAGTAGTATGCCACTTCTGTTTGGCTACCAGCTGACTAGTAACATCCAATCAGATTCATTCAAGAGTATCAGCTATTTTCAGGACTCACCACTAGGCTGCTGATTACCTCACGCAACACTGCTTGCTGCTGCAACCTCCTCCAAGACAAATTAAAGGGTGAATCTTTGAATCATTAGAATCTCTGTTGCTGCTTGAATTCTTTGAGAGCTCCTTCAAAGAGCAGTCTTCTACCAAATGTAGCTGTGCAACCATTTTCTGAAAATGGTCAACTCCTTGGCATAAAGTGGATATGCTAAGCAGCTCACCACAACAGGTGTAGGAATTTCTCTCTGTGTTTACTTTCAGTCGGACACAAAGATTTCTTTTAGATTGAAGCGTTTTGGACAACTGCAGGAGGCCTCCGATCAACATCCTTGTGTTTCACGAATCTCTGCAACATTGTTAGTAAATCAAATGTTATGAACAGAATATAAGAAAGAGACCCACATTGTCAAAAACACCCACATTTCTCTTTAAAGGGGCAGTTCAGTGATTTAGTATTGCACTTCTTCATTTTTCCTCGGGGACTCACAAGGCACAGATTACAAAAGAACAGTAAAAATTTAAGTAGTGGAGGCCGATATATATATATATATATATATATATATATATATATATATATAAATATATATTTTGTAGTATAGGTCAAGCTCCAAAAACACAAATGACATCATCATTTTTCTAACTTTAGAAAGCTCCCTCGAGAGCCACAGAGGACATTATACAACTGTTTTGACAAGTTCTTCTTTTGACGAGTAAGCTGAACTTCACGGGCCATTTCTTGAGCCAGAACCATAGTTTAAAAAAAATGTTACGTCTTCAGCTAGAAATAGTGAAAGCTGAATGACTGTTGATGCTCAGCATCTTCCAGAACTTCTTTGTTGCAGCTGACAAGCTCTCTGATGGCCAAAACCTTTGTGTTGATGTCTCAGCAGAGAAAGAACAGGCTCTCCATGAGATGTTGATCCCGTTAATGGCAGTCTGAATGCACTGTGACTTGAGTTCAGCCCTGGTTGTCCTTGGTCTAGTCCCAGCCTGGCTGGCCTGTTCACAGTCAGCGAAGCCTGGTCTTTGAGGTGCAGCAGCAGACGCCAGAGTCCCTCTACAGCCATCAGTCATCACTCTCACTCTGAACTCTATATGACCTTCCCCTCTGCTCTGGAAGGCTAGTTGGCCGTGTGCACTCTGGCATCTCCATACTCACCTTAAAGAGACAGAACCTGCTTCTCTTTTCCTGAATGAACCTCAGTGGGAAGTTTCCTCTTTCAGCGCCTATTAGGTATCAGAGCTGACCTTAAAGGAGTAATAGCAGGGTGAGAGGGAATGGATGAGGCCTGGGTGGAAAGAAGTGGAAGTCTTGATGTCTGGAGAATGGCCCTTTAATTCCCTCTCCTGACAGAAGGCAATGGCAGCCTGGAGGAGGGTCAGGACACCAGTTGGCATGAATAGACACATTTTTGTCTCGTCTCCAACGTTCTCTGCTCCGTGCCTCCACTGACTGTAACATCTCATTTTTTCCCCCAAGCTGGAAGTCTCAACAGTCATTCTCTTGTCATTGGAAGGCGGGCAGGCAGCTCTCTGTCTCTTCACTCACAGATGAATAGAAAACATTGTGCCAAAAGCTTTGGAATCACCAAGCTGTATTCGATTGCATATAAAACACAGAATTTGAGAACATGTTTGAAAATGACAGGCTGATTGGCTGTGGTCATTTCAGGCTGTGTGGGCCTCATTTTTTCCTGTGTTTCATCAGTGGGTGCATTCATCCATTCAGGATAGATTGAAGCAGTAGCCTTTAATAAAGTCACTAGGCTTGAAAATATATATGAATAAAATGACATCCACTGCCTTGGATGGATCAAATTGACTTATCCTGGTAATAGCCCAAGGATAATGTGTGATTGTGTGTGCGAGTGAAAGAGTGTGTGCCTGTGTGGAGATCGAAAAAAAGAGAGAGAAAAGAGCAGAAACAAAGATGGATATAGGGGTAAGACAAAGGCATGAAAGACAAGAATATCAGAGAAATAAAACAAACTTGACCTAAGGGGACAGAATTCAATGAAAACCTGGAGCTGGACACATGACTTTGAATCTTATTTGTATTGGTGAAAGTGACCCATCTCAGGCAAAAGCATTATTAGTGATGCTGGGAAGGAGAAAAACAAAGCCATTAAAGGAGAGAGCAGAAGAGGGAGAGTGACAAACTTGATCCTAACAAAGTTAAAGGGTTATTCAACACAAAACATCAAAATTATGAGTCCAATTTCTCCAATTCTACGGCAATTTGATCTCGCTGAGCCACTGAGGACTCCCAAATCGAATGATACACCAGAGGAGGCATAAAGAGTTGAACAAAGGGAGCAATGATGACAAAAAAAAGTTTTATATTTCAGTCAATTACAAGGAAAAGAACACACACAAACTCATGTCTTGACCCATTACGCTGTTTTCCTTTCATTTCCACCCATTTTCCCATCTTTGTTTCGCAAATGGGTGTTACACTGTGACGTTGACGGAGTGGTCGTGAACCACAATAATGACAGTCAGAAGCGATGCTGTACAAGGAGACACATGTCTGTTCTCTGCTCTTCAAACGTCCAGCTTAAACTCCTGCTATGTGTGAATAAAGAGGACAGGAAGTGGCAGTTTGGCAGCTCCAACCAGGAGTGTCACTCTCAATTGCGTCCCCTGCCAGCTCCAGACACATCGCACGGCCGAAGAGGTCACGGGTCTGACTCTTCTTTTTTCCCTCTCTCTCTCTCTTTCTCTCTCTCTCTCTCTCTCTCTCTCTCTCTCTCTCTCTTTGTCCCTGTCTTTCCTTCTCTCCCCTCTTTCGTCTGTTTTACAGGACATTCAATGCCACCTACGCAATGCATAACAGTCAAGGAGAAGACAGAATGATGTACGGAAGACACGAGCCAGAGCGACGGCGGCACATTTTTTGAACGCTCCGATAAAACATGAGGCTTGTCTTGTCAGATTACCCTGACACCCTGTGTCAAAATCCCTGCCATGTCTCCGTGAAGCAGAGAAGCAGATGTCCTGAGTTTGCCTTCCTCCTCTGGACAGAGCTGTCAAGATTTGCTCTTGAAGGACACCGAAGACAGCGCAGATGGAAAGAATGAGTTGTCTGTGGTTTTGCTTGTTTCTCTGTCAGGAAAGAGTTTTATGATGAGAAACAGGATGCTCTGTGTTGGAAATGGCGCTGTATTTTCTATTACAGGATTTGTTCATCTTAACAAATCACACAGCATAGTACTCTTAGTCTTGAAAACACTCTTTTTCCATGAAACAGGTCTGCCAACTCAGCTTGTTTACTTTTTTAATAAAGTAGGTCACCTACCTTAATCTATTAATCTATAACCTACCCGATGGCATTTGTTTGTAGAGAAAATTTTTACCAAAAAAATACATTTTACCATTGAATGAAAACATGACACTAAGTACATTTACTCAAAAGCAGTGCTTGAATATTATTTTAAAGTACTTGTACTCTACTTAGGTATTTCAATTTCATGTTACTTCATACTTCACTTTAACTTTTTTAAATTACTCGTAACATTTCCTAAATTATGATCACGATGCATCAGTGCAGATTAAAACTAGTATCTAAAATTGTCAAAACATTTGCTCCTTCATGACAACATTAGGATGCTACATACACGTAAATGCATCAGGGACAATAATATGTATCATAATCTAACAATTTGAATGGTGCCATTTTGCATAATGAATAGATATTTCTTGCTAATGATATTTATGTACTTTTACTTAAAGTTGCAATTCTGGTTGATGCGGTGAGACCTGTGGTCACTGGTGGTAACAAATGCAGTTTAATACGACATGCGACACTCCTTGAGCAACTCTTTTGTCAGAAATACATCAGAGACGCTGGAACATGTACATACCTAGTTTCCTGTGAAACCCTTCTCCGCATGAAGGAAATTTGAGTGCAGGAATGGCGGACTCCGCCACTAACAATGAAAACTACATAAAGAGTATATATATAGAGAGAGAAGGCTAGTAATGACAAAATATAAAATGCATTGAATGGCTATTGCTGAAAAAGTGCATCCATGAATATCACAAACAGGGTTTGAGTTATTATGCTTTTAAGGATTATAACATTATCATTTTGAATGCAGGACTTTTATTTATAATGTAATATTTCTAGAGTGTGTTATTTCTACTATTATGTAGGTAACATTTCTCTTCCACCACTGCTTAAAGGACAATGGTCTATTTGCATTACAAGCCTGTGTACACCCACACTGGAAAAGTCACACTACTAGTTCTCTGCTTTATGTCATTTCCTACACTAACTGAGGAAACAAAGCTCCACACTTATAGCATGATGTGTATTGAATTCAGGAACCTAGATTAAAATGCACTCATAAATGTCATTTGTTTCTAATAAGAAATGGTTCTTGATGATAATAAGCCCTTGGCAAATAGAAAGGAAGTCAAATGGATTTTGATTCCTCTCCAAATCATTCAGTTGCTTCCCACTAATGTAACTTGATCAGAGCACTCTCAAACTGGAGCTCCATGAAATGACAGTTGAGATTAATTTTGTCAGCCTTGTAATCGCGCCTTATTGATGTGTTTCCTGTGAAATGGCACATTGGAAAGAGCAGCTTCAGCCACGGGGCACTAGTGTTTCATACAGTAGTCATGGATGGACATTTGATGTTGACCTCCTGATCGCACACCTTCATACCGCCGGGCTGGCAGGCAGGCAGGCAGGCAGGCACGCACACACTCACAGGTAATGCTCTATTATGCTGATTTATTGAAGGTTAATTTAATCACTCTTGTAATACCTGACCAGAGGGTGTTCTTACCCGTGAAAAACCCAAGAAGCAGGAAAAAAAGAGGAGAAAAACATGACAACAAATCAAAAAGTGATTTCATGAAGGTGGCACCAGAGACAGGCCAATCCATCAGAACGGCGGCAGACTGTGGACGTGTTGCCACGCGTGGTGCCAGGCGAGGTGCCAGGCGGTCCAAGGCACATCCTCCATGCCAGCGCCCTGAGGCTGTGTGTCCTCGTCACAAGGACAGAGAGGTCGTTAGGACCAACTGCACTAAATCACATACCTCCTCCCACCCACTGTCATGGCCGGCAAAGCAGGTTGATGCAGAAATACTGGGAGAGGCAGAATGGCTACTGGTCGAATGGACTGGTTTGTTTGTGGTATTTCACATCACATCCTCTTATTCCAATTGATACCGTGATATATGATGTTGTTATGACACTTCACCGGCTTTTGAGAGCACCCCAATGTCGACAAGGCTTTAGACAGAGTGAATGATTCCTCCTAAATGCATTTTAGAGTTTTGCACAAATACATTTTCAGAGCTAAGTAAACAATGCAGGCCATTATCTAGATGTATTGTTTATGCATTTTTTTTTTTTTTTTTGCTCGGTAGCTGGGATAAGCGAGAGAGCGGCAAAGAGAGAGGCAGAAAGACAAAGAAGCAGAGAAGAGAGAGAGAGAGAGGCAACCTCCTTTTCCAAAAGACATCAACTCTGTGAACAGCACCGGCAGATTTTCCATTCCGTCAGCATTTTCCTTTACGTGCCGAACAGATAGCTAAAGGTACCACTTAATGTGATGGGAGACAGGATCTAATGGATTGATACACAGGTTTTGACATGCTATTTGAGCATGGAGCTCGCTATAATTGGTCATGTCATTGTGCATTAAACTAACGATATATAGAGTAGTGCCCTGAGACGAGTGTCTTTAGCAAATCTGTCAGATATCACACCAAAATGCCTCTGACAGCTATCTCAGGCAGTGGCAGCACACTGCAACACAGCAGCATGAAAACCCGCACTCACTAGTAAAGGCACTTTTTGGAAATCAGACCACCATAAACTCACCTCTCTCACGTCTCTTCCTCTCAGCATCTCTGTCTCCATTTCTTGCCCTCTTGCTCACTCACACATCTTTGCATGTTGTTGGCGGATTAAATAATTTGTGCCAATTACATAAATTATATTATAGTCAATTTCTTTCATGCTGTAAAAAGTGAAAGCGATATTTATCTAAACAGGCCAAGGACCTTTTTATTGGCTGTCATAGATGCGTGTGACTCCTCCCATACATTAGAGACCGGGGTCAGAGGTGCAAGGTCAAGCTAACGTGGCTCTACCCATGTCTCCTTTGCTGCTGTCAGAAGACATCATGTCACCTTTCCTATGGAGGCTGTGTGAATGGACAACACGTCTTACATTGTCTTCCATCTTGGCATGCAGGGGTTTAGTGAGGCTTGAAGTTTATTTGTAGCCAACGACACGGTTGTTTATCAAATTACGATGTCAAGCCAGCAACACTTAGAGGAACATTTGATTTGTTGGACCTTTTTAATAGCAGTTTACCCATTTTATCCTCTTAACCTGTTGATATTTTTAAGAGTCTTTCTGATTAACGTGGAGCATTAAAACACACAAGAGAGCTGGCATCTATAAATCGTGCTGAAACCACAATTTATGCATTTTCAGAACCACATATATTTCTGCATGTGACACAGCTGTCTGTATCAGTTCACACAACGGCACAATCACACTGAGGCAGGAGCGACATACGTCAATGTGCTCTAAAGACATCCACTACCATTTTGGCAGCCATTTTGTTTTCCTAAATACATGGCTCCTCGGCTGTCCGTCTGTCGGTGCTGTCAGCCACTCCTGTGTGATTGGTCTGATGGGCTTGATGCTCATCACTCTGTCAGGCTAGGCTCGCCTTTCATTAGTCTGGGCCCCTCCATCCGCCACACTCACACAAATCACATTGACATCCAAACTCCTCAGATCCACAGAGCAATTTAACTGATATTCATTAGAGGGATGACAAGAGCTGATGGGAGATCTGTGGAGTGGAGGAGTGGGGGACTCATTCTCCTCCTATCCTATCCCTGTCCTGTCCGCCTCCTTTCTTCCCCCTTCACTGCTGACTTTGTTTTAGGAGCATTGAGGCGCATCGGCGTCTATAACTACCCAGCCCTCAAGGATAGTCAAGACAAAAGAACAATGGATAACACATCTAATCTCCTCTTTATTGTCGCAGAAAAATACAACTGAGAGGAGTTTGTGTCTTTCATATTAAATAATTGGCTACAGCAGATCCATAGCTTCTACATTGCTCTCTTCTAGCAGCCACTATAATGCTCATCCAAGCAGAAGTCCAATCATTTAGCCCTCTCCCTCCAGCCCCTCATTAACCCCCAAAGTGTCAACTATCTCATTAACTCCCCCAACCATCCTCACCCCGAGTCCACCACTAAGCCTAAAGCATTCATCAACACATACAGTGTTGGAAAAAAAAATGGATCATGTCTGAGAGATAATTTTATATCTGGAAGGACTCAGCAAGCTTTGAGAACTCACAAAATATTCAATAAGGCAGCTCAGCCTGTTTCATTTGCATTATCAATGGCTACCGGTCTGAATCCCATCTTTCAATTATCATCCTTTGTTAAGGGCTTTATTCTGCTTGTCAGATGTGAGTCATCACTGGGTTCTCCCACAACGTTAGACCAATGTATCCTAAACGTCGGAGGGCCGGGAGCAAGTCTGAGGCGGTAATGAGTTTGTGTGAGAAGACGGGGTCAGGACACAGTGTGTGTGTGTTAATTAATCTGTTCCCGGGTGGGAGGAACTGAAGCGAGATGATGAGATTTAAGAGAGTAAATGGGTGTGCTGCACTCGAGCTGTCCTCTGTTGAGTGAGCGAGCAGGGTTAGAGGCTGGGCAAATGGCCGTCACCATAGTAACCAGATAACTTCCCCAGCCCCAAGTCACTCAGTCAGTCAGTCATGACAAGCAAAGCCTGGGAACATCAAACAGAAAGAACATGGTGTCCCAAGGCGTCTTCAAATAAGACAAAGGTAGATGGTAGAAAATCTGAGAAGTAAATGTGTGTGTATGTCTGAGTCTTTATCATGCATACTAAAAAACATGAAAAAAATAAATAAATAAAAAACTTTCTCATTACATGGCACTGAGCCTGAATTGTGACTACTCTGATAGCATCAACACCTGCCAGTAAGATTGTTAGATCCAAAAGCCTGCTTTGAGGGAATAGCACCTGTCTGTGCATTCTGCACCACTGTCAGCTTGTCTCAGTGCGCGTATATAGGATCCGCTTTATTTTTTCCAAGGGACAGTCTTGGAGTCCAGGTGTGTGCCAGATCTGCTGTCTGTGCCCAGGGCTCCTGATGGCATCCAAGCCCCCGTGGTAATCAGCCCACTCTGCCTGCTGTTGCAGCCCGCCTGCCTCCTCCTCCTCCAGTGGCTCGTTTCAGAAACATCTGGTGGTTTACATGCAGCACACACCACCTGCCAGACGCCTTGCAGGCAGTGGCACCGCTCGCACCTCGCGAGTGCGCCTCACAACAACGCAGCGACACAGAAATCACTGGGAATATCTAGAAAAATTGTGGTTGTGAAGACAACTGCAGATGAAAATGCTGAGGGTTCTTTAAGTTCTGCTCAGTGTTTCTGCAGATGCAACCTTGTGAGCAATCTGTCAGCTGATTTGTAAATGCTTAGTCATCACAAGGTGGGACAAAAATTGGGAGGGATGAGGTTTTTTTCTCTAAGATGTATGGTTTTCCTGCAAGCCAGGTGAACATTTTTATAACAGCTTGAGAATAACATTTTGGACAAAACCATGATGTGCCACTATTCAATAGCAAACTAATTTGAAATGTCGCTTGTTGAAATATTGTATTTTAGATGAGAGATTCATAATGCACCTTGATCTACAAATGTTTGAGTGGTAAATATGAAAGAAAACAAATGTTTTATGCAGCAGTTAATTCAATTTAATCATAGAAGCACAAGGCATTAACATATTTGTATTGGTTTCTTTTTTTTATCAAATAACATTTATAAAACTATTGTGCAAAACAATGTCCTTTTCATCTTCTTCAAAGGCTCTGCACCAGTGGATAGTCATAGTCCTCTTAAATTAGGAAATATAACAAGTATGCATAATTTAAACAGCAAGTTGTAAGCTTATACACTATATATACATTTTTACACAGACCTGGATTTTAAGTTCCCCTTACTCAATGATAAAGAACAAGGCAGCTTTTACAATCAGCAAGAAAATCAACAGGCTGTACAGAGAAAACAAAAAAACAAAACAAGCAATGAACCTTTGCTGTTTGGCAGATTCTTTTAAAAGGAGCGTTCCCAGGCATTTGGCTGTTTTAAGGTGTTAAAAAATGACCAGTTTGAAAGGGCATTTTAAAATGTGGACAGGACAGGACAGGACTGTACAAATGTTAACAGTAAAACTTGTTGAACATGCAGTCTACCAGCAAATCAGAACCAAACTCACAAAAATACAAAATAAATACAATAAAGTTAATATATTTCAAGTTAGCTGATCTTCTAGTCAAGAGATTCACCATGATCGTGAAAGAATCTGTCCTCAACAAATCAGGCTGAATATTTTTGACCTACAGTATATTTTGGTGAAATCAGAAATGTTTATAGGCCGAATAGATGTAAACACCATGTGCTGACTATTTTAACAGTAGTTCATGCCATCATTGTGCATTACCACACTTTCAAATATACTGTTTTTAATTTTGTTTTGAACAGCCATTCTACATATGTTTTCCAGTATGTCTACTGCTGAGAGTAATTTAGTGTTTCTCTACTTCGCTCACATATAGCAGATGGTCCTCTGGAGACTTCCCATGGCTCTTGCTGAGGTGAAGCTTGATGGCGTGCTTAGTGGCAAATTTACGGACGCAGAGCTGGCAGCGGAACACTGCCCCATTACTACTGCAGTCATCTTGTGATTGTGGAGAAAGGAAGGACTCCAGGGGCACTAGTTTCTCAGAAAGAGTGTGGGAGTCCCTGGCAGTCTGTTTAGGGGACAGCTTGGCCAGGTCCCTGATTCTGAACCCTAGGTGGGCCTCCAGGTGGCATACATACGCTGCTGGGGTGCGGATCTGTGAGGCACAGTCACTACAGAAGAATATAGGTTGACCAGAGTCCAGGTTCTTGAGGAACTTGGTTCTGCCAGTTCTCCTTAGCTGGTACTTGACGTTAGCCAGCCAGTGACTGATGGTGGTCATGGAGAGGCCCGTGAAACGAGACACATGCATTCTTTCCTGTGGGCTGAGGTCGTTGATGATGTATTTCCCCTCTGATGTCTGCCTCAGGCTCGAGGCAAAGTGGGCCTGCAGGAGGAGGAGGTGCTGGGGGTTCCAGTTAGAGTGACGGCCTTTGCGTTTGTGGCCGTGCAGGGATGCTTCGTCGTCGTCATGAGTAGAGCCCACGATCTCGGCTTTGTCTGTTACCCGGGACCGTGAGGGGGGCTTTGGGACATGGTGGGACTGAGTCAGGTTCCTCAGCATGTCTGAGATATCCGACAATGCGTTTTCATGCAGAGGGCTGCTGGATGTGTAGGGAGAGACAACCGTTAGCTTTGCAGGAGTATAAAGGGAGGAGGGGGAGATGGAGGAAGCTGTGGATGAAGGGGTTAGGGGGGCTGAGCCTACAGAGCCCCCTCTATCACTTTTCCCTTTAGTGAGGTCCATAGGCTGGTCATCACTGGGCTGGCAAAAGCTATTATCAACTACACTTTCCGGCTTTTTGGTTTGTGAGGGAGGAGCGGCCACAGCAGCCCTCTCAGCCATGCTCTGGCTAAGCCTGGAGAGCAGGCTCAGGGGATCTTGGTTTGGCAAGGAGGGCTTGGCTGCTTTCCCCAAATGAATGTTCATTACTGACTGAAGAGCACTTAGAGGGTTGACAAAGGGCTGCTCTGGAGGAGTATGGCCAGTGATAATGGCTGTACTAGATCTCAGCGTAGAGGCGAGCGGGGATTTGACTGCTGTCTCCCTCTTGGGTTCGGTTGCCGGGGATGCTCTGTCGCTATGGCTTCCCCTGTCACTATTGGTTGGCGTGACCGCCCTCCAATCCTGAGGTGAATCAGCCTCTCCTCCCCTATGCGATTCTCCAGCCTCACTACTACAGGGAGAGGGGTGGTTCTCCATCTTTGGAGACAACTGCTTCACCCTTTGCTCTACTTTTGCTACTTTCTCAGTCACTTTTTTCACTAAATCCTCCATTGCCTGGAAGTTGTTGCTGGGGAAGGGGGAGGACTGACTAAGAGGTGGGGAAACGAGGGGCTGGTTCTTGGCAAGGGAGGACAGCGCTCCATCTCCTCCGTTGAACAAGAACTTCAGTGGGGAATTCTTTTCCATGCTGCCCTGTTGGAGCTTGAGGGCACTGGGGAACTGGTAGGCTGCGTGGATGCTAGGATAGCCCCCCCAGCTTGGATTCCCACTCTGTGCCTTGTTGATGGCTGATGTCACAGTGTTTTCCAGTGATTTGAGAATATCAAAGCCACCTTTAGGGCTCTCCTTCAGATCCTCTTCGGTAAGATAGCTATACTTTGAGATGTCATATTTTTCCTCCTTCTCAGGATCCTCCTCCTTCCCATCTGACGCTGCAACTCGCTTCTCATTTCTTACAGCCTCTTGCTTAGAGCACTCCTCCTCCACTTCCTCCTTTTTGATATCTTTGAGAGGAGGGGAGGTAGCGGGAGGACTTGTCGTAGTTTGAAGAGGCGGAGGAGAGAAGGTGGAGGGTGCGAGTGGGACAGATTGGACCCTCTGTTCAGTAGGTGTGGTAACCCTACCAGGGTTGGGGGAGGTGGCCTCTGGAAGTGTTTTGATTCTCTTTCCCACTGAGCTGGTCACCCTCAGGAAGTGTCCTGTCACCATCATGTGGGTTCTCAGCTCTTGCAGTGTATTATGGGAACTCCCACACTCCATACACTTGAGGATCTGAAATTTGTTGGATTCAAACTGCCAAGTATAGCTGGCACCGTTCTGGTGGCCATAGCGGTTATTAGGAGTTGTGTAGGGGCTGGAGGAAGGTTTATGTGGGGGTTCACCAAGGTCTGCCTGTGGGTGCTTAGCTTTGGGGGTTCCTTCTCTAGAACGTGGTGCGGCCGTGAGGTCCAACCCCATGAGTCCCCTTTTCTTAGAAGACATGATTTTGGCTGCCAAAGGGGCCATGGGCTCCTTAAGAGGCACTTTCTGGTAGTGTTTGGTCTTGATCATGTGGACGCTGAGGTCCTGGAGCGATTCAAAGGAATGGCCACAATACATGCACTTCAAGACTTTCTGGGCATCCTCCTTCCCCTCCATCTCCATCAGGGACCGCTTACGTGGCTTAGACCAGCGCTTTGAGCCACTGCCTGCCCTGTCATGGTTGTCATCGCGGTAGTGGCCTGTATCATTCATGTGAACTGTCAGCTCCACCAGGGTGTCATAAGCGGCGCTACAACCCTTACAGCGGAACTTACTGGCCCCAGTGAAGATTGAGCCAAACAGCTTTGGGTTTTGCCTGTGGAGTTGGACTGTACTGAAGAGGCTAGGCTCAGACTGTGCAGGGTGACGGCTCTGGGGAGTCTGCTGTTGTAGTGTCTTTGCCACTGCAGACTGGTGCCAGTCATAGCTACCACTGCTGCAGCTACTACTGCTACTAGTGCTGTTGCTGCGAGCTGGCTTCTCCGTAGAGGCCGACGTCTGCGCCTGTGGTGGCGTGGAATTAAAGTTCAGCGGTGACCACAAGGGACCGGTCAGGAAGCTGGAGTATATAACCTTCATTTGTTCTAAGGTGTCCATGCCTATGGGAGGTGTTTTAGTGCCACCATTCAGAGGTGCTGTGACCAAGTTGCCCTCGGCTTTTCTTGAGGGACTCTCAAAGTCTGAGAGACGGTCACTGGTCTCACTCACATGTGACTCACTGTCCATCTCTGGTCCTGAGAGCTCTGCTGCTCCAGCTGATTCCTGGTCACATGCCTGCTCCTTGGCAGGCCCTCTGCTTTGCTCCACAAACTCATCTTTCATGGGAAGGTCATCCTGAGGGGCTGTGGGCAGGTCGTCTGCTTCCGCCTCCTCATCCTCCACAGTGTGCTCTGTCAGCTCCTCCGGAGAATAGGCTGCGAGGAGAATGGAGACAAAGAGAGAAAGAAAGAGATGAGTTAAATTGCAGGGAGTGAACACGCTATGTTAGAATAACTGGAGAAAAAGTTTCCCTGCTATGTGTGCCCGAGGACTCCCAGGGATAAATGAGCCATCTGTGTGGGAGCCTTTAAAGCTGAGCTGAGAAATTACAGTCATCCCATTTCACCTCATCAACCGTTGAGGTGTTATTTTCCTCTAGGCGAGCCTGTATTTATATACTACCCCAGCCACACGGAACTTATGCCTCCCCTCTTTTCACTCCTTCTATTGGAGGAAAACAAAAAAGAAATATCTTGGCAAAAACATAATGCGCCATTTTATTTATCTCAGGGCGCAACAGCTTGAAATGAAAACTAAATCTGAAATTAATGAAGCCCAATCTCACTGTGGCATTCTCCTCTGGGGTAATAAATGAGTTGGATCAACCTCCATCTGTCAGTTAATATGTCTGACGCCTCTTCATCTGCCTCTTCTCTGATTACACACACATACAGTACATACAGACACACTCACACACACATGCACACACAGACAAAGAGCATATCTTGAAGGATTTCAAGAAAGGGATGTCAGACTTTCGTTGATGAAATGTTGACATGTTGAAGAGACAGTATCATCTGGACTGAAGCGAATTCATTAGTGTCTTAAAATGCAGAAGATAGTCAATACTCTTCTGTTCAAGCTGCATTCTTAAAAGCAAATTGCAACCGGTCTAAACAGGTGTTGAATGCCATGCAAACATAATACAAATTTCTCTGATCAGAAAAAAAATAAATGAACAAAATAAAAGGGAGAGAGAAAATGAGACCAAGGGAAGATAAAACGCACAAGGTGAGATTCTAGGAGCGTCAACATGATGGCAAAGCATAAGTGGTCCGTCATTGTGCATGTTGCCGCCCACTGCAAAGATGAAAAGTGTGTGTGGGCACACAGAAATACACACAAACTCCTGTGTTCACCCACCCAATGCCGACTCACCCACCACTCACCCCTTTCTTCCACAGTGTCACCATGCCCCCTCCCTCATTTCCTGTCCACCTCACTCACGAAACCGCTCAATTTAAGGAAAAACAAATAATCTCTGAAAATAGCGGACGGCCTGTGGACAGGTCTGTGGCCATTTGGACAATATTGTAAACGAGGACAAATGCCAAGGAAAGAAGCCGTAGGTATAAGCTTTTATAGTTTGGGCACTCATACAATGGAGCTTGGGCATGTGGACACAAACAGGCACTCACATACACACACTGTGACTAAATCCTTCATTCCCCCCACCGCCCCACACACTCACGTCCAGTCTAAACAAAAATGTCATAGCTGAAATAACTCTCATTTCCAGTGCTAACAGCCAATCTCTAGGCAGCCATGCGGCTGGCGCTGGTCTGATTTGGGCCCTGGGGGCACAGTCAGCAGGCAGCCCCACTGAGAGGCCAGCCTAATGGAGACCTGGCAGGTGCAGACCACTCTCCGTCCTCCCGGAGATTTGGTTTGTCACTGGGTATCCATTACCTGCCATTCTCCGCTGATAGGCCCCGACAGCCCTGATCAAAAGATGTCGTCGGGCCCCAGTCCGCTTGGCAGTCAGTGGCATGTCGTTTGTAAAAAAGGCCAAGCAGGGTGTAAATAAAATGACATGATCACTTCCCCGGCCCCTCATGTTCTGGACACAATTATGATAATGTGGATGTGGAGAGGAGGGAGGGGTCTGGGAGGATGTAGAAGGGGGCGAGGAGGCAAACACGCAAGGTAGATATCTCACTGCTACCAGCGCTCAAGCGACTGCCCACACCCTCTTATATACTTTCTTTTCCGCTTCTCTTGTGGAATGCATTCGTGTCAGACTCTCATTTGAAAGAGGAAATCCAGCCAGGATGAGGTAGTTAATGTGTTTGTGTCCTCACTAGCTGGTCACGGATGTCAGCTTGCATCAGGCGAGCCTGGCACGCCGCTTGACCAACTTGTCAGGTCACCTTTCTTTTATTTCACATATTTCTTCACATTGTCTTGCTATTTCATCAAACTATTGCCACATCCAATTTCTTGTCATGTTATCATTTTCGTAAACCTTCCCAGGGCTCTCTCTGTGCTTTAACTTGGTCGTAAATGTTTTACATTTCTTACTAATAGAGCTGCGGCCCTATAGGTTATTGTTCATTTGTCATTAAGCCTGGATAGCACAGAGAGAGGGAGAGAAGTCCAAAAGGACCAGCTATAAAGCCTACAGAGTCTAGCCATGCTCCCAGGCAATTTAAAATGCAAAACAAAAACCATTATGTCTGAGCACTATCTGTTAATTTAATCCCCAATGACTGATAATCCATCACACAGGGCGACAACCACATCCAATTATTCTCCCTGGCTTGACTGACAACAGAGGTGATTTATCAAGCTAATAAAAGGTGATGGGAGTATAGAGGCTCCCTTAGAATAGAAAAAAGAAGAGGATTATGAATACAACAATACTCTTGGATTACAGTCTTAGCTAATATCTAAGCATATGGTTTAGGGGCCAACGTTTTCCAACGTGTGTGTGTATGTATGAGATAGAGCGTGTGTTCATGTTATGATAAAGTGAGCTGATGCCATGTGGGGGAAAGACAAGAATCATTAGGTTCCATGATTGATTCCTTAGGGTGGGGGTGTGGTGTGGGTAAGAAGGGTAGGAGGTGCACTTTCACACAATCAACATCTCAGTCACGGCTCACACAGAAATAGCAATAACACATTCACATAAACACAAAAGCTGCAGAAAATAAGTGTCTCACAGGAAGAAACACACACTTCACCTTAAGATAGGCGACGTCACATGCACACCCCCACGTAATTATAAATAAAGCTAGTCAGTCAGTTATGACACCAGCTCAACCCCCCCCCCCCCCCCACACACACACACACACACACACTCACCCCTCTTCTCAGACACACTCGTACATGCACGTAGATGCAAGCGATGAGGAAAGACAGTGACATCTTGGCATGCAGGAGGCATTCCTGTGGAGTATCATTTTCATAAACATAAGGGCCGCAGACGAGGAGGGAGAGATCATCTGATAGAAATACTGCAGTGCTGCTCTGACGATCAGGAACAACAGACAGGGCAGGGACAGGGGGTGATTAAGCAGGAAGGTGCTGTGGCTGCCTCTAAAGCAGAGCCTCTCAGCGTCTCTCTCTCTCCGTCTCCTTCCCTCTGTCCCATGGGCTATTTCTCCTCAAGCGCTGCTGAATACACTGTCTGTTTTTGATGCTGCATTTTAGAAAGGCTTCGTATGCAAGAGCGATAATATGAGGATCTAAAAAAAATAAAAAAATCAATCATGTGTTTCTATGCAGTCCGTTCTTTACGAGATTATCGCAGCTCTATTTAAATACATTTGAATAACGTTTAGTGAATGTGAATTTGCGGGAGCGCAATCCCATACCTTTTCATCAAGCTACTACTAAATCCTGTCCCTTTTCTTCAATCTGTCCCTTTATAAACACAGTGCATATTCCTGGTCTGGCCCCCACAGCTGGGAAAACAGTCTGGGAGCGTGATCACACCCAACAGCAGCGGGGTAAACAGGATGCGCATTAAAAACTCTACCTGTGTCTGACCCTCATACTCAAATGACTGCTTGGACAACCTTGCCCCAGGCATCATGATATGAAAAAAAGGTGAGTCCTTTGTGTCATCATGAGTACAATATTTCATCTGTGCTTTTTTTAAACGCTAGAAAATAGCATAGGCGGCTGTTGTCTGTACATTGTGGTAAAAAGTACATCACCTAGGTTACTTTATTCTGAAATTGTAGTGAAAAAATAGGGTTAAAAAGGATTTGTTTAAATTCAGATGAAGCTACTACTATATTAAATAATGTGCTACCTACTTCATAAACCAATGTAATGTACAATGTAAATTCAATGTGTACATTTCTGTGCATTACACAAATAGAAGAGAGGAATAAGGATGCTTAATTAACAACCTACGGGGATTTTTAAGAAAATAAAACAGAAACTAATGCTATTGCAAAAGCATTGTTTACATGGGTTTCAAAGCTTGACTACCACTCTATTTATATTTATAATCACTGTACGCATAGAGAGCTGTACCGTGCACAAAGACACAGCTGGGATACAGGGAGGAGAGAGGAAATGGTCTACATGGGTGGTCCCTTATAGCTTACTGTTACAATTACAAAAAAGTTTTATGGTTGTTCAAAGACAACAAAAATCAAGCAACAGGAACAAAGAAAGCACAGAGAGTGCAGTCTATTGTTTATGGTTTAATAAATTATACAACAATGCATGACAATGGTATTTTGATCTATAGACATAGAGATGCATTTCTTGTATTAAAGATAACACAAGATAAATAAAGTGTACTAATATTATTATTCAGTTGAAGAACGGAGGAAAGGTGGACGTAGTTAACAAGACCTTTGATCACATGTTGGTTGAGATATCTGAAGTCATTTGGGGATTGGATAGTGGCATTGACATGTGTACAGTATTTTAACCGGACCTTGACGCCCTTAAACCAACACAGCTCCTCAGCAAGGGGGCTCTTACTGACAGGAAACAGCTCCAGAACGTTACAGGACAGGAAGTCACCTCAGCCTCAATCAAAAAACCACAAACCACCGACTTCCACTCACTCTCTCAAGTTTCCCAGCAGCCTAAATCTCTTTAAATAGATTAGAATAATTTAGTCCAAAACAGCCCCATTCTGTCAAAATAGCAGCAGATCAGTAACATACCTAAAATGCCTTTCTGTTGCACACATTTGTCAAAGCAACACACTCAATCAAACTTAGCTCTCTCCCTCCTTTCCCTTTGATCCTTACAGCCTGGCTGAAAGTCCCACGAGAAAATACGTAACAGGTGATCTCCGGCCATTTGAAAAAATTAACAAGTCCTGACATAATTCGCTTTTTTCGGATATGACCAGAGAAAGGCCATCTTGTGCTCTTCATTTTTTTTTTAGGTTTTTAATACATAACTCTGCTGCTCCAGAGCATCGTGCTTATACAGGCTCTCGTGTTACAAGCGATCGAGGATGTCTCTGTCAGTTTTTCATTTGTGTGTGTTCTCTACCCCCTGATGGCATTGTGAATACATTGTGTCCGCCGATTGTAGTGCAGGATGTGTGATATGGGAGATGGGAAAAACAGAGAGATCATTCTGGCCCCAGGCAAAGCTTAGGGCTGAACCTTGTCAATGCACATAGTAAGAGGAGAGAGAGAGAGAGAGAGAGAGAGAGAGAGAGAGAGAGAGAGAGAGAGAGAGAATAGATTCAACCCTCAGCTGATTGTTGTGTTATGAGTGGACCTCTTAGCTGCCAGCTGCACGTATAGACCTTCAAGACTTGAAAATTCATCTCGTTTATCTGACGTGAGACGAGCCACAAACACATAAAGGTCTCCCGTTACTGACTCTTAACGTAGAAGAGAACGAGGTGACTCATAGTTCCAGTCCCAGTTTTTTATTTGACGCAGCCACAATAAGCGATAAAAAAGGAAACAAACAAAAAGCCAACACAAACAGCTTCCACAGGTGCAGAACCAAGGGCAGTAATAAGGATCGGAAGGCGGTGTTCTAGTCCGACATGCACACCGAGCATGGTTGGATGATATGTAGTCAGGAGGACTTCCTTAAACTGTACCACATCTCTGCCTCTGTCTTTCCATCACTCTATCTCTAGGCCTTACTCAGGCAAAGCTCCATTTAACAGAACAGAACTGCTGTTTATTTGCACATTCCTTAAACTGTTTAGGCCTCATAAAAAAACATTTTGTTAAAAGGTCAGAAGGCTGTGTAAATATATTAGTCTTCGGATTTTTTTGTAGAGACACAAGAATGCAAGAATTACTCAGACCACAGCTTTACAACACACTTACAAACACTATATTTTCACCAGATTAGACAGAGTTCATACATGTCAATTTAGAGCCAATAACCTAAACTAAACTAGTTAGCAGTGTAACTTAATACAGTGGTTCTCAACTTTTATGAGTCGTGACCCCTCCAGAATAATCAGTTTGGTCTTGGCGACCCCTGGTTGTTGTCCAGTGTGCTCCAGGCACTGTGGCTTTTGATTCGTTCAGTGTCGTTTTCTCTCCCACTGACCCGCTGGAAATCCCCCATCAGAAATTCATGTGCACGCACACTTTGACTCTCACAAACACACTCGATAAAACCTATTCTAAGGCAAATTATATCACTGTTAATATAATAATATTATCAGATGCTTTCGTAATCAAAAGAACATACTGGTAAAACTATCTTAGTTAATAATGCCTGTGTCAAGGCAGGGTTCACAGGTGTCTGATGTTGTAGTGTCCTTGCTTCTAAGGTTAAAGGTGAGTAAAATTGTATCATGCCATTTTGGAATGGTGGGTAAAACTATGAAGATAGGGACCAAAAAAACCCACCTTTATTTAAGGTTTGTGCTAAAACCCACATTAGGTCTGAGCTTAAGGCTGGGGTTTAAACAAGGGTTACTGCAGATCAACAATTCAGGACACGTCTAAAACCAGGCCTACTTTAAGTTCTGAGTAGTAAAGAGATGACGCTACGTCAGGAGCTCAAACTGGGGATACAGTTAAGAATAAAGAATTGGTTCAGGTCTGAAACTGGGATTAGGTTTGTGGCTTGTAGCTGGAAGTCAAACTGGGAATGTGCTTAAAGTTGAATCAGGGGGTGAAGGGAATAAAGTCGAGGCTTGGGAGTGGGACGACCAAACCCCTCTCACAACGCGCAGCTGCTGCCATGATCGCCTAGCAACGAGGAGGTGATGGACGCAGCCTGAAGATGGATGGCCACCATAAATCACGGTGGTGAGGAGGAGGAGGAGGTAGGAGACAGAGAGAGGGAACGAGAAGTGGACGATAAACAAAACAACTGTTTTTTTCTTTTCATTTTCTGTAGCCGCGGCGGAGCTGGCCTTGCCTTGACCTCTCACTGTAGTCTTTTATTCCTGATTGTTGGGGAATGACACGGGGCAGGGGACTCTTCTGGACAAAGCTTAATGGAAACTTGAAGGTAATAATTACGGTCAGTTAGATTGGATCCATTGGATCATTTCATAATGTACGGTTGCAATAATCGCCATTGAGGCGTCTACGTGCTTGTCAGCGTGTAAAGTGTTTTCAGGATTCCACTTTTTGAAGATGATAATAATGACAGACGATACTTTTCAAAACGCAACCCTCCAGGCAAGGCAATCTGGGTAGTGTAGTTGCGGGATAAACATCCCTAGGCTATCTGATTATGGCCTACTGCTGCGGCACTGGTGTCTAGTAACACTCAGAGAGAGCGCTCAGCCATCCATCACACAGTGAGTGTCTGTCTAAGGCTTTCCACCCTGCTTCTTCTCGTCCTGGCTCTCCAGTTACAGCCATACACGGCCGGCCTAAATAATATTCTTCATGATAAATGGCACTATAAGCCTGGTATCCATCATTAATCTGATTTTTAAAGAAGCATCCATCTTGGAGAGAGCCTGTTAGGGCCACGGGGGAGCAGAGCAGCTCGGGTTCATTTAAAGGCCAGGCTGCTGCATGAGTGATACCTGTCAGCCCTGCTCATCAGGCAGCAGCACACGCACACACACACACGCACGCACACACACACACACGCACACACGCACACGCACGCACGCACGCACGCACGCACGCACACACGCACGCACGCACGCACACACGCACACGCACACGCACACGCACACACAGCATTAAACACTGACGCCATATGGCCACATGTGCGCACACACACACCTCTACGGCGCCCCTATGCGTGTCCGTCGAGCATATATTATGAGTAAACACCACCAACACACTTGTCGGACTTTGTGTACTCACAAAACATATTTCTCCTCTTCATTCAGACATCGTGAGGCGTCTCACGGAAGAACATTCTGTCACTCATCAAAACACAACTCAGTGTAACTCAATCCTCCCTGTCATCTCGAAAAAATCTCCCCTCCCAAACGCTTCTCCTCAAGGGTTTCAGGAAAACTCACTCTTCCCTGGAAAAACTCTCGCACACAGACGCACACACAGTCTCTTTCCCCAGCTACACATTGACTCCGCACCTCATTCTCCATTCCTCTCCTTCTCTTTGTTTCTCTCTGTCTAGTTTCCCCCCCTCTTTCACTCTCTCTTTCTCTTCCTCTCTGCCCCCTATCCACCTCCCTTCTCTGTGTGTCTGGTAAAGCCCGTTTGATAAATGACACACGTCACCGTGTCAGAAGCGAAGGGTGGGTCAGTGATAAATGACTCTGTTGAAAAGGAAATCGGCTCTCTGGCATGGCCGCGCCATTCTCCTCCTGGATTGGGTTTCAGGACCCCTGAAGACCGGAGCAGCTCAGTTTCCCCTGAAAAAGAGCACACATCCCACCAGGCTCTGACGCTCGCTACCTCTAGGAGTGGGAGACAGAGAGAGAGAGGGTGGGTGGGAGGTGGGGTTGGAGGGATCCAGCCTGTCCCAATTGTCGCTACAGTGCAGCTGCATCTATCACAACAGCGGTGGGACTATTTTTACAAAGCCTCCGACTCAGTGCCCAGACAGCAGTCCCGGCTGAAAACCTCGGCTGAAAGCACACTGAAAGCTGAAAGGGAAGAGTGGATGGCTAACGGTTTTCTATTTGTGACACTACTACAGCACTTATACTCCTCTTTCTCTCCCGAAGCCCAACCCTATGGCTTGACATCTGCCAAGTGTGTGTTAAAAAGGAGCGAAGGCCCATTTCACCGCCCCCGCTCTTCTTCTCTTCATCGTCCCCACCACCAGCGCCTCCTCCTTTTCCTCCCCCTCTGCCCTCTTTCTCTCTTACACTGTCTCTTTCACTCACTTGCTGGCAGGGTGGCACTGTTATCATTACACAGGCAGGATTTATGGAGTCAGGGCCTATGGCAAAAACAAAAAGGCATCTGTCAATACCTGTGGGAAACACTCTGTCAGCCTTCCTCCTCCTCCTTCCACTGGTGCTCACAGCCTCATTAGGTATGCACTTATCAGACACATAGATCACAGACGTGACTCAACCTCGCCGGAATCCAGCCACAGGACTTTCATTAGCAACGGGGCCTGCAAGCCCAAAACATTTGCCGCACTCGCACCTGCAAACATCGCCAGCGGAGGCGCATTGTTGTTAAAGCTAGCTAATGCTGTATGCCGGCCCAACAATTAGATCCCAACTCGTGGACCCCTGCTGCTTCCGTTAAGGGCATGCTTTTCACACATAAACAACAGGAAGGCAGACCGATATAAAAAACAGCTTACTTCATTTCACTTGCCAGTTTTTACAATCCGGTCACAACATGTGCGCATGTGTCTGCAATGTGTGCTGTGAAAGCTCGTATCTTTACGAGCGTCAACACTACACGTTTGTGTGCTATGGCCATGGTGTTTCTATGTCGGGATTTACGTGCGCTGCATAGGTGGTGTGCAAAGACAGAGAGAAGGGAAGAGAAGAAGAAACTGAGCAACGTAGACGGGCCTAAAGAGCTCAGAGAATTACGGCCTGACCCCGGCAGGTGGTCTACAGTTACAATTCCTTTCTTCACTACCACAAGCCAAACCGCACACACACACACACTCAAACCAAACAAATCAGAAAGTTCATGCCCACTGATGTTAGCGTGCACACACACACACACACACACACACACACACACACACACTCACTCACTCACTCACTCCGAGACAGACATGAGTGATGGCTGCCAGTGTCTGGCAGCGATAATCCTGACCCCGCAGAAACAAGAGACTGTTGCTGTGGAGTCTGGTCCAAATCAGACAACCCCCCCCCCCCCCCCCCCCCGCCCCTCAAAGACCCCTCTCTCTTATACACACTAATACACACATGACCAGATTACGACAAGGCCTGACAGTGCACCGACACATGCAACACACTGTAAACACACTGGCACCATTCTGCAGAAACACTGGACAGGTTAGACATTCCAGCGAAATGGCCGCGTCTTTGCCCACACGTTGTTAAGCTTCCTGTTAAGTCCGCCGAGCATTTTAACTTTCTGCTGCCTTTTCAACAGCGTTCAGGCCTCTGGCTTGCGGCGAAGCTAATCGGCAGCCATGAAGGAAGTAGTTCTCTGTGTTTCCACAGCTGGGAGAGTCCCTTTCTCATGTTTGCTCGGCTGTTTACGTGGCCAGCTGCCCTCGGTTGTTAAGAGCACTCAGACCTGACCCAGGTAGGCAGGCCCATTTGTCACCTGCAGCGGAAAATTGAGTTACAGCACAACCAAAGGCGAGCGGCTCTGTGTAATATCAAGTTGATTACATCAAAGTGGTGGCAAACCTCATTGGGCTGGGCACCCCGAGCTTGTCATCTCCAATCACAGGGCCTGTCAGGACTCCATCAGCCTCACGGCTAATTGGACCAACGCTAATGAAGCAGGCAAAACAAGTTTTGTACTGTGGAGGGAGAAACCCTCTCAGACAGGGGAAGGCAAGAAAGAGAGGGAGAAGCTGAGAGAGTGTGTTGGAGAGACAATGAGAGAGCAAGGCAGTGTGTGTGTGTGTGTGTGTACACATGTGTGTGGAGGGGAGGGGGATAGATTTTTCATGCAAGTCTCAAGGTTGCAGTGGGCTGACTCTCCCCCTAAGTCCCTAATCAAGGCCCATCATCTGTCATCCTTTTCTTTGCTCTCTCTATCACCATGCTCTGTGCTGCAATCAATTCATCATCACCCTTTGTGTGCCACTGAACAGTTGACAACTTTATAACTTGCAGCTGCACGGGCTGACTGACAGGGGTGGAAGGGGAGCATGAAAAAATGAAGAAATGAATAGATGAATGAATGAACAAAGAAGCGCGGTTTCAGGGAGAAAAAGTTGTTTTCTAAAAACACAAAACGATCTATATTACAGCCCTTTATTCCCTTTCGTCAACAGAGAAACAGCAGTGTAGCAGGGAGGAGAGAGGAGAGGAGGAGATGAAGAAAAAAAACATCCTTCTCACTGATCTGAAATCAGAAAGCTTTCAGTCATTCTTTATGTGCTCCCCGCGGCCACTCTGAGCCAGTGAGCATGTACATTAGGCTGGGGCATTTTGATGAAATAAAAGCCCAGGCCAGCTTATGGCTAAACAGAATGGGAGCACTCACTCAGCCTGTCTCTGATTGACCATTAAAGCCATTGATGAATGGGCCTGTCAGGGGAGAGACAATTAAATCAAACATGAAACAAAGCCGTTGTGACGGCCCGGTCTGACAGAGCAAACCCATTCCTCCCCTCCATTACATAGCACACGGCTCCTTTTACAACCTCTAACCCACTCCTCCCGCCTCCTCTACCCACTGTGTATGTGTGTGTGTGTGTGTGTGTGTGTGTGTGTGTGTTCAAAGTGAACAAGTGAGCACGTGCACATGGGAGTGTGATGTTCTCTGCTGGAAGTGTGTGTGTCTGTTTGTGTGTGTGATGTTTCACTGTGAAACCACTTTGTCCCCCCTTCTTTCACTTTTACGTGAGTCAGTTGACCATCAGAGAGAGAGAGAGAGAGAGAGAGAGAGAGAGAGAGAGAGAGAGAGAGAGAGAGAGAGACTGATTGAGTGCGAGTGTATGTGAGAGGGTAAAAAAAGTACACAGGGCCTTTCAAAGTGGTTCAAACGTGACGTCAGGGGCCTGCAGCACATGGTGGGAAGTGATTTTCTGATGCAAATCGGGAAGGATCTGATCAAAGCCGCATGACAGCCAATCAATCAACCGTCAAATCAGACATGGCAACTGTCGATTATGGCTCCTTCCAGCCCACGAAACCCCATTGTCTCTCTCAAATTGTTTATCTTATCCCAAGAAAAGGACAAAAAAAAAAATCAGAGGTAGGGCTTTTTTTCCCCAGCTTGTGCAAAGAAGTTATGCGCTGGGATCAAATGCGCACAAAGCCCTTATGGCCCCCTTATGGCACGCCTCGGGCTCTCACCATCAACAAAACACTGCTTTTCTCCTCCGGGGTTTGCCTACTCGTTACGGATCAAACGTAGAAGGCAGTTGGGATCGGTAAAGTGACAGGGATTCAAGTTGGGAACAATAGGAAGCGAAAGTTTACAGCAGGCAACTCGCCCGTCGGGACTACAGTAGCTTCTCAGCGTGCGGAGCGAAAACGCAGGATCACAGATTGTTGTATAGAAACTGTACATCCGCTTTCATAAAGGAACAGTTTCTATGAGCTTTCACAAGAATAGCCAAGAGTGACAAAGCGGATCGTTAGAGAGCAAAAAAAAAAAAAAAGAGAAGACAAAGTGGAAACGGAAATGCAGTGACTATAAAGTGAGCTCTACAAAACAAAGGTAACATCCGCAGTTTTCAGATAGTAAACCATTACAATTGGATACACATACCTGCTGCGCGCTTGGGCGCTTGCTTCTTGTTTCCTCCGTGGCATTTTTTATTTTAAGGGGATTTCCGTGAAACTCTTCTTTTTTTATTTAATATAGCCCCTCGCCGTATCCGGGAAGATCCACCTCTACTCAAAAAAGATTCACGCCTTCGTGCAGTAGACTGCACAACATCGGGGAGTCCGATGGAGAGGGAAACTAAAAATCATCGTTACGGAATAGCAGGCTGCAGGAAAAGTCGGCGGAAAAAAAAATAGATAAACGAGGTGGGGGAATATTTTTTTTTTTTGCGTGTGCGTTTGATCGCGTTGAGAATGTCAGCGGTGATAGCCAGCGTCCACCTCGGCTGCCTGGTCTGGCAACAGGCAAAGTTGAGGGATAAGAGAGATGATCGCGTCACTCACAGCAGGAGAATGGGCAAACCCACCGCTCCGTTAACTCTTTACTTCTCAGAGAGGGGCGGACACCACGCGCGAGTGTCCTCCCACCTCTGCGTTTCATGTGAATCACAGCGCATGAGCTGTTAGTTGATTGTTACAACACAGCAGGCTGATAATTACCAACAAAACCACAAACAATCCGAATAACATTCCCATAAAGTCCCCAGGTATGTGTCATCAAAACTGGATTTAATCTTTAGCACATTTGTTTTGTTTTTATCTGTCACAGTAATGTTTGTTTAGAATATACGCTATAGATATTATTATTATTATTATTATTATTATTATTATTATTATTATTATACTACTGTTTCTATATCTTATTGAAATGTGGAACTTTGCGGTAATTAGTTATAATTATTATTATTGGCCTTTATAAGCCTTTTCAGTGATTATAGTTGACAATTGACAAAACACATTTGTTACAAGCTTTGCGTCAATATGCAAAACACACTCATCCACTAGTCATATTTTATTACATGTCACACATTTCCAAAGCTTTTGTTCAAGTTCATGATAATAATAAGATTTGATTTGTGCAATAAAAAATAGCATTCTAAGGCAGTATTTATTACAGATCTTTATGTAGTTTGATGTTATTAATGTAATGTTTCTTTATATTTGATTTGTAACAGTTGATCATGTCATATTGCACACAGTAACTGCACTTTAGCATTTAACCAGAAATTGCAAACAGTAGCAAATATCCAGAAATATAAACAAAATAATCAAATGTATAGAATGAACAGTAAATCAGTGGGGTATTATTAGAAATAGGGGACAACTTTTGATATATAAGTAAACAAAGTAATAGAAAATGTGCAGTAGGATATGTCAGCTATGTAACTATTACAGTATGGACAAAAAACTAAAAATAGTATATAGCCTACAATGAAATGAGTTAAATTAGGTTTATAATATGTACAGTGTAAAAAATGAAAAAAAATGTAAAGTCAAAAATGGAGTTACATAAAATAACTTTTAATATCCTACAGTAAATAAAAGGAAGTGCTAATACAGAAGGCAATGATCCCTAGTGGAATGGCCTTTATGTATGTTGCTTCAGTCAATTTTGTAATTGCATTTCTTTTAAAAGAAAACACGCTCACATAGTCTATATATCTTATAACTAGTGCAAAAATCTGTAAAGCAACCCCTCACTTCCCTCAAAATGCAAACATGCCTGAGGCCCTGTCCTCGCTAATTTAATGTGAGCCGTTAAATGTTAGCTTTCATCACAGTAAAAGCATCACGTCTCACATATATCCACATTAGGTAGAGATCAAAGCCAGTTCAAGGAAGGAGCGTTAAGTCTTAGTGCCAAGGTAATGAGTTTTTTTTTTTTTTTCAACACTCGTCTTGCTTTTTTCTCGAGCCAGCAGTATCTCTGCTGAGTGGGATGGTCCCGGGTCACCCTCTGTGCCTATGATGTGTTCTGACCCCTGCCAGCAAAAAGACGCATACAAATACCAAAACATGCTGCGTGTGGGTGCTCAATGCTGCACACATATTACACACACACACACACACACACACACACACACACACACACACACACACACACACACACACACACACACACACACACACAAGCAACCACACTCAGAGAACAAGAATTAAAGACCTCTCTGATCAGGGCTCGCCCCCGCCTCCCCGTCTCTAAGAGCACAGAGGCTGGGTCTCTGTCACTTTAACAACATGAAATTACAACCCAAATGGGATGTCAGGGGTTAGCAGTGTCTCTAAGAGAACTATGTGAATATATTTCCTCCTATGGACTTGCCCCTATCATGACCTCCCCCAGGAACAAGAAGTAGCCCGGTGATTGACGTTTTTACAGCCAAATTAAACCATCTTGCAGGCTGCTGAAGGCAGGAGGAGAAAGCAGCCGTTCCAAAATTAGTGAGCCATCATCATGACAGAAAGTAGCGGGGACATGGTGTCATCCAGCTACTGTATCGATTAACCCATAAATAGTATATGGCCTCTACACAGTGGCTCTCCCAGGCTTACACTGTAAATGGAAGTTATCTCAGCTGTGCATCTGTCTTGCTTTGCTCTGTGCTTTAAAACTGTGATATCAAGAGACAACAACCTGGTAGGATGTTTAGCACATCATGAAAAAGAGGACAATATGCATATAATTAGTGACATTTAAATTGTATCTTGGATGTTTTTTGTGCTTTACCATTATTGTGCTGATGAAAGTGTTAAACTAAATGTGTTTTACAGAGTGGGTTACTCCACTGTTTTAGGAAATGCAATTTGATAAAAATAAGTGTGGATACTTTAAAAAATATTCTGAATTTTTTTTAAAGTTCTATGTATGATTCTCTCTCATATCAGGTAGCCCTGTTGCATTATTCCCTTTTTCTTGCTCTTGACACCAGGATTATCATAAAAGAGGAGCGTCTGTCACGCCGGCATTGATTTGCACACAAGTTCTCCCAATCAATCTCAAAGTTGCGATTAAAAAGCACGAGCTGCTTCTATTTTTCCATTGAAATCTTTTGGCAAAAAAAGGGAGAGTCCTTTCAATTTCATAGCTTCCAGAACACTCAAGTATTCATTGCGCTCTACTTTTTGCTTTCAACCTCTCTGCGGGAGGCAGGACTCATGACATCTATGTATGCTGCTCCTATTCACAATGCTATTCAGCTTTCAGATGTGTGCTGTAAGCGATCCCTCAACACCATCAGATCGCTCTTATTGGCACCATGGGCCTGTCCAGAAAGGCAGCACAGTGCAGCGTCACGCCGCAAACTGACAGTTCTGTTCTCGGGACAAGTCCCATTCAGCAGCGCTTTGTCCAATCGAAGGGCCGCTCTTCTCTAAAGTGGCAAAGTTTCGGCTGCTATTTAAAAAAAAAATATTCTAAACAAAACTTAAAAGGCAGCAAACACATATAACCGTTTGTCTGTGTGTGTGCTTTGTTGTCTCATCTGTGTATTCATGTGGGTACGTTCATGTGTGGGTGTGTGTGCGTATAATGCATGGCCCTGTTGAGAAGAGTGATTGCTTTATTCCTGCCATGTAGGTGCTATGGGGGCCAGGGCTGTGTCTTTGGGCAGCTGTATGGATGGCTTGAGGAGGTCTCCATCATTCATAAAGCACACTCCTACATGTAGAATTGATCTTGCAAAGAAACAGGGTGGCAATAGCAGTTCATCAGTCTTCCCCGACCACAAATCACTCGGAGGTGTCTCCCCGGGGGAGAGGTGACACCATTGTCAGTGTGGCGGTCCCCTCGGACAACAGAAGGGGCAGGGCAGGAACTCTCGCTCATACGGTGGCCCCAAAGTGTCCAGTGAAATGTGAACAGCATTTGAGTAAATATGCTGCATCCATAGTGAAGCTCAAACAATGTCTGCACTATAAATAATATGCAGGAAAAAACCATTACAAGTACTTTGGCTGACAATGCAGCTAAACCAAGCCATAAAAATAAATAACAGTCTTGTTCTATTATCTGTTTGAATGCATGTTTTCATAATTTATCGTCAATGTTTAGTGCATAGAATAGATGTATTAGAGGAAAGATATGATTCAAAAGGAGAAATAGGCACAATTGCTATATTAACTCTCATTTTTCACAAATCTGATTAATTTTTGAAAATGCACCTAGACGCCAGGCGCTGAAGTCAAACAGGTTTTATAAAGGATGCATAATTAAAGCTACCTTTACTCATAGTGTTTAATATATGCATCTCTGCGTATTAATAACCCGGGTCATTAATTTGTATAAATCAGCTATGTATGGCACCGAGTAATTTCCACTCCTGTAAAGAGAATTGGTGAGATGAAGCTCTTGCCTTTGGCCTTGGGTTGCACATTACACTCATCTTACATTAGGGCGCATGCTTCTCCTGTTCCTCCTCCTCCTCCTCCTGCTCCTCCTCATACCAATTGGACTCTGTCATTGATCTTCATTCTAAAATAATCTCTTATCATTTCTCATTGTGAGCCTGCAGAAAAACCTTTTCCAGATCCCAATTCATTAGCTTCACACTGAAAATAGAAAAAGCTCATGGAAAGGTGGACATGTGACGAAGGCTCAGAGTAAGCACCTTTAAAATATGTCCGCCAATCCACCTTAAACACTCATGATCTTTCTTTAAGCTTTTGACATGCTACATATTTCTCTTCGAGGCCACTTGTGCCCTTAAGCATGAACTACCCACTGTAAAAAAAAATACTTTTCTGCTATAAGGTTGTCACTCTCCTCTAGTTCTCAACCCTTTCCCTCTGTTATCAAGCCGTATAGTTCATATTTCAGTTCATGTCTTCATTAAAAAACATTAACATTCACAAACTGAATGGGTCGGGCGTTGAAAAGGTCTCCTTAACATTTCTCACTGCTCCTCCCCAGACAGCCAACAAGCAACTCTTTCTCAATCATTGTCCAGACGGGAGGGGGGAGGAGAGGAAATGTGTGAGACGAAAGAGGATTTTTTTTTTTTTAATATCATTTTGTGGTAAATTATTATGAAAAATCTGATAAGGTTCATCCTTTAGGGGAGGTAGATGAGACCACGCCGTTTCAATTAGCACACTTCTGATTGTAGAGGCAGAACTCAGACGATTGATCAAGTCTGTCTCTCTTCTTCTCTTTCTCTGCCTCATTGCCCAAAAGACCCTTTTAAAATATTCAGGTAGATTATGAATTGTTACACCCATATCTATTTATATCTCCTTTATTGACAGTATTACATTTATATGGAGTCAAGGTGAGGGATTTAATTTAAGACTCTTGCAGAACTGCTGAGAATATTTAGAAGACTGATTAAGGACCAATGATTTATATGACGAACACGTTTTAGGGTGGAAAAGTTTAACGCTGGATCAGTTGTAACTCTATTATGGATTTGCTGCGTTTTGCTGGTATTTGCCATTCTGAGCAAATTCAGGAATATTTCAATAAGTTTTAAGAGCTACGGTGTCACTGAGTGACTAATAATTGTGGCGTTACCTTGTTTTGGAAATTCAAAGGTACGTCTGGCACATCGCTCCCCTGATGTCACGTCAGTCTGCTTAGTGCTGTCAGCTTGTGTTTGAGAGAGGGCTGATTTCTCTCTTTCCCCTTCCCTCTCGGGCGGGGAACATAAAAGGGAGGATGTTTATGATGGACGGGCAGCTTTTTAAAGAGAGGCATCACAGGGTGTTGGATGGGAGGGATCCGAATCAGGACGGCTGTGATGTGACGAGACAGACAGGAACATCCTTCTCCCCGTGTCGAGATGTCAAGCAGGGGGAGTCTTAGCAGAGTAGACAGTATCATCACTCTCCCAAGTGAGGCAAGAATTCGCAGGGGAGGAGAGAAGTAAAGGGACAGTGGTGCAGAGCGGGCGTCGTCTCTGGGATGTTGGACTGACGTTTGTGTCAGGTTAGGCTTTATTCTTTGTTACCTTGCTCATACTATACTTCTGGATGTTTCTTTTTCATGTAAATATCACGTCGACGTAAATAACATTCGTGTACAACAATAACACCGTTTTTATCTGAAAAAACAAAGTAAAATACCCCAAACTGATACATCAAACTGATACTGTGTATGTGTGAAGTAATCTTACATTAATAGTTGAATAGGTTCACCAGCTTTCTTGCAGAGAATTAGATGAGAACATTGATACCAGTGAATGAGCGTATTTCCCAAATGCCGAACTATTGCTTTGAGGATACAATAACAGGTAAGGTGGCATGAAAAGGTAATACTTTGGATATAAATTGTCCTTGTTTTATTCATCCCTTACATAAAAAACAAATGTAAGCTTCAAAACAGACACGCTGTTAAACTTTACATGTATGGCTCATGTCTGTGGAAACATTTTGTGAGGTGCTTCTTCCTCTTGAATTACGGTTGAAAGACATTCCAGTCTTAGAAAGAATCTGCATAAATTTACACCTTTTAAAAATGTGCAGGTCCTGTCTTTCTCCTCCTCTTCCTCTTATCCTGTTTGGTAATTAGCCTTTGACTCTCCTGGGCTCACGCAGGCGTGAAGATTGAAGGACAGAGATAGTTTAGGCGATGGATTTGTCATCGAAATTTCTCATCAGCCTGAAATGTTGAGGGCAGAGCTCCCAATTTATTACATTATAGAGCACATCTTGTAGCACTATCACTTATGAAGGAAGTGTCAAGCAGAATTTGGCTTTGACTGTCGTGCCAACTCCATTTACCTGGGTTTTACAGCATGCCCCTTGACTTTGCCATGTGTGGAGAATCACTAGACGCTGCTGATGGGCAGTAATTCCCTTGCCTATATGAGTGAGTGATCAGAATTCATATTAGCATCTTTACACGCTGATGGCAGCCTGTCACTCCAGGTGCCAAGTGGTCTCCTTGGACTGCAGTCAGTCACTCAGGGAGGAAGCACTGCAGCGTCCCATTTTTATCCTGCTGGAGAGGAAAAAAATGCTTAGTTCTATTAGTTTCATCTGGAATACAGAAAATAATATTTATCTGAGTTATATAGATTTTAGGACAGAAGAAAACCCTTCTGCTTTGGTATAAAAAAATATATTTTATGGTACTATGTCTCCATTCCTGTGATGTGTATGTTGGCAGTATGGACATTCTTTTTTATGCATTTTCAAAGCATTTCAGTACAGCGTTCTATGTACATTTTCTATTAGCAGCCTCTGATTCTGTTGTATTGGTTTCTCTGTCTGTAATTCCATGAGATTAATGACACTGTCACACACTTGTGAAGCGTCCTTAACTAAGATTCAGCAGCATAATGTCCACTCCATCTTTGTTTCATTTTTCCCATTCAAAAGGCATTCCAATCAGCATTAGGCCATCTTGAATCCCTCCTCGTTCTGGCTACTGCGCAGCGATGGTGCCAGTGTTGGAGGGGGAATGTTTTTGCCAAACAGATGGAAAAGCATCACTGTGTTGCACACACACAGACACACATACTTTCCTCTTGGTGATTTCACGGCCTGCATTGACATTCAGCCATTCATTACAAAGTGAATTAATGTGCCAGAGTTGCAGTTTCCCCTTAAAAACAGATGTTGCCGGAACATCTAATTAAGCGATACACCAAATCATTGCCTCTCGGTCATCGCCAGCCATTTTACTTCTGTGTAGGAAGGTCTCTTTTCAGAGGCATCTCAACATACTGTACAGTAAAGCTGTATCTCATCTGCATCAGGCTAGGTAGGTGTTGTGGCTGCGACCTCGGTGCCCAATAACCTAAATCACCATTTAAATTATTCACACAATAACGACACCGGAGCACTCCATTACGAACATTATTGCTGAGAAATGGGCTCGGCTGAGGTGAAGGATGAGTCTTATCTTTCGCTGTCAGTCGGGGCATTAGTCATGGTAACGGGTCCCTCAGACCTGTGTTCGGGGTTTTCATAGAGCTTTACATAGCAGATTTATCACAGATCACTAGCTGATGTCAACGTCCTAACAATGAGATGAGATGACCGTCTTAAGCTGTTCAGCTTCAGTCTTGTAATTTAAGATCTGGATGATGCAGTGTGTAGATATAGGCATGTGATCTGTGAGACGGTGTCAGTTTAATCTAAACTATATGCTGTCAAAATTGTGCTGAATTCACAACTGCCATACTGTGACGTTAACATCTACATTTACTGTGGCTCGGGAGTAAACGAAACTTCACAGACAGAAAAAACTTTCCATTTGAGCCAAACAAGACAGAAGAACGGAAAGTGTTTTCTCTGTCATTGCTCTTTTTTTTCCCTCCGTCAAGAAGCCAAACTCAATTTATGTCAAACAAGGTTTAAAGGACCTTGGGATTAAAGCCATAAACTGGCTGCTGTCAGACCTGAAGCCCTGCTAACAATTTAGTGCCAAACTGGCGTTGTTCAATATAATTTCATATTATATCATGTCACGACACAGTGACAGCTACACATCAGCCCAGTCACAGCTGGTTTGCCCTGAAGAACTCCTCCGATGTCGGCTCCAATCGAAGCTGACTCCACTTTGCTCTGATCTGAAATGGGAAATCTATCTGAAGTACTCTGCGGGGAGCGGCTACAGCATTTGGTAACGAATGCTAACAGGTCGATCAGGTAATGAGAAGAGATATTTGGGTGGGTGTGTAGTGGGGGGGGGACTGGTGCTGTAATGGGCCTGCCAAAAGCCTTCACTGGCTCCATTATAACGGCTAGAGACAATGCTAATGGAGTACTCACCTATACAGAGATACAAAACAGCTACAGTGAAATCAACAGCATACGACTGGAGTGCTTCTCCTTTTTGCTGCAAATGTGTTTGCGATGCCAATTAAGCTCAGTCCTATTTAAAGGCAGGCTGTCCACGCTAATGCGGACACATTCATAAACACCGTTTATGTGTCAAAAGTTTTCCGTGAACACCTGCATTTTCAAATTGCTATCTTGAATTCTGCCGTCCCCATGAAAATGCCAACACATCAGACAAATGTTTGAATCTCTTCTATCGGGCACATTCTGGCAACTTGAATAAAAAGCTTTAGGCAATTTCTGCCAAGCAGCTTTCCACCTTTTTAAAGTGTTGTGAAACAAGCATGGGGAGGAGTGTGCCAGCAAGGCCTTCAACAACAGATCCATTTTTTTTTAAAATAACATTCAAATTATACCTAAGCCTTGTCAGGACAAGAGTGATGTTTTTAAATGATCTGTATAAGAGAAAAGCAACAGAATATATATATACTGTATGTGGTTGTATACGCTCACAGCAGAATGAGAGGGATCTCATAGATCAGATTGGAATAGTCTTCTAAAATTGTTAAATATTAAATACATTACAAGATCTGACATTTGCGCTGCCATATCCCTGAAAAAAGTAAGTGACGTCTTCCGCCACTTACATGTCCATCTGGCATGGCCCCATCTTCTTCCCCTGCTGAGATGGATGGCAGTTGGCATCTGTAAGTGTCCTATTATATCTCTATCTGTTCCTCAATGTAGTGCATGTGTGAAAAGTGAGAATCACTAGCGGCGCCTGAAAGGTTATCCCAGTAATTTAAAAGGCCTTGGCCCAGCACTCATTTTAAACTCGTTCCTTACTCTGTTCGTCGTTGTTGCTATCTGTGAGTCCTTTTAAGTTGAACCTCTTGAGCAGAGAGCGATAGAAGGGATATGAGGCTGTTGGAGCAGAAGGACGATGGGACAATTTGTACAATCGGAGGAGAAGGCAGAGAAGGAGAGTGACAGAGGGAGGGTGAAACCTCCACGTGTTTGATGGTGATTGGAGACATCACTTACACAAACAATGAGGCGGCGGATGACAACATCTTCTGCATGACGAGTGTGTTTGTGAAGGCTGTCCTCACACAACGAAATGGCACTTTGAATCATCCTCACGCCGCAGACGTGTGCGCATAATGGCACGCACAAACACATCTAAACACACATGCACGCACAAATAGATTTCACTTCACATTTTCCAGCCTGATGTCATATAAAGTATGCAACTACAAGAGGTGGGGAGACACGGGGTCACTTTGTAGGAGGGGGGGATACGGCTTGTTTGTCAATTGATTTACGAGCGCTCAAGGGAGATACATAAATGCAGGTGTTGGAGTCTTAGAATCAGAAAGATGAGCACATGTGTAACTCTGCTCAGTCTGCTCTACTCCTTCCTCTCTTCGACCTCGCTTACTCTTTCTTTCTTTCTCGCCCAAACATAAATAGTTTTGACAACTCACTGGTCTATGGCCATTCCACAGCACAATCCTTTCATTCGCCTTCCACTTTAGGGTAATGTGATTTTGCACAATGGAAGTGGAAGCTCTCGCACATCCAGGACCGGGGATCAGCGATCGGAGCAGACAGACCCCATGTGGCTAGCACGTTGAGAGGTGTATAAGACATAAAAGACAATGTGGTGGCTCCTGTTCTCATTGAGGTCCTCAAACAGAATTCACTGAGCCACTTTAATGTACAATTCAGAAGAAGAAGAAGTGGAGAAAGTACACAGAAAACTATTTCTGTGTACAATGGCCAAACCAGAGGACACCCAAAATGAATTTCCAGTAATCTGAATGCTATGTGTGCTGTCTCAGTGTGATATATGTTAGTTCAAAAGTTCTACAAAAGTCTCAGACACTGAAATATTTGTTTTAGCAGTATTTATTACAGTGGCCCTGAGGGTGAAAGCAAGACATTTCAGAAAACATAATGATGTTCACGACTACATAATTCAAAAGTTAAGTTGAAGTACAGATAAAGAAAATAAAAACATCCTTAGGGAATTTTCAATAAAATTGGCTGAATTGAAAAACTCAGCTAATCTGTTTCACATCAGGGCTGTGTGGGTGCGATTTGAGCACAATTGATTGACAGTATCTATACAACATCAGCAAACAACCCCCAAACATTTGAATAAATTCAGTTTTAAATGTAGCCAGCGAAAAGAGCACAGACATACAATACAGATACAGAAATCTCTCATATGAAATAATCAAAACTGTTGTAACTTAACTCGGAAAAATGTTGTAAATGTAGGACCTCATTGCACATGGTGAGAAGGTGATTGAGGATATAGGTTTACTGGACCTTAAAGCCCTGTCCGTTAAAGGTGCAATGTCTAATATCTGGCCAGAATTTATTTTAAAACATTCAAAAATGAACTAAAGTTATCACCAGAATGTGAAGGGGTTACAGTGTTAACATTATGACATAACCGGGCCGTGCGTTTTGGTGCATGCCTAATGGCCGGCGCTCTGCACTACGCTCATACGATTTGGATGAATAAATTGAGAGTAAATTAATAAAATAATAAGAATAATGTGACAAAAGAAAGTCTATGTTACTCATTTGCTCAGGCTTCGAAATGCTCTACATGTGGAATTCAGGCTGAATAATCAGAACAACTTATTAAAATATTGTTTGCTTCATATGGTTTATGCTCATTGTACTTAATTCTTCATTGTGATGCAACCCATTATAACGTTTGCTATTTTGCTTTCTAAGCGCTTGTTTTGAATTACTGCCATTTAATTTACGGTCACGGTTATTGCTATTTGTGATTATTTCTCTCTCCACATCTTTCACACGTGACTAAAGAGCAGTCAAATGTGTTTGATCACTGAAGAAAAAGGTCTGCCGCTTTTTCTTGCCCTTTCCACAGGGAGGTCAAAGTGCACAGTCCCACACACAACAGCACCACTGGAGGTGATCATTTTTCAGCGCTCAGTGGAGCAGATGATGCGAACGTGGGGCTTGAACTCAGATTACAGTGCATTGTGGTGCCGGGTTATAAGGATTAGGTTGTAGTTTGTTATTTTACTTACACAATATTGCACTCTTAGTTATTACCTCACAGTCCAGTGCTACCACACAAGCTGTCCTCTACCCCACGTCTCCTCCTCAGGTGTGGTCCTCCCAGATACAGACCATCAACTGTGCAATCCACCATATTCGGCTGCCAGGCTAATAAATGGCTTGTGTCAGAGGCAGTGTCAGTCTATTGGTTGCTCATTTTGAGTTTGTCTAGGGGTTGGAGTGGAGCTTTGCATTCTCCGCCGCTCTGCTCAGTGACTGGCAAAGTCCTGACTTTATTGATTTCTTTCTTCACTGCTCTTTGTCAAAATATCCAACTGCAGACCTTAAAGACCTCCGCCATTGCTCGACATCTGCAGCCACACACGGCTCCTCTTCTAATGGTCGACTCCTGCACTTTGTTTCTTGAAGGGGGGAGGAAGGGATGATAGGCTGTGTGAGCGGAAGATGATTGGAGAACACAATCTAAAGCCTCGGCAGCTCTCTCTCTCTCCCTGTTTTTCTCTGTATCTCACTCTCTCTCTTTCCGTTCTGACACAGAGAAAATATTGTACACTGACTGGCTCCCATTGAATCCACGTTGTGATTCATCGCCCAATTTCAAACTGCCAAGCAGCTAAATTGCACCAGGTCTGCCAAAATTCATCCCAGGAACACGCAGGAGATGTGAAAAATTAAATGTCATCGTGGCACAGTGGAAAACTTTCACCTCTCATCGAGCAGAATATGCTCGCTTCATTCTGTACTGATGGATGATGGCCTGGGGCTATACTTAACCTACTTAGTAATGTCATGTACCGCAGAATGTGTTTACTTTTGAAAAATAGTGAGAAAACATAAACTCTATCAGAGCTTGACATCTACGCATTCTTCCTCCAAATAAAGTGTCTTTTTATGTTGATGCAGGAATGAATTTTCCCCCTCATCAGACTTGTTTGCTGTATATCATGTACTGAACGCTGGAGGTGTAAAATAATGTAGGCGAGATGAAAAGACAGATACTGTTTCAAAATATTAAGGGATATCCGTTAGACTTCAATGCTTAAATATCCGGATAAACTGGGGGTGATTCTAATTTTTTATCACATGATTACTCTTTAGGGGCAAATTTGAAGTTTTATTAAGGGAAATTATGCTGTCCAGACATTTTGAAGGGATAAAGGTACATTATTGAGCGTGAACGAGAGAGGGTGAGAGACAATGGGCTGAAAAGCAGAGAAAGGATGAGGTTGGGAGGCTTGGGAGAGGGTAGGAGGGCTGAGCGATGACTGGCTACTTTAGCAATTAAAATGTGGGGCAAAGACACAGAGGCTTGGTTTGACCGAGAGACTGCACCATTCATCATCCCAGCTGCCATAAAGCAGCAGTAGATGGAATCTTTGATTTGAGCTTCACAGGAACATAAATCAAAATCCAAACCATGGCCTGTCAGGGCCATCGCCAGAATAACCCATTTGAGAGAGGGAGAAAGAGGAAGAGAGGGGCGGTAAGGTTGGAGAGAGTAAAGGTAGTTACTTTTCAGGCTTTGCACTCGCATGTACACACACACACACACACACACACACACACACACACACACACACACACACACACACACACACACAAAGAGAGATACGGTTTAAAGACACACACACACCTTTGTCCCTCCATATGTATTTGAAGTTTAGACGCAGCTGCCTCACACCCCGGCACAATATCGAATCCAGGGATCATTGATCAAGTGGCTGGGTCCTGTCAGTGGCCAGTGGTGTGCCTGACCCGCCCCGCCCTGCCAACATCTCCCCGTCCACCCCCCTCCCTTCTTCATACTCTCGAATACAAGGCAGAGAACAAGGAAGTGAGGTCATGCCGCGTGTACACCAATCCATCTAAATAGCATGACAACGACAGCTAATAAATCATTCATTCATTGTTTAATCTATTGTCTGCCCGGGCAAAAGTCATGTGGCTGATATGAAGACAGATTTACCCCATGCAGGTGGGGCCCATTGGAGAGGGATTTTTACTGTTACTGGTTTCCTTATCAATTAGTAATGTGTTCATTATACCTTGGAGCAATTAAAACCACTAATGATTGAAATAACATGGAGGGTCTTTTATCAAGTCAGTGCCAAAGTAATTTAAGCCAATTTAGTCATACATTTTATTTTCGCTGGAGGCTTCAGGGTTTCAAATATTGTGATTTACTGGTGCATTGTGGAAGTTGACTGAAAGATGAATGATCGCTCATCTACAAGTTATTTCAACATTATGTTCACCTGCACATATGCAGAAGTGACTCTGATAATATATTCATTTGGGAGGGCAGGGAGGGTTGGGGGATGTGGGTGAGGCTCTCGACTCCCTTGCAAGGTCAGGGAAGGTTCACTTTAAATGCAATGCACAATCCCAGAGGGATGAATATTTAGGTTCATCTTTGCCACTGTGAGCCATGTCTAATTCATTATAATTACAGAAAATCTAAGTGAAGGCAGTGTGTTATGAGCAGAGGTAACAACCCTAACATAACCCTATTACGGTGGGGTTACGTTTCCCCCAGTGCGGAATCAATGTAAAACACATGACCTGAAACAGCTCAGGACAGGTTAATGAGGCTACATTTGGGATATGCATCTCATTACGGCAGCCAGAGGGAAGGTCACTAAACACCATTGTTTACCTTAGCCTGCCGCATCTCAGACCCGTCCTTGAAAAGCAGGGCAAAATGTACCAAAACACCAGCAAATCATAACGTTGTTATGGTATGACTCGGATACAAAAACCACTGAAGCTCACAGTCCATTTGTGAAAGGTCCTGTGTGTGTGTCCCAGGGCGATCACGGCCGCCATGTTTGACCTGTTGTTAAAGCGACGATAGCAATTGTTTTACGCCAGATGAGTCTGATACACAATATGATTTAGAAGCCATAAAAAGCGATGAGGTAGTGTTGATCTCTCAGACAGCTATCATCGCTGATGAATGATTGAGCTCGGGACGGTCTTGAAGCCGACAATGGGAGGCCATGAGAGGGTGCGTGTTCGTTTATGTGGCGGTGTATAGCAGCCAAAAGCGGTGTGTGGCACTCCTGTCTTTGCCCGCATGCGGAGCGTGGCATTAGTTAGAGTGTGTAAAGCCCTACCAGTCAGACGGGAGATGGGTTGAGGGAGATGAATGGGAGGCAGGTTCACTTTATTACTGTCACTCTGCTCTCTCCCAGTCTGCCTCAACCTCCCCACTACCACCCATCCATTAATCACATGTTACTGCCTCCTCCCTGCCTCTCTCACTGTCTATTTCTCCTCCCTCCACCTTTCTACTCCTCCTCCATCACTCCAGCTATCTATCTATCCTTCTATCGTTCACAATTGCATCACTTTTTCCCTAACTCTCACTTACTTCTATCCTCACACCCCCTTTCTATCATTCTATCAAGTCCGGAGTGTCTCTAGTTTGCTACTCCCTCCCTAATATTGAGGCTATCTCAGACTTTAACATCAAATTATGGAATTATGTTAGAAAAATTAACCTCTATTATGACATTCATCAATATTAATAAGAAAATCCTCTTCTGCTTGACTGGGATGCACCAGCTTTTTGTCATTTTATAGGTTGTGTGCAAAGTTTTTCCTGAGTACAATGACTGTAGCTACTTTCAAACATTACTAAATGGAGTTTCACTGTTAAGATTTAAGGAATGTCTTACTAGTAAAGGAAAAATTCGCAGTTCCGTCCAATGAAAAACCTCCAGATATATCAACAGGAAGTCACAAGCTGTAACACAACTGCTTAAATTCGGACCAAAGCCCCTTTAGAAAACCCCTCATTTTACTGCAGCAGGGTGTGGCGGTCTGCTACGCACAGTCCTGGTTCTCCCATGACTCCCTTCCCTCCAGCGGGCCCAGCAATACAATCTGGGCCGCCAGCAGTGTGGTGTCGGTGTTGGCTCCCAGCGGGTACCGGTGGAGCGTCGAGGTGAAGCTCTGCTCCTGGCCGGAGGAGGAGGCGGTGCCGAGGGAAGCCAGATACGGGTCTGACCACGGTGGGCTGGTTGATGCTGGAGGCCCCGTTGGAGTCTGAGCCAAATGGAGTTTCTGGTGAACCTGATATTTCGTGGAATCCGACCCGGTGGCACCAATAACAAGCATTAAGATTAATATAAAAGTAGCCAATTTACTTATGTTGGTCATATAAACACAACCAGTTAAAAGTTCCTCATGGTAACTTTAATGTTTGGGTTCATTTTATGCAATGCACTTTGAATTTAAAGCAACAACATTGTCAGCGTTTTGTTCAAGTGGTAGGTCAAATACTTAGATTATGTTTCATATTACCTGCTGTCAGATATTAGCTTTGTCACTTAGCTAGTTCAGTCTGCTGTTGCACTACTGTTACACAACAGTCAACGTTACACATGGCAGTTACTGTGTGTAAATATTTAGCAAAAACTAATCTGAACCTAAAAATGTCTTTGTGTGGCGTGTACATCTCCCCTTAGTAAACACACACTTCATAATCAGGCTCAGTTTGATCTTACAAAGAGCTGCTGCAACTGGCTACTGGTCTGTAAACATGCAGACGGTTAGAGTTGAGACACTACAGATTAGTGTGGAGCGGCAGCATTACCCCTGCAGTGATGCCACCAGCTCTCCCTCTGTCCCAGCAGCTATCAGCCTCTCTGCAGTTCCCAAGGGCCACACGTCAGACAGTAGTGCTGTGTTGATGCTTTTGCTACATACTGTATATATATAGCCAGCTAGCTCTGCCTCTCTGGGGTACCGAGCTGTGTGCTACTTGGATACCAGGGCTGAGGGGGAGGATAGAGGGAGGGAGAAGAGGCCCCCATAGGCCGCCATGCCGCCGCTCCCCCGGATCTAGCGGCTAATGGGTCGACAGGGATTTGGGGAGGGGGGTGGAGGTGGACAGAGACGGATGGCTCCTGACAAACTCACACTGACAGCCAGTGAATACAGGGCAGCCTAGCAGAAAGGTCAGAGCAGGGATGGATAAAGGACCGCTTGACTTTCAAAGTTTCACCCTGCTTGGTGCCACCACACTGTCAGTGCGGAGAGGAAAGTGTTTACGGCTCGTCAGTTGTTTTTTCTGTCACATTAGCCGGCAGTCTCTGCTAACTGCCTCTTCTTTACAATCTGAAAAAATTGAGATTCCTCCAAACATTTACATCATATGCAGCACACAAACAGATGTGTAGTTACAGGCAAACAATGAAAACAAGTTCCAAAATGACTTTGCCTTTAATTTAATCGAATTCCAGGTGCAGCACATATATGCAATAGTGCTGACATTCTCATTAAGTCTTTAGTAAGCTGCGTACCTTCAAGGAGAAAGAACCAAACCCTCTCTAAATGAACTAATCTGGTGTTCACCCTAGAGGCTCAGTTACTGTGTGTGTATGTGTTTGTGCGTAGGTGATGTGTTTATTGACTCCAGCAGAGGAGTGGATAAGACGAGAGCTTCTGACTGAAGAACACTGATCCAGTCAGATGTCACAGGCCCTCAGAAGTGCCTCTAATGGGGCCCCAGGGACTCTCTATCTCTCTTTCACCCTCTTTCTCTTTCTCTCCCTGCCTCACTAGCTCTCTACAGCCAGTCTCTCTGTGTCATCTGCCCCTGGCACTCTGCTCCTATTACACTTTTACTTTACATGAGTAAATTACAAAACTGATGAATCTACTATGCAAAGTCCACTATCAAAGGTGTCATAGAGACGACACTATTTTTGCCACATGTTGATAGAGCCAGATAGATTCAAGGAACTACAACGAAATTCCCCTTTTTTTCTTGTTGTGAGTTAGATGAGAATATGGATGTAACTCCCATGTTTGTACAGTTTGAATACAGTTAGCTTAGCACAAAATTTTGAAAAAGGGGAAACAGCTTGCTTACTCTGTTGGAAGATGTCAAAATCGGCCGTTTTGCCTTGCTAATATATAACTAATAATAATAACTCTTCAAAATGTAACTTTAACTTTCATATAGTTTGACTCACCTAATATATATACAGTATATATATATATATTTTTCAAGGGCACTGTCGCTGCATCCTGTGATCCTGTGCTTAGCCTTGTCCAAGACGATTGGGATTGGTTCAAAGAAATGCAAACAAGAAGGCAAAAACAGTGTGACAATATCAAATCCAAATAAGTATTTTAATTGTCTAAATTCATCCAAAAACGTAATAGCTAAGTGCTGCAGGTTTGTAGAACATATATATATATATATATATATATATATATATACGTATATTTTGCACAAGCTCCAACAATGTAATGTAGGCTGTAAAGCAATAAATGCAACTTAATCATGTTATGATTAACAGATGTCACATTTTAGAGTAAAGCACACATATTTTGAAACATTTTTGTTAAGGTTGATTAGCAACCATGTGAATATCTACTAAACTTTTACAAGCTCCGACAACAGTTATGCCCGCTCTGATTCCTTGTGAAACTGTCCACACTTAACCACATTTGATTTGCCTTCTTAGCGTGAGCCTCATCATGTAAGATCAGCGAGGACACCACTCATCAGCGGGCCGGAGGAACCGGAAGGGACAGTTCCCGGCAGGACGTCCACTCCTCCCACCGCTCCCAGAAGGCCATGCTTCAGCCATGTGTCCATCATCACCGTCGGGAGGCGTCCGTTTTTGAGTCCTCACGTCCTCTGTCTGAGGCACCCCTGTCTCTTTGACGAGTCGTGTGACCTTTTCCCCACGTCAGGTGTCGCGCTCGGTTACGTCAGGACTGCGGCTGAGTGTCAAAATGTGGTCCTGTTTGTGTCTGTTGACTCTGTTAATGGTTTTACCCAAAGAGCACCGCTTTGGAGTGAAACAGGACCTGATGTGAGATGACAGGGGTGACACAGACGGGGCTGGCCTGGCTGTGTTGGACGAGGTGGCCCTGGCTTAGTGGGAAGTGTCCTATCAAGACGGGACACACACTGTTTATTATCAATGTGGTAGAGCACATTAACCAGGATGAGTGCCAAAGAAATAATGTAGTTGTAGGTGTTTGCATGTGCTGCTGACACCTCAAGATAAGTAGAGGGCATTGAGGAGGCAAAGAGGAGGTACAGCCGTTTTAACATACATCAGACAGATCACACAAACAAAATCACCCCGCAGAAGTAAAGTCAGTGTCACAGATTGTTGTGAGAGTTAGCATTCCTACGCATTTCTAGGCAAGCCCCCTCTTGGAAAAAAGAGGTTTTAATCACAAAGAGGCTTTTGTACCTGGTTAAATTAAGGTTTACTTAAAGGTGTGTTTTTTTCATGCGCACGTTTATGTGAGTGTTTCCAAATGCACAATAGTGTACATACTGACCTTACACCCCCCAAGATGCTTCATCTAATGCCAGATAGACAGTGTATGTCCCTCCACTGTGTCATAACCCCTTTTCTTCTCCCTCATTAAATTTCTTAGGGTGGACAAAACGCATTGTGCACACACACCATTGCCTGATCATGTTAGAGTTGACTGGGACACCAGAGCTGGCGTCCACTGGCCTCCCCGGAGGCTTCTTCCTTACCCCCTACTGCTACTGTACAATCACTAGAACAAGGGTCAACCAACCAACCCCTTTGATTAAGCAAAAACCTCCACATTTTCTTTTACATTAGCAACACACTATAATGGCTAATGTCCAAACGCTTCTGCTACAGACCCTTTTGAGTGCTATGTGTTGTTAACAATATGTCACGATTTCCTGGGAAGTACATCTAAAATGGCTTAACAAATCGGCATTTGTTTCAGCACACAGCCACTCTTTTGTACAGTTTATTTCGACTCGCAATTGCTCTGGTAAAACACGTCTTAACTGATGCTTTTGTTCCAGCGTTTAAACCTGTGTGAAAGACCTGTTTGAAGCCTCGAACATTTGGTGTTAATAGGGCAGAACGGTGGGGTGTATTTGATAACCACAGCAGCTACAGTATGACATCCACAGCCAAACGATGGCTACCAGCTCTGCAAACAACCACCACACCCTCGATCCATTTTTATTGTATTTGAGCAGCAGTGTTATATTTCCTGGCCTCCCCTTAGCACCACACACACAGGGCACTCCAAACAAAAAATCCATACTATCGACCCGCCAATGTCACCACAATTACTCTTCCCAAACAGCCATTGAGGACAAATTACATCTGCACTGCCTTTTCACCCGGTCACTATGGCTGAGCAGCAGCCCCCTCACACCACTGCGTCCTCCTCCCCCTCCTCCTCTCAGTCTCCCATCTCCGTCCCTCCATTTGCCCCCTAACTGAGGCCTGGATGGAGATATGGAGAGAGGGGTCATAACAGGGGAAGGGACAGCAAAAGAGCTTAGACTAAGCATATAACAGAGACACTTCATGAAATATTGCTTCAGCTTATCACTGATCACACAATTTCAAGCCTTCCAGGCAGCTGTCACTAAATGTGCAACAGTTATTCTGCTTGAACACTCACTTATCAAAGCAGAGATTTTTTTTTTCCCCCCCTACACTGACATGTAGCGTGGGCAACCAGAAGAAAAAAAAATTGCTTGATATTTGCATACGTCGTACTGGAATAGGTGATGCTCAAATATCATCTTCCTGCCGGTGGCAGACTCAAGCTGAGAGCTGCATCTTCCTCTGCACTCGGGCAAGCCTCCAGTGGTGAGAGGTAATCTCGCTCTGAGGTGTGAAGAAAACCACTTCCCATGTTTACATGAATACAGAAGCCGAACGCCACAGAAAACCCTCTGGTATTGATTTCCCTGTCTGTATACACTGCCAAAATCATTTATTCACTATTGGCAGCAGTGCTAGCAACAACCAGCATTTAATGCTCTTAGCTATTAAGTTTCTTTGCAAGTAATCTCAGAGAACGTTGTCCTCGCTCCAACAGCAGACAGGGTGATTGAATTTTCCTGATGCTACGATGGCCCAGGAGGACATTTAAATGACTTCTGGTGCAGGTGGTGTATACCTGGGTGTCGGAGTTTGATTCTGTTTCAGACGGTGTGTAGGTCCCCTCTCTGAATCAGGATCATCAGTCACCGCCCACACACACATGCACACATACTGCCTTTCACCTTCATCTTAAACAATGAAAGGGTCTACACTCTTTTAACCATAATAGCTCCAGTGCCATCTACTCAGTATTTCTTCTCATAGGAGCGCTCGTGTAGAACTATTTCTCTCCAAGGCACATCAGTGGCTTTAGGGATATTTTTCTGCAATTGTAGGGCTGGAATCAGGAGCAAGTTTTTCTTATTGTTTCTAGAGCAACATGCAGATACAGCATACAGAGGTATTTCTGCAGCAGTCAAACCACATAGAGTATATGACTTGTCATTAACATGTGGGTATATTTGAAGGAAGAAAATAAGTAATTTACTTCAATCATTTGGGATGAATTTCTTAAAACTGATTGGTTTATACATTAGATTGCATCCTTACAGATATAAATGACATTCATAAACAAACATTTTCAATGAGATTAATATATGATAGAGTAGTTAAAATAACAGAAAAGTATGAGAAATAATTCTGTTTTGTTGGGAACGTCAAGTCATAACTCCACAAAATCTCATATTGTTGAACTTGAAGGATTTGAATGACGGAAGATATTCGACTGTGTCAGTTTCAGAGAATCATAATACCGTGTGTCAGAAGGAGACTCTCATATTTCAGTGGGGAAAAGATAAAACTTAAAATCGCATTTGCATAGGCACTTCTTCCTTGTTTAAGGCTTGAAATTCTGGAGGCAAAATAGCGTTTTGAACAATTTTGTAACACAAAATGGCAACAAAGATGTATCCAAATAAATCAAATCACCTTCAACTCACATGGCAAGCTATTACGCTCACTCTCAAGATCCTGCATTAATGCACCAATCTGCATTATAACACTAAAGCTCCAGCTATCAAGAGCTTGTGTGTGTGTGTGTGTGTGTGTGTGTGTGTGTGTGTGTGTGTGTGTGCGCAAGTGTGTGTGAGGGAATCATTCATGCATCTGTAAGTGTGCATGTGTATGATATATGGTGATAAGTCACAGGAGGGGTTTTTACTGCGTGATTATTTCTGCTGTGACACTAACGAGCTTCGGCTGCAGATCCACTGCAGACCAATTACACTGGAGAAGAGGCTGCTTGCTTATTACACTCAGATAATCAGCAGGTTTTAGCCTCCATGTTACAGTTCCTGCTACACACGTGAACATTTGATTTTTGTAGGACATGCATGGCTGAGTGCTGCATTTATACATATACATACAGATATGTGTATGTGCGTGTGTATTGCCACTCTACTATTCAGATGGACAGCAGGCTATTGTCTGTGATGCTGTGCTGTCTATATTGGGGAGCTCCAGCTTGTTGATTTATCACTCCTGCATTGTGTTGCCAGAGCTCTCCACTCGATTGTATCTTTGGTGCACCAATATGCCACCTCTGCATGTGTCAGATTGTGGCCAGGCCCGGTATGAGAGATTTGTGACTGGAGGGGGACCTTGCAAACAGGAGACCAGCGAGGAAGGCGAAGATGAGGGGAGAAAGAGGGATCAAAATCTCTCTGTATTCAGTGATTGGGTTATTCTAGACAGCACTGTCAGCACTTTCCACAAAGAGTTGCAAAAAACCAGGGAGGGGCAGTAGGGGAGATCTTTTGATGTATACTGTACAAGTGTGTGTTTGAATGTGTGTGTGTGCACGTGACACACTCTAATCACCTTAATTATTTCCTCTAATTACCTGCAAACAGCTAATGAATTCCTCAGGAATCCTATCATGTTGTGTATGTGCTCACATCATCATCCGTTTTGCACGGCTGCCATTAATTTGCTCATAAACAAATACAATTAGCATAAAATGTTTCATTACAGGCTCATATATCTGGTTTAGTCTCTGGTAAGGATTTGAAACAGCTGAACAACACACACAAAAAAAAAGCAGCATTCTGTTGCATTTCCTTTCACGCTTTATAAACGGAGTGATGAAATGAACGTGGTTTAGTAAAATATTTCATGGTGTGTATGTTTGCTGTCCTTGGGGATGTTGATGTGTGCACGAGTATGCATGTTTGCGCCGTGTCTGTGCTTGTATTTGTGCGTGTTTGTTATTTTTTCGCTTTATACATTTTCCAGTCAAGGTCGTCCGGAGAAGAGGGACAACGGACTCGGTCCTGGGTGGACTGATGATGAATGTGTACAGTTCATGACAACAAAAGCATAATGACCTTATTCTATAATGAATGGATTCATCATTAAAAATCTCTGGCCTGCGGCAAAGTCTTTTTTGCATATTCTGATGTCACCTCCTCTCCGAACATCACATGCATTTGTAGTCTATGCCTCTGGTGTACAGTGTGTGTGTGTGTGCTTGTGTTTGTTGTTTGTGCAGGTCTACATGTGTGTAACCTCTGTGGTGCAGACATAGCTAACTACGCCACCCATTAACACAGTCGAACATTGTAGCTCGAACAGACGCGGTGTTCAATCACTCTTGTCACAGACATGTTTATGGAAATACTCTTGTTTATGTAACTGATGCCTTCATGATTGCAGAGTGTATATGCAGCATCTTTTCTCAGATAATTAGTGACGAAAAACCCCCGACTGAGGTTCTGTCCTACACAATGTCACCAAACCCAACAGTGAGAGGCTATGTCTATCAAATCATGAAAGAATACCGTAACTGTATTGTGAAATTCCAGTTGTGAGTTACAGACGATGATCTGATGTGCTTAAACTGATTTTTTTGAACTGCACTTATGATGAACTTATGATGTCTCACAACACACATGGTGACGTTTCTTTGACTGCAACAAAAGATAAAAACGATTCGGGCAATTTCAAGCTAGTAAGTAATTAAATACATGTAATTGTAGTACTGTACTTGAGAACACTTTTGAGGTACTCGTGCTTTATTGAAGTATTTCCATACTTTTACTTCACTTCAGTTCATTGGCAAAGATTGTACTTTTTACTCCACTAAAATGTATCTGATGTCCAGAGTTATTTTACAGATTAAGAGATTTTCCAAACAATGGTCAGATATTAAAACATTATGCATTGTTATAAATTAAACCACCCAATAGTAGAGGAAATTGGTAAATTAGCTCTATATTCATCAACTGCAACAGTAAAATGCTGCTTAAATAATTTGTATGCACTTTTACTGTGCAGTGGTGGAAAAAGCACTCAGATATTTTACTTAAGTCAAAGTAACAATTTCACAGTGAAGAAATACTCTGTTACATGTCAAATGCATTCATTCAAAATGTTAAGGGCTAAAGTACAAAGGGATCAGCATCAAAATATACTTAAAGCACCACAAGTCAAAGCAAACTCATTAATGGTTATTGATGATCACTTTCATGGTGTATCTGGTATTGGTGGGACTATTTTAACTACTTGATGTACTGCTGGGCAGTTTTATCTATAACAATACATCATAACATATTTTTATGTTGTATTGATAATATTAATCTTCTCTCTGAGTATTCTCTTATTGCAGCATTGCTTTAATTGAAGGATCTGAATACTTCTTCTGCCACTGTAGATTCTAACATCATAAATGATGAGAAAAAAATCCCAAGCTTCTATTGTCTATCTTGGCTGTGCCTATTGTACTTCGTCCTCTCACAAAGAGTCGTTTAATGGCTGCACAAACACGGCCCTGATTGATTGACAGCGGTCAATTATCAGTCCGTCTCTGTGCCGTATTGATTCCCCGGGCAAGATTAGTATCTTTTCTCTAGCTCTCTGTCCTGCAGGTCATGTAACATGCTCTGACCCTGCCATGGATACAAATGGCACATACATCTCCTGAACTGCTCCAAATGTCACCTGTCAAACTGAGACACAGAATAGGGGCAGAGAGTGGTTTTGAGTAAATACACTCTCTCACACACACACACACACACACACACACACACACACACACACACACACACACACACACACACACACACACACAAACGCAAGCAAATACTCCCATCAGGGTATAGAATCACCAGCTGTAGAGTCGTGTCTTGTTATAAAATGGCAATTATGTCATTTGACAGGTTTGCATCTCCTCCTCTTGTAGGACTTGTCTGCTTCTCTATGTCTGCCCTGCAGGTATACATTTTCAAGAGGTGAAGCAGGCAAAAGCACTTGAACTGAATCACCTTTTCAGAACATTCAGCTGGAACATCTAATACAGGGCCACACTATTACTGAGCCAGCCACCACACCACAGCATTTCACAGATAGAGAAGCCTACTGAATATCAGATGCCACAATGGACGCACTGTACAGCAGAGGGGGAGGAAGCAGTGGAGTCTGGGTGCCAAGTTGAGAATTCAGAGCTTCCCCTCTGTCTGTAGTCAGGTGGGATGACAGGGGGCCGGCGCTGGTTGGTGGCTCTGCGGTGGCTCTGACATCCTGTCACAGGGAGATCACTGCCACATGCCTGTCTGTCCACAACGCTGACAGCTGACCCGTCCAACACGGCCCGGCCCGCTGGTCATGCCATCCCTGTCTGCTGTCGGACGTCTCTGACAGCTGACAAGACACCTGGGACACGGCAGGCAGGGGCCAGAGCACTGCTACCTGTATAGACATCAGGATTTACTGCTGCCAAGGAGAAGGGAGGAAAGAGGTGTGGAGAAGGAGGAGAGACAGAGAGCATACACAAAATGTTAAAAAGGATCACATACTGTCGTTGCCAAAATCTATTATTATAAACAATGGGGATTTGCTTCCAATTAGTGAGTCTTTGTCATCAGTCCACGTCTAAACATAGATACACAGTACAGTTAATACAGCATATCCTGGCTTTTGACAAAAAAAGCTTATCCGTGTGTGTTTCTAAATGTTCTTTGTTTGCGAGTGTGTGCGCATTACATTTTTCACAGCGTAACTCCCTTTAGATGTGGAGACAAAGGAGGCTGGCGGCTAGAGTCTAGGCTGCTGAAACATATGTGCCCTGTCATTTATCACGTCTGCTGGTGAAGGAATGAGAGCCCATCAGTGGCCTGGCATTGATCCCTGAATGGGCCAGCCATTGTTTCCAGCAGCACCTGGTGGAGTTCAGACTGCAGTAATGGGGAGGAAGAGGCACGCAGAGAGGGGAGAGGATTAGTTTGGAAAAGGAGGTGTCAACATTTGCTGGGCTACACTTTTTGAGCAGTAGAGGATTTGGAACAAAACTGAAGTTTGAACTTCAGAAATATAGTTTTTGTGCTTTAGTCACATTTTCTCGGGATTTTGTTTCTGTAAAGCAATCACCCTGAAGACTTCAGTCCTGGTTGATATGGCCGTGGTTACTGGTGGCAACAGTAAGTGTGTTTTAATACTTCAGGTCCCTCAATCTCCAGGCCAATAAACACTCCCTGAGCAGCTGCTTTGTCAGAAATACAACAGAAGAACAAGTGATGAATCTTTTTACTATGCATACCAAACAAGCACATGCAATGTGGGCACTTTGAATCCAGGGAGGGAACAATGGACTCCTCCCTGAACGATGAAAAATATTATTTTGAAAGGTGATCACAAAAAAAAACATTCAACGTGCTGACAAAGTACAGCAACCATGAATAATATATACTTTTTAACGGGGTTGGATTAAAATCTGAAGTATTTTTACTTTTATAGTAGCAGTCGATGAAAAAAGAAGATAAATTAAAACTTTAAACCTTAAGATAATTTTGAACACTCTCTTATTTGTGAAAAATGCAAGGAAGTATATGTCTGAAGATGCAATTAAGAATACTATTTCCAATATGATTAAATTAAGACTAAGAAAAATAAATATAGTGGATACAAATTCAAACAAAAATAGAAATATGTGTAATATAAGAGTAAAGAAAAGCTATGCTTTATGTTTTGCTGTTGATCTGCTGTGTTCTCTCATATACTCCAAAGAATAAAGCACACATGTTTATAGCTTCTACTTGATTTCTGAAGCTCTGAAAAGAAGCTGTAATATTTTCACCTGGCTTTGTTAAAAACACATTTGCTTACTCAGCATTGTTTGTCTGCAGTAATTCATCACACAGGCTTTGAGCTATTGATGGAGCCAGCATCCGTTAGCAGGCCCCTGTCAATGATTCACTCAGTAAGCCCATCTGTCAGGTGCCCTCTGCTTCTCCCCTCTTCTTCTCCACCACTGCTGTTCTGCTCAACCCTCCTCTTCCTCAATGATGGATGCCTAAAGTCCTTGACAGCTTCAAATGGCCACATTCAACACAAGAACACCTCACAGTTTTAGTTGTTGTTATGTAATCCCCGTAAATAGTCAATCAATTATTGTCTCAAAGTCACCTGTGGCGCAGAACAAAAACCATTTACAACTTTAGAGAAGAAAGGCTGTGTGAGGAGGTGATTTCTGGAGGTGATTGGTAACTATTTGAGTATTCACAGCTTAGCTGAGGACAGTGATCAATAAATCAACTGCTCACAGAATCCATCACGATTGTGCCATTAAATGCTCCCATACAGTCAATGATAAACTGCGGCCAGCGCATTTCTGGGAGGTGGTGTGGTGCATCCTTGCAGAGCAAAGTGCCTGAGCACTCAACCACACAGGGAGGGGATGAAGCATCTATCTGTCTGAGTTTGAAAAGAAACCTGAGGATCTTGATGTGAGCACAGATCAGTAGTGTGAGTCAAAGCTCAGGTGTGGCAAAGAGTGCCATCTGTGGGCAGAGGACTAGAACTGCATGATGGGATGGCGTGAAACACGACAGACCCCTGTTAGATTGAACATCCAAAATCTACTTGTGTCACTGTGGTTCACACTTCATTCTTGACCTTGGAAACAGCAATTGAGAGGTAAATATAGCAGCTTTTGTAGAGCTGTCATGGAATGGTAGATGTTAAAACGTTCTTCTTTTCTGAGCATTTACCCCCACGTTGGCTTAAAAGGTGAAGTTCAAATTGCATTCTTAAGAAACTGAAAAGAAAAAAAAGAAAAGAAGGAAATCATGCTAGGTGAATATGGCAGCACCTGTATGAACCACTGTGCACATTAGAGCCATCAATAATGACTATTTGATTCTTTGTTTTTCTTAACCCCACAAGGAATTGAGTAAAAAAGGCAGTTGGGGCTTTAGAAAAACAAAAAGATGTTTCTCTACTCAATTAAAATGATCCATATTGAGGTCAAAATGTTGATTTAAACATTGTTATATGTGATCTCAGTTGTTATTCCTCATCAGCTTTGAAAACGCTATCTTTTATCTGTTACCTACCTTCTGTCTCAAATCAGTGAGTGCTCTATCCCAAAAAATGACTATATACAAACACTTCTGCTTTATTTTTCAATGTAAATGTTGGAATAGATTTTAAAATTTTGACATCTGTCTTCTGCCCTTGTGAGAATCTCTGATGGTTGGGGTTCCCATTGCATGTAAGAACAGGAGCTCTTCTCCTGTTATGTACCATAAACCATAAAGTCTTATAGCCTACCATAAAGCAATCCACGAGTCAGCACAAAGGCATTAAAAGGCTACCAGTTTTCTCAGCGATTGTCTGGTTTGTTAACAATGTCCCAGAGAGAGGACATTGGGGCACATTTGAGAACCATGTCAGCCCATCTCTGACACAAAAACAGGTTTCTCTTACATCCGTTTAAGAACAAAAGACTGTAAGTGAGGTGTCGCGTAGTCGCCGCGTCTCCAGCTGTGCAGGGATCACTGCAGCTTTCACTCACCCTCAGAGAGCCCGGGCCCTCAGAGGTGACCCCCTCATATCAAACTTGACTGCTCGCGTCCTGTCTGCACGCCGAGTTGTCGTGTAGGCTGTGTCGCTCTGTCACAAGACATGTCCCACATTTGCAGCCGCCATCGTTGGCCAGCAGGATGAGAGCGTCTGTCAGGAGAGCTGACACGCATGCCACTTTACTGGGCGACTGACAGAGGGCCACGCCACACTGTCACTTCTCCCAGATCTATTGCCTGAGGATAAACACACACACGCACACACACGCACACACACACACACACACACACACACACACACACACACACACACACACGTTAATAACACTAGAGTAAACAGAGCTGGAATCTCAAAGAGTGACTGACTGACAGTCTGACTGGATGACCGGCCGGGGCTGAGGAAGCTGGATCTCTGTGTCACCCCTCATTCTTACAATCTCCAGCTGTCACATCAAACACTCTGTTCCTGTGTTGCTCCGCCTCCAGACTCAGCACCACCACCTTCCCCCACCCTCGCCTTCTGTACTGGGATCTCATCAGAAATGTATCCTGAAGTGCAAGAGGATACAGGCACAGTGTCATCCACCCTGATAGGCCTTGAGTAAATATTGCCTCATACTGCTGTCATTCTTTGACGATCATTATCTAATAGTCACAGACTTGACGGGAAGACTTTGCTCATGTCAGGGTTTCAATCACCCCATTATAAGATTACAGATCAAATCAACTGAAGTACTGCTTTTTGAGTCAAATGTTTGAGGTACTTGTACTTTAGTATTAATGGGTTGTGTTCACTTGTCCTTTTCAGAGGGAAATACATTTTACGTCACTATGTGAAAGCTATAACTAGTTAATTTCACTCGTTAATAAGATTTTGTATGAAAGAAAGAGTGATTTCCCCTCTAAACTTCTCAGATGGCTTCATGTGAATAATTGTTTGAGACCCAGAAATTCACAAGAATGAAAGATTTGAGAAAAGTAAAAAAAAAATGAATGACACCTTCTGAAGCAAAACTTTGTTTTCTCTTATTTGCTCCCCCATTGGTCATATCACAATCTACACGATTTATCAATTTATCAGAGGGGGCTGACAGTTATGAAGTAGTTACAACTAGGGAACGTTTTGCTGCATTAGGTCATTTTACTTTTTATACTTTCAGTACATTTACCTAATAATACTTTTGTACTGCTGTTGAATGCAACACTTAATTTGTGTTAGGGTATTTGTACTGTGCACTTGTTCCATCACTGGTGTTTTGATGATGGTGTGGTGGAGACCTCCTGTCTAACACGTTGGTCCACAATAAACCATAGGTGTTCCATTGTGGGTTAAGATGTGGTGAATGTATGCACCACATCAGTATTGTACTAATCAAACCATTCAGTGATGCTTCCCCACTCATTTATTTAGGTTTTGCCTATATGTACTGTCCCTCTGGTGCTGTTGCAGTTTGCTTTTGTCTAGCATGCTGCTGCTGCTGCTGCTTATGGACTCATAGTGTCCTCTAAAGGCTGAAAAGTAAATTACATCTATTTAAATGAATAAATGATGGAGGGATGTTTCTCGTCTTATCTTTTATTTATTCAGGGTACTTGAGCAATGCTCCTCCTTTCATGAACACCCTGCTCTCAGTCACACCTGGAAGCTGCCCAGTATAACCAGTCTGTTGGCTACTGAGCAGCTGGAGCAGTTGGGGGTTCAGAGTCTTGAAACCTGGAAACAGATATGCATGCAGCAGCCAAGCCTCATTTACAATTTTGTTTTTAATTCAAATGTAGACTTTATGATGTAACTGTTCACACCGTCAATGGGTATAAAACACTGCAGTAAGTAAAAATCTGGATTTTAAATGTACACTCTTAGTGCATTGAACTTTTAATAAACATAAAAAACATTAGAGCTAATGAACTCGTTCAAGGATCCTTAGATACTGTTTTGGGAAATCCCACTTGAGTGCACTGCAGAGATAAACTGTAAACCTGAGGAAATGAGCTGCTGTTGTCAGTAGTTCGCCAGTAGATGGCAGTGTGCTTTCATGCAACATAGATAATGATTGAACAAGACCGAATCAAACATAGATAATTTAACATTGGCTATAGAGAAGCAGATGCACTGTAGCATGAATGTAGCAATGATATTTGAGCTCACACAGAGATTTGGTACTTTATATGTATACACCAAGACTCAGGAATACAAAATGGCTCAATGTGAAGCTCCTTAAAAACCTGCAGGGAGTTGAAAGCATCCTCTGTGCCTGCGTATGTCTTACCATGCATTATGTACGTGTATAAATGGACCGGATACAGTCATCAAGACCATCATCTGCTTGCAAGCAGCTCTGTGTGCTTCCCCAGCGGCTCGCTCCAGTGTCACAGCTGTTTAACTCCAGTAATGCCAGCTAATTAAGTATGGTGTAGGGAGACCTACTGGGGCCCCCACGCTTTTGACTTCATACTGGAGACTCCCAGAAGCTCAGGTCAGAAGGCCACAGGCTCTGGACATGAATGATTAATCCTGAAATTGACATTACTCATCAGAGGCTCTTGTTGCTGGTAATAGTTAGCAAAGTTAGACAAGAAGATCTGTTCCAGTCTATTTTTAAGTGATCCTAGGAACAAAGACATACTGGAAATCAAGGGCGAATAATTTAGGGACACAGCTAGGGTATCACACACCCCACACACTTTATTCAGAAGGCAGTATTGGTTCTTTCCACATTTTACAGTCTGAAAACTAAAGTTATATTAGAAAAAATAGACAGTAGAAACTGAACTGCATGCACTGGGACCACAAAGAAACAGCGCCTGCTCAAGCTCCTCAGTCAACTTTGCAACCACAAGCACAGACCTGCATTCAGAGGATGTATTGCTTATAGGTTTATTGACAATGACGGGGTTTCTGAGCAGTCTCCAGAACAGAAGTGCTCGCCATCCAATCGCCGAAAAATGCTGTTCTGGGCAAAATCTCCAGATGTCAAAAGTTGTTGACACCAAATCACAGCATTACCTTTTTGTGCCTCAAGATCTTGGTGTCTTTTTGTGGTATTTTGGGGAGATTGTTTATCATTTCTTAAATACATTTTTAAGTGGTCAACAATGCTTAAATTCAGCACCAAATCTGGTGCCCAGAAATTACTGCAACAATTTATGAGACATTCATGAGCATGGGAATGGTAATGCCTCCATCAAAATATGCGATTTTCATATTTTGATTAATTAACTAATTAATACATTACTTTTTTATTTGTATTTATTATGAGAACAGTTTAACACACAGCTCTGAAGTGCATATCAGATTCATCTTAAGTTTCCCAGCTTTCAGGTGGTCTTCTACATCACTTCTATGTGGTATATCTGTTGACCTCTCCCCCTAAAGATCCTTCCTAAAAGGGACCTAAAAGTCCCCCTTTATTTTTGCAGCTATTCTTTCTCCTTGCAGTACAGGTAGACGTGTTTTTATTGAAGAATAGCTGCTAAAATGCTCCGCTAATTTGATGATTAACATATCTAATTTACTATAAATGTTTCACATTAAACGGTACAAACAGGGAAACAAACAAGAGAGAAACTAAACTTCACACCACAGAGGTTCAGGTCGAAACACAGAGACTTAAACAACAAATATGTTTTGTTAAGGTAAATATTCTCTGTGTTTGTAACATGTTCAACATCAGTTGTGGCTCAGTTTTAATTTACAGCACATAATGAGTGATTTCAAGATTTATGGATATTGATAGTTTCTACAGTGGCTAATCAACCACATTTGGTCTGTAACCCATTCTTAGCATTGTGCTCACTGGAATAATTCTGGACCGTATTACACACAATAGTTGGAAACAAGAGGTGTGTGTGTGTGTCTTTCTTCTTGAGGCAATTGATAGGTTACAACTATTAACAGCGTATCTGCTATTTAAAAAAAAAAAATGTATTTGATTAAAAAGGTCTGATTATTATCCTTGTAATTGAAGGCAGATGCCAGATCCCAATGTCACAGAAATTGGTTATTTAGTGTTTCCTTATAACACACTTTTATACAAGTTTAATTATATTAAAATGATTCATAAATACAACAAACGCAGATCTAAACAAAGATCTATAACAAAAATAGATGGAAATTAATTTAAGTAAAAGATTATCAGTGATTATCCACTTTTTATTTCATACACCAAGGTTGGTTTGAATGTGTGCAACATGGTTCAACTTAAAATGAGATGGTTGCAGATGGACTGGTGCCTACACAATCCTTGGGAACTATGAAAAAGTCTTCCGTTTTGGTCATATCCTGCGTGTCTTTGTCAGTTTATTTATGAACATAATGCAATTCTTTACTTATCCTGTGTCATCATGTTTTTTGTCAAATTGCAATGCCAACTTTTAGGTGCATACTGCCAACAAAGATTTTTATTGTGATATTAGAGATAATAATGTTAAATGGAACATGTTATGATGCAGTCTTTGGGCGGTGATCGTCTCAAGGGCCGCTGCACTTAATCCAATCCCCACGCTTCCTTTTCCAATGTTGATTGAATGAAGTCTGTCATATGACAAAAGTGCTCCAGCATTAAATGTCATGGTTCAGTACACCATAAAAATAGCATCAAAAAGGTCTACAGTCCAATATGGCATAAAAAGTCATAGTCTAGTGACTTTTTTTGAATTCATATTCTATGATCTTTTGTGACTTTTGTTCAACAAACTATGCTATGATTATTTTTTGACTATTTACGACATATTAGACACATCAACACTGGATCAAAACAGGACAGCATGAAAAAATAACTGGTGCACTCAAAGAAAATATCTCTGTTTCTTATTTAGGCAGAGTTCAGTTAAAAATTATATATTTATAGACTTCAGGTGATTGTCTGGGACATTTTTAACATTAGGATGAACATAAAACTCAATATAAAAGATGATACATGTTTGCTTTAAAAAGTTACATGAATAAATGTAGCACTTATATAAAACTCCCAGAGAATGAACAAGATCAACAATAAACAGCTGATTTCTAACCAGAGAAGTGGTTCTTTAAGAAGAGCTGAAAACTACAGCAAAAATCTGAAGTGACAAGATTTGAAAAAACTTGTGGTCCAACACTGAGGATGAAGACATATGAAATGAAAAATAACTGAATCTGTGAAGTCCAATAGCTCAGGGTGATACATGGCTGATTTGAAGACTGGAGGTTGTGTGGTTTAGTGAATTTTTAGGTCCCACAAAGTAAAGAAACTCCTGAGTTTTGGTCCGAAACGCTGCACTCATCTGGATTAGAAATGAATACGACTTTGCATCACATTCACCTATGTACTATATCTTCAACTCCTACAGTGATTACTACACCATCAAAAATATCCACTGCAACAGCTATTATAACATGGCCTACTACAACAGAGCTTCTTAAAGTTTTAATGACTGAGGGCCAATTTAGGGAACCAGCATATGTTTGTTGGCTGCACATATTATGAAATAGCATCTTATGAATTTTTACATTTTTCTTGTTACTTTTCTGTGAGTTTTTTTAATGAACATTTTTCAACTTTCTTTTTACTTTTTTTGACATACTGTACTATGACTTTTTTCAACATGTACTGAGACATTTTATACAGACTACAGAATAATTTGTTTTAGGACCTGTTTTGATATACTATACAAATTAATTTTTTAGACTGATATACTATAAGTGATTTTTTATAACTTTTTTTCACTTACTATACTAACAACTTTTTAACAACTTTTTTTTGTGATTTTTATTACTTACTATACTATGATTGTTTTCAACATTCTATACTATGATTTATTTGACATACTAAACTATGAATTTTCTTTATTTTTTTTTACTTTTTTGTACACTTTATACCATATCTTTTTTTGTGTCTTTTTTGACATACTATACTATGACTTTTTCTATATACTCAACGATGATTTTTTTTACAACTTTTTCCAAATAATTTACTTTGTCTTTTAAATGGCTTTTGTTTGACATACTCTGACTTTTTTTAGAATTACTTTACTATGACTTTTATGACTTCATTAAGTACTTCATAAAGTGTTTGTTACATTTCTTTGGCTTGCTATTCCATAATGTTTTATGGCATTTCCTGACATACATTGAATTTTGTATGTCTCTTTTATGGCATGCTATACTATGATATTCTTATGGCATACTATACTATGACATTTTTATACTATTGTTGGTAACTACACTATTACTTTTTTGGTATATACTTTATAATGAAAGATTTCTGGAATATTAGAAACAATAATCAAAATATCGACAAAATATTTTGCTTCACTGGTGTTTCCGTACTCTGAGTTCGTCCAGCATCCTCAGATTGTATTAGTTCTTGTCTCAGAGGTTACTGAGATGCTTCTGATAAGCCTCCCTGTGGTTCTCCAGGTTCGCTTCCAGCGTTTTTGGAGGACAGAGTAAACACATTACAGACACACAATCATTTTAATACAAAAATCATGTTTCCAGCTGGGCCAAGACGGTAGTGTTTGTCAGATCAATCTCTCCTTACCTTGATGCCCTTGTCTCCATTCAGTCTGCTGCTCCGCCCGTCTGTGTCTTTTCTCAAAGAACAAACAAATAAGACAAACGAGCCCTTAATGGGCTAATGCAAGCTTCAGGTATTCTGAAGTTGTGGACATCAGAGATAATGATATTGGGCAGTGTTAATCACACGGAATGATGTCTGAACGTCCATAACAGACCATATCCTAATTTCATCATAAATGAATGAATGGAAATGACAATAACTTTAAACAATCTGTATAAAATCGTTAACGTGGTAGCAGTATCTAATACAGTGGAGCTTGGAGTGTCTAAAATCTTGAGCAAATTTTATTTTTGATGTATATCCCAAAGTATAAAAGCAATAAACACTGTTTATTATTGTATTCTCTGTTACATATTAACATGAAAAAGAATGCATTTTACTCTTCATTTTACACATTTTGCTTTAGTGCACCACCTTTATTGTTACTATACAGTTTCAACTGTGCCAACATACCATCATATAATACCTCCAGTAAAAGTAACTTTCTTTTAAAAAGGTGTCAGTGGTAAATTTACACTTATGACAACTTTGGGTTTAAAAGCCTCTGGGATCTACTTTTATGATAAATACATACTTTGATATTGCTATTTCTTTGAGGTGTAGGGCTGATATCACAACATTATTTGTGCAAATTTGAACTGAATCCAACCGGTGAAAAATTACATGATATTAAGTACCAAAAACCATCTCCAGAGGTTTTAATCTGCACTTTTCACCTATGGGGTAAGTCATTATTGAACCATTTTATCACTTTTTTCTATACAACATATGTTTGTTACAACAATCATAATCAAAATTGTGAAAAAAACATGATTATGTTTTGTACTGGGTATCTGAAAAACTAAAGCCCTTCAGAGGATGTGCCCACCACCACCTCACCTTTGAAATCCGAATCCAGCCCATGCTGGTAATACAGAGAAGAAGTATTCATGTGTAGGTAATAAGACAGCTGTCTTACTTTACTTTGTGTCTGCTAAGCTTTATGCCAAAAAAAACCCATTTGATGATGAAAGTTGGCTTGAACTTCAAAAACGAGAGATTTGACGATCACTAGTGTGAACTGGTGTTGGAATAAGATCAAGCTTGAAATATTATCAAAGATAATTATTTATTTAAAAGGAAATAGATAATACAAATGAAACAAAATCATTTTTCACAAATGATTTCATGAGTCATTAATGGCAACAAGAATCCAGCTCTCTCACAGGAAACTCATTTGCCGTCTTGCTTGCAGACATTACTCTTATGAGTTTTATGACATGAATAGTTTTGACACAGGGCGCTTTCGAAAAGTGCTTTCTGTGGAGTAAATACTGTACAGTGCAATGCCAAGTAAACAATACATCACATCTGATCATTCATTGGTAAACATGTTTTATATCAAAGAACGTAAATGTTCAAAGTTTCATCAATACAGTACATTTATAGTAGACTTCACATAGACCCTGGGCAACCTCCCAGTCTCAGAGAATTTCACATTTAATTATCTCCCTTTGGAATTCCACCAACGCTTTCTGATTTGTGTTGCTTTTCTGCAACTTTCAGTTCTGTTTCTCCGAGTGCAGCCTCACCCGCTCTTCTCACAGTTCAGCTGCCCTCTGCTCTCTTTCAGTTTGTCTTTCTGGCCCTCCGGAGTCTTGGAGTCTCCTCTCAAATCGCTAACCACAGCTCGGAGGGTTTTGAACCTGTCCAGCCGGGTGCTCTGGGCTGCCTGAAGCCTGACCTCTGAACCCTGAGATGTACTGAGGGAGCTGAGGGAGCGCACCGCCGCCAGGCCGCGCTCCTTTCCGGAGGGACGGCGCGGTGTGGTCATGGTGCCGAGCTCCCCCGGGTGCTCCATGTCCCTAATGACCTCACACAGGTAGCGGGCCAAGTCCTGGCTGGAGAAGGAGAGGGTTTTCTGGGAGCGGCGGAAGGGCAGAGGGGACGGCAGGGTTTCTGTCTCTGATGGGGGAATGGCCAGACGCAGGGCTATAGCTGCGCTGCCATTCCCATTAGACACCCCCTTCTTAATGTTGTCCTGGGGAAGCTTAGTCTGCGGGTAGGAGATGATGCTTTGTGGGTAGCTGTACCGGAGGGACTGTGCTGGGCTGGGTTGGAGAGAGCGCTGCAGCTCCACCATATTAAAGGCATTCTGAGAGACCGACAGAGAGGAAAGCAGAGCACAAAGGAAGGACAGAAGACAAGAATAGAGACATTTTTTTCCTGTGTTCCTTTTTTTGGAATTTAAGAGATAATGAAAATAACATTGCCATATGACACCAATTTGTGCTCAGAGCAGTATAACTAGTTAATGCTTCTGCTAACAAATGAACCTGATCCTCAGACTAAGACTGAGCTCCACCATGTAGGAAGAGATGTTGGCATCAAAGGCACCATTGATTAGCCAAGTAATTAATTATCTGATTGCAGAGGGGGGTGAAAACTGCTAGCACTATTAAAACAGAGGCATTAGCAGCTATTGGTGTCTACATGCTTAATTTTAGCTAATTGACTCACATTCCTAGATCTCCAGGGAGCTGATATTTGATTTTAATTTCAGGGCACCAACAAACACCCTGTCCCTGTTTGCTGGTTTAGATTATGTTCTATCTTATTTGTATTCTCATTATCCTTTCAAAAAGTCCTGAAAGATTGTACGGCATTTAAAACACATAAAAATGGAAATGAGAACTTACAGCAGTGCAATGTTTGTGTTCAGTGTTTTGTTTACTGTCCTTGCCTGAGTTGCAAATATAAATACCAGCATGTGCATAAGTTTACCTGGTCTTGCTCCCCTCCACCTTCCTCGTCGTAGTTGAGCACATTTTCACGGATGTCCTCCCACTCGCCGTGGTGTGCAGACACATGGTACACACCCTCCTTCAGGCCCTTGTGTCTCCTCCAGCAGGAGTAGAGGAACAGGCCCAGCATCAACACTGAGGGGTGCCAGAGAGCCGGTTAACTCAGCGGGAGCACACTCACATAATTGTATGGAGATAGTGAGGAGAAAAACACATATTCTTAGGTGTACATGAAATTGACAACGTGAGCGGAGAGTGATGATACAAACACTGACATACTTGGCACTGGCTGGACAATGTGAATATACACATTTTTTTGTCTAATGTAAAATAACACCAAACATCACTCTAAACAGATAGATAATATAGACTACAACATACTAAATTGATTTTCCATCACATTCATTTGTCCTGTAAGACCCATCAGTTGCACTGACTGTACAGTTAAGACGTACTAATGGAACTTACATGGAAACAGAGGCACCACCTTTCCACCTATTCCCATTGATGTTGCATCTTTGTTTCCTGTCTTATCAAAGACCGCAGTTCCTTGGAAACCTATTAACTGAATTTGTACTCCTCCCAGCTTAAACTCAAAGCCTTGGTGGCTTTGCTGAAGGTGGAAAGGAATGCTGCAGGAGCCGAGCAGTAAAGGTTCTGAAGCATTCACATCAATCACAGCTATTGTGTGCTGAATTATACAGCATGCTGGACTGACCTTTAAAGTCCATTAATCTCAACCAATATTTTTCTCCCATCTGCCATTCCTTTTTTTCCCTTTCTCCCATCCTCGCTATCTGTTTTTACTGGTTCACGCTCTGTCTTTTTTAATCAGTAATTCTTGTATTTGTTTCTCTGTATTGGAACTTACTGTCTGTCCTCTTCCCTTCCCCGCTCTTTAAGTCTCTCACGGTTCGTGTTTTTCAGTCCCTCTCTGGCCTCTGTCTGGCCTCTGCTTTTATCTCTCACACATAGATGGGATCCATTTAAAGTAGAATGGTTTATATGGTGTGTGCTAAGTATCAGTTTAATTGGAAATCTTCTGAGAAATGCAAGGTAATCACATTAGTCTGGATTTTTTAAAGTAATTGCTTCGAAAGAGAAGAATGCACCAACGGCTCTGTGGGGTCACACTACCAGGCAGATATTCATAAACATCGACAGAAAAACAACTCCCCGGAAGCTAATCTCTGCGAAAAAAATGTATTATCTCAATTAAAAATCATCATCTCTATTTATTCACTGCCTGGAACATCTTTAACACCCCAGCTGCAACACTTTTTTTTAATGCTGCTCTGATATTATATAGAAAGAGAGAGATTTTCTTTACTATGGGGTGGAGGGAATGCTGTATTGATAAACCGATCTGGCTCCCTCACCGCTGCGCCGGAGCGCCCTCGCAGAAAACGCAAGAATCTTGATGAGGCCCGGCGCCAAGCAGACGCCGGCCCTCCTTCTGGCCCCCAGAATTACCCGCTTCGAGGTGCTGCCCGCAGGCCTGCGCTCACCTCAACCCTCAACGCCTGAGCTGATCTTCTACACATCAATATAGGTAGGGGGTTCGATACACAACACAGAGGTAAGCAAGCCCTCCACCACACAAACACACACACACACACACACACACACACACACACACACACACACACACAAACACAAACACACTAGCTACCTGCAGAAAAACTTTGCCCCTATATGCCTGCAGCCACTACTGCCTAGAGTTGTGTGTGTGCAGCTACATTCCAGTGAGATCAATATCACTCAGGGCGGAGAACAAACATCACAGTCATTCATCAATCCATAATGCTGCTGCCTCTCTGCCCTCTAACCGATACTATGAGCATGGTATTATGATGTTATCCTGGACCGGACTGTGCATTATGAATGACCGTTGAGTAAACAACTACAACACAGTATGATCAAAACACTTAACCCTTTCGCTGTAGCTCCAGTCTGAGGTTAATGAGAAAAAATGAACTGCAAGGTAGACGAAACATCAATGGGAGGTTCAGGGAAAAGAAAAATGACGAACGAGCAGAAGGAAATGAGACAGATGAGTGATGGTGGAGAGTTGAGGAAAATCATTTATTTATAAATCTTTCGGGGAATAAAAGGTACAGGCACTTTACATGATCGCTTGGCATCCAGAGCCCATATGGGAAGCTAATTTCTTCCATTCTTCAAAAACTAGAATGTCAGATTTGATGTTGGATTAATGAGGCTTGGTCAGAAAACCCCTCATCTGGTTCTGTCAATAGCACATGCTCAACTCACATTCTGGTCAGTCTGTGAAGGCTTATGTAAAACTCAATAATGGATGATCATTTTAACTTTTAATGCACGTTGAGGCAGAGAAAGAGTCCCCCTTTAATTTTGCACCCAGCTAGCAGTCTCGCTTAGTGCAGCGAGTCTGTAGAGTGTGTAGGCTATTTATGGAAGCAGCTCCTGTGGTGATGAGGGTCATCATGAAACAACTATTGTAGAACCACATGTTCATTAAATCACTGGATTAATCTTGTGTCCACATTCAGGACCCTTGATCATGAAGTAAAACTGGTTCTTCTTTTTGCTTTCACGTTGAGAGAAATAATTGTTAAGCTTATTTTATTCCCTTTTTAAAGGTGTGAAAATGTAATTACTATACAGTCATCAAAGACGGCTCTTTCCAGTCTGAATTGTATTACTGAACAGACGGTGATTCTTGGTGAGGTGAAAAATTTAAACCTTGAATATAAATGCCTCATCAGCGACAGCGGGCAAGCCACTTAAATGGACTGCACCTTTCTTTAGTTGGCATGCAAGCAACACATGAATTTTCATGAACGATGCCAAGGCCACACTTTATCATCTTTGAATTCATTATCAAATACTGAAGACCGCTTTATGCATTTCACTCTCAAGTGTCAGAATAACTGATGTCCCAATACTAGCCACATGCCCTGGAGGGAACATTGAGTCAGTTATAGAGGCAGAGACAGTGTATTGAATTGCCCAAGCGTTTTATAAGCCTGTCTCTGAAAGAAAGACTCATAAACAGCACTGTGGCCCTAGTGAGTGCATCAACGTGAGAGACACTCATACACATGCACATACATTTGTCCTTCTATCTTTGTGAGGACCAGAAAATCCCATTTTCTTAGCTATAATGCTTTTAAGTAACACAACTAACTCATCCCTGTCCTGGACCTTAACAATGAATTAAAGGGACAGTTCATATTTTCTGTAGAGACATCAATGCATATACATTTAAAAAGGCCCTGCTGGCAGCAGATGTGGTATTGAATTTTGGTCCTAGTAAATCTTACGACAGCTTATGACACCATCAATCATGCCATTTTACTGCACAAGTGGGACAGTGTCATCAGCACTTAACTGGTTAAGGTCTAGAGCTGAGACATTAGCTGATTAATCGGTTTGTCAGTCAACAGAAAATTAATCAGCAACTATATTGATAACTGATTAATTGTTTTGGCTTTTCTCCAAAAAAAATACAATTTGAATATATTTGGGTTTTGGACTCTATAGATATCACTGAAAGGCTCTAAAACCCTTGAAAAAAATAATTGATTCATAAACAGAATCCTCAAAGCTCTGTTTTGCTCACTTTTACTTTGTCCTTCTTTTTAGACCTCTGAATTGAATTCAATTTAGATGCAGAGAAAAATAAAGTGTTTCAACATGCTTTCCTCAACTAAGAAATATATCCCAAATATGTTTTTAAGTACTCCATATCTGAAAAGGGTGACCCAGATATTCATAGTCTTGCTTAAAATCACTATGTACTCAGTCATAAATCAAAACTTAAAAATTCAGCAGCTATGCTCAACAGAGACGAAGAGACCACATAACCCTCAGCTCATACTTATGGATTTTAAGATTCTACTCCTCACCTATAAGCAGTCAGTGGTTACGTTCTGGTCTATAATTTCTGAACTCATGACCCCTTATATATAAGAAAGCAGCCTTGGATCAGCCTAAGTCAAAGTCTTCAAAGGGAGGCTTTTTCAGTGAAGGCCCTCAAATATCCACGCTTGAGGCTTACCAATTCATTTTTTACTTTGAAATGTTTCATAAAAACTTCCTTTTTGTTCTCACTTGATTCTTTTCTGCACAATCATACACTCTTGTGAAGTGAACTTTCATATTCACATCACTGCCTCAATCTGGTGCTTGTTGTGTGATGTATTCATTAATTTGCCATATTTATCACAGTTTGAATTTTTTAATGGCAGCTTATTTTTTTGCCTCAAAACAATCCGGTCTCATTCCAACTCGTCAAATATCAACGGTTGGTCAGTGCCCTTCAATGTCTGATACCGATGCACCGGGCTTTCAACTCCAATCTAAACCCACCTGTTGTCATAATTGGACGATCAGACCAACTGCGTAGAATAAAGAGAGAGATAGCCCACAGAGCGGCTAGGAGCGGTGGTGGATGGATCAAACAAACACAGGACTCTCGTCCAGTAGACTGCCAGACAGGTCGATAGACACCTGGGTCGTTAGTAAGTCAAGTTAACGTCAATCTTGCTTGTTCCTTAACCCTTAAGTGATTTTGTTGCCTAAACATATCTTCCAGTGAAGACAGAAATTTATTTTGAAAAGACACTATGCATGTCACAAAGGAAAACTGACACATCGTCCTGGCCACATCCACAACCGATGCTAGAGGGGTACCGAGAGCATCATAGTTTGAAGCTTAGGACACCGGTATTTGACAAGCTTGGAGTGAAAACGTGTTGCTATAAAACAATGCATAAAGTTCAAGTAAATAACTTTGATAAAGCTGTCAAAAATATGACAACAAAAAGCAAGTTTGTTTTCATGAACATACCTGTTTCAGCCTGTTATATGGCTTTGATGTAATATTTTCACTGGTTGAAGCATTTATCATTTATAATGTGTCAATCGAAGGCCACACTAACAACCCCTCCACTTGACACTGTGTCAAGACTGTAGTTAGTTTTACTTCTAGTCACAAGATATGCCGTAATGTTTATTTTTCAAATACCTCAACAAAGAGCTCAAGACCACATTACCACATACTTAATATTGAAGACATAGTCCTCCGTGGGCAGCCATTGAAGTGGTTTATTTTGTATTAATAGGATGTAAATAGCAAGCTGGTACATTATCCTCCAGCTTGCATGCGTTTTAAAATACACAATGAACAAATAGTTTCAAGTTTCAAGTTTTGAGAGGAGACACAAACATGCTGTTTGCTGTTTTCTGCATTTTGGCACAAATTATTCTGTAGATTGTCCTGTTTGCTATTGTTCTTTTTTTCTTGCATGCCGCTCACTACACGACCTCTGACCAAAGGAATCAGCCCCATGCTGGTCCATATCATATCACTATGAGACAGACCGTATTCTACATCTAACCCTTAGCTTAAGGTTACCCTTGAATAACCCTAATTAAAGTAAAAGACAATAAAAAGCTGTCCTTACTTTGGCAGTTTTTCTTGATGTAAGTGATCCCTGATTACAGCTCCAAAAGAGTGTACATAGTAGTGCATGGACAGTATGGACACATTTAGGGGGACTTGGGAAAACAGAAATGTACACAGAAATGTGGAAGGAAAGGCAAGAAAAAACACATCAAGGGAGTAAAATGAGAGGATGGTGGGATATAAAATAAGTTGGACACATAAAAAGAAAGGCTGAGAGGGAAATTGACTGCTGAAGTCAGAGCATAACATTGGAAAAGACAGGGGACACAGAAGTGATGAGAAATAAAGAAAAACACATAAAGAAGCTGCCCGATTCTCCGGGGACTTTAACAGCTTCCCTGTGAATCATAAATTAATATATACAATGTTTCCCTCCCTGCTACTCTATCAGTTTTGTTTCATGTTTCCACCAACCTCCCATGGAGAAATCACATCCTGGTACAACTCAAGAGATCAATACGGCTACAAGATACAATATGTGTATGTAGATTTCACAGAACCAAAAAGGAGTGGAAAACAGATAAAACCGTGGATGTTACAGACAAAACCAAACATAATGTTATACCAAGAAGATGAGAAGGAACACAAATAAAAACACAAGATGAAAATCAATGTATTGAAGATGAAAAAGAAGGAAAATGGCAGACAAAAACATACATAAAATAAACAGGAGAAGAGACGATGACACGAGTGGTTACCACAGGTAGAAGAGGACGTAGTCGACATAGCTACCTAGAAAGGCCAGGACACATATGCTGATGGCGAACATGGAGCTGAGGCTGAGGCTGTTGCTGTCCTCATTGTGGAACATGGCGAGCGTCACCTCACAGTGGCGTCCCCGGTAGCCCTCGCTGCAGCGGCACGAGTATCGTGATGGAGAGTGAGCCACACAGGTGCCGTGGCGACACGGCCGGCTGGCGCACAGCGTGTAGACACACACTTTGCCCAGGGAGTTCTCTTTGGTCATGTGGCCCGGAGGGCACCTGTGCAGAGCGGAGACAGCAGTGTAAAGCAAAGACAAGAGGCCCTTGGGAAGCTGTCAGATAAAAGGAACATCGAGTTCTACAGAGCTATGACACCTAAGCAGACAGTGTAAAATTAAATCTCTTAGGAGTTACAGTCCTTAAACCAGATTCAAAGATATGCTCTTTGAAGGTTACAAAGTGTCGACTGTACTGTATAAAAACAAGAGAGAAAAGAAACTGAGAAGCTGAGATTGGCTTTGCAGTGGTAGTTCCACAGTATATTTGTACAAAACATCCCCCGGATATCATTCAACCCTGCCCCCTGCTTCTCACAGCGCTTTGTAACCTGAGGCTGTGCTGCCATCACAGAATATGGATAGGGTGTGGAAAGTCCCACACTGTTTCGGAGTCTTGAAATCACAGCCAGGAGACTTAGTGGTCCTGCAGAGTTAAAAGGGACAGCCGAGACTGTGACAGTCGCCGCTGTTCGACACTATTCTCTCAGGTTGACACTGTTATACACACAGTGTAACAGGGGCTGAAGTCAGCCAAGCTGCCATCTGGTGGACACTTTGAAACTTTGATCATATCATTATACTTTCACATATACGCACAAACTGTGCTTTTTTAATAGTACTGTATCACTTGTTTTGATCACTGCTTGATTTTTTGTATTTATGTTTTTGTGTATTTAGAAATTGGAGCTTGTGATTTCGTTATTGTTAATAAATGTTTTACTAATGTTGATAGATAATTCATATGCCATTAATGAGAACAACGTTAAGGTTAACCAGTTTTGCATTTATGTAAATTATCATTTATAAATATCCATGTCAGTAGTACATTAATACATGTATAATAAGGCAAACCATTGAGTATACACTTGTACATATTAATAAACTGCGCTGGATTTTTGATGGAAAGGTTTTTCTTATTGATGTCTTATAAGTTATCTAAAAAATAGAATATTAGTAAATGATTAATTAAATGTCACTAAAGTCATTAGTTAGAGCTTATAAACCCTTTTGAAAAAAAAGACAACAAAGAAAGAATTTCTTGTTATATTTGTCAGTATTTTTTAATTGTTTAGATTATTGGTCTTAATATTAGCAGCAATTTTAGCAAACTATGCTATTAAATAAAGTATGGTATTGATATTTTTTACATTATTATACTTGGTTGTCTGTCTTTGTAACATAGATGGTTAAATTATTTTTCCAGGCTGTTCCTTTTGACTTATTTGTATTTTCGTGCCTGCAATCTTAGGCATGTAAATTCACCTGCAATCTTATCTTCTCTGCGTTTTTTTTTTTTTTTTTTTTATTTTGGGGGGGGGGGGGGGTTATATGTTACTTTGAAAACTTGTACATATTAATATCAATTCCTTGTTTATACCTAAAAAATTATAATAAATAGCATTTAACCTAATGTGACCAGTTGTTAATATTGTTAATATTAATATTAGTATAACTTGACATTTAAAGCTCCTTTCCAAAAGGTTATATTGTTCTATTTACCTGCTGAAGGAAATCTATACTGTGCAAGTGTGTGGGTCTTGATGTCATTTGTTTTTGCAAAAATTGCAAGTTGAGTGCTGGCGTTAGTAATTTTATTATAAGCAAGGCTGTGGTATGCAGGCGTGGTCTCTGGATGTATGTGTGTAAATGTGTACAGATCGTGCCTGCATACTGTATGGTGTCATTAACACCCTGGGTTGCTTATTCCGTATGTATTTAGAGCACCTGCACTCATAGTGTCTCCAGAGGTCCACACAGACCAAGGGAGGGGAGCAGTGATGTTTCCTGCAGGCTTCTGAATAGCAGCCAACAGAGACGCCCTGCGAAGTGACCACCTGAAGCCCCTCTGTAGACTGCTCCCCTCCCAGAGGGATGGAGCGGCCGTTAAATCTCACATCTCGCAAACAACCTGGAGGAATGAGGAAGAAAGAAAGAAAAACTGAGTTTACAATGCCAAAAGACACTCGAAGACACCTGTCCTCGGGCAAAATCTTTTGTGGACATGCATTTACACCATGGCAGGGCTGTAAACTCAAACACACCGACACTCACATTGACACACATAAACATACTCGCTGACACACTTGCGCGCATGCAAACACACAAACAGCCTGAGGCTAAGCTGTCAGCATGGACTTCTTTTTTTTGCAGGATATTTTCTCTGTTGGGTAGTTTGCTCACTCTGTGGGAAGCATGAGGCTCTAACACATCATTTAAATACAGATCAGTTCCACAGACTCCCTTTCTCTCATCCATTTGAAACAAAGGAATCAAACACCTTTGGATTAGGTTGTGAAATGTAGAAGCACCAGTGAGTGGTAAAGATAAACACTGAATTACTTAAACGTCCATTCATTTGAACAGGTATACAAGTTAACTGTCCACTCCTTTCAGTATGCTTTTGCCAATTAATCTTTTAACAACTTAACTTGTTGATTCATACAACACATCCATTGATTCTTCCACTCAACATGAATTAATTTGTTCACTTTTAAACCAAATATATACTCATTCAGTCTCATTAAACCAAAGCACGTAAGCAGCCACCTACCGAGGAAGCTCCGGTTGTGTCCTGAGGGAAAAGAGTTTCCAAGCATCACCACGGAGGGGTCAATAATGATCTCCTGACTCCGCCCAGGTGAGGCTGTAACCTCTCGCCGTCCTCCACCTCCGTCCAGTCGCAGCGTGAACTCTCTGCCATACCGATCCAGCTCCACCTCGTGCCACTCTCCATCACTGAGGCGATGGTAGGGCAGTGTCAGGTTGTAGTCTCCATCTCCGAGGTTGTAGAAAACAGCCAGCAGGCCCTGAATAACCTGAGGCACACAGTGGAGCTTTGCTGATTAGAAATGTAATCATTCAAACAGACAAGAGAACCAAAAGAAGCAAGACATAATACAGATGAGTTTATGTGTTATGGATGGGCTCCAGATTTATTACTGGACTGCATGGGGGAGACTTTTGCATTGCTAAAACAAGCTGGTCTGTTTTGTCATCGATCAGGATATCAAGGCTTGGAATAGTTGTGTGAATAAAAAAGTAAAATGGGGTGACACAAATTCTAAACAGACAGACCTGGACTCCTGCCATATTGTGCTGTGTTGATGAGTAAAAACAGATCTTGAGCATAACAACATCATAAGAAGTAGGCCAGCTCCCGTGGTGAAAGAAAAGGAAGCAAAGGTTGGACAAGACAAGACGTGTTATCCAACTACCAAGAACAGACTCTCTGTGGTGAACCTGACAGAAAAAATGGTATGAAAATTTCAGTTGTGAAAATTAATTTAGCAATTTTGCAGCTATGATGCTTTGCAGAGCTGCCGTACACATCGCTGCATGGCAGAAGCCAGAGGATCCCAAAGGGAAGGTATACAAGAAACAACAATTATCTTCAGCAGTTAAGGATGAGCGAACACAATGGACCCAACCAATGAGGGGCTCCCATAACTGCAGCTTGTACATGTCCAAAGCTTAATTGGAAACAGTGGGGCAAGATAATTCACATTCAGCCCAGCCTGCATTAACTATTGCTCCCTCAGCATGGGCATTTCAAATGCGTCTCCCCCACTGGACACACACACACACAGACACACACACGCACATACACACACTTACAGTAAAAGCTGACTTTGCTCTCCCTACTGCCTCATCCTGCCCTCAAGTCCACAACAAAAATGAGCAAAGGACAAAGGACTCAATCAATACTCAGAAAAAAAAATCTGATTATATAAACTTTCTGCAGCGCCCCCAGAGATCTACGCAATCACCATTAAGCACAACATGTTCAAATGTATTTCTGAAGTCTGAATTTCTGCAACTTTAAACTCAAGTCACATTTAATGCACACAAAAAAATGAAAGGCTATGATTTTAGAGTTTTACTGTTCTTAAGGGTCACTGGTCTTTGACAAAGTAGTGCATGCCAGTCGCTCTGAAGAAACTCCTTCACACACTGCATTAGATGAGTGTTTTCTTCACAGAGACACCATACTCCTTGGAGAGCTGCATGTTGTTTATACCCAGCTAGCCTTCGGTAACCTTTGTGTGAAAGTGTGGTTATTTATTCAGTGTGCACTCTATCCCATATCTACCCTTAAGAAAAAAAGGGGAGAGAGACAGCCCTTTAAATTAGGGCTTGTTGTCGGCAAATACACCAGGCTTGAGCTCAAGTGTTTCTAAGAGCTTTGAGACAACCGGCTGAAAATGTTTCAGCATGCTGCCACAGACAGACATCAGATGCTTTATACAGCTCACCAATTCAACTCCAGAGAGGGTTTCACAGCCCGCATACAGTAAAGGCTACAGCCTTTTCCTATTTCTGTCACTGTGGGACTGCAACAAGGGAAGAGGACAACATTGTTTTTCCTCATGAAGTTCAAAGATCCTAAGAAGAACAAGAGATGACGGCTTTGCTTTAAACAATACTGTCTAACAAGTAACAAGCACAAGACAAGATGTTTTCAAAGACAGACCAGTGGTGTGGAATATACCATAACGGAGACAGGTTCACTGAGAACAGCTGACCTGTGAGTTAGCCAAAAGTGACAGTCCTAACAGAGCCATTTACTTCCAGGTGCTGTTTACACTCGGCCTGTCATTCAATGAGACGAAAGGTCTTGACGAAACACTAGCTTCTTATCCACTCAGGAATGTGTCAGGCAGGAGAAGCATGCTCTTACGGAGATTTGGCAAAGTGAGGTAGACTTGTCTCCTGGAGAAACGCTCTGCGTGAGCACCACTCCACACCCGTTGTGGCAAAGCGAGCAGCATGCATGCAGAGATGACTTGAAGCTCACTACTTGAAGCACGCTGTGTCAAAAGCCTCAAGTTCAGAGCAGGGGATCTGACCGTCACTTGAGAGCACCCTGCCCTTGAATTACAGTGTCCACAATTGCTTTCTTACCAGATTGAATTGTGTTTTGAAAAATTAACCGGAGACAGAAATAACCTTGAACAAAGAAGGCCTAATTTCTTAAATAGCAGCCTCTCAATAGCAGCATTCTTCAGACTTACTGAAAGACCTTGTTGAGAACATACATATGTCAATCACTCGGCCCCCTCTGTATCCACGCATATGTCTCCAACCCTGATATTACTCACTCTCAGCCTGACAAGTATTTTCAGCAATCATTGTCTGGGCCCTAATTATCATCTTGAGGCCCACAGACAAGACAATCGGAGCTGTCAAGGTGGATGGGAGTGACCAGCCGTGACTCACCTCTAAACGTAGGTATTCATTCTGCTCCTGGGAAAGCAGGCTGAGGATGACACCAAAGGCGGCACGTGTCCGAACCCCGACCTGGACCCTCATATGTCGTGCAGGCAACGACCACAAGAGCTGGAACTGAATGTGGCTCCGGCCGTCGAAGGAGAACTCTGGAGCCACTTGTCAATCAAAAACACACAAGGCTTGTTCAATTAATTCAGCTGTCAAATGAGAAATAATTGAGGATATCACAGCGAGGGCATGCAGCTCTGCAAAAGGACTTTATGTAGGCGAAGTTATCTTCCCACTGCAGCAAAGTGACGTTTTGGAGCGCTGAATTTCCCACATCCCATTTGGATTTGTACACTTTGTGAGGCTTAAAATCCCAAACTCCACTGAGATCTCACTGTTCCTTTCCTTAAAACCTCATGGTCAATTGAAAGCAAATTCATATGCTTACCTTGATCACACTGAGGCCCTGTAAACCCCGGTTCACACAGGCAGCTGAAGGAGCCCCACTCGCCGTGGCAGCGACCCCTCTTGCCGCAGGAGTACGATTGCTCCATGTTGTTGCAGTGGTCATCAATAAAAGAGCAGCCTGGCACAGTGTTGGAGGAGTCAGCTGGGGTACCAAGGTCATATAGCTGAATACAAGAAGAAAAAGAAAAATATGAAGAGGAAAACTCAGGTGGGCGTTGCTGTCCTTCCAATAATAGTTGAGAGAATGGAAATGTGATTGCAGATTGAGAAATGAAATTGTATCTTGCCATTAAATGTAAGATACTACAAATTGATATCTGACTGCTGACTGTTTAATAATACATTATATCTTGATTTATCCAATTGATCAAATGGAAATTTAAGTGTCACAGTAGCAAAAAAGATGTACAAAATAATAAATTTAACATTCAAAAAACATGTACTATATATACAAATAGACACATGGAAAATGAAAATAGAAGCACTACACACCATACATAGTATTATAAACACAAATGATCAAAATAATGTCACAAGATACTTAAGTTGTAATCAACAAAAAATGCCGTTAATACTAATAACACAGTTCTTGTTAGTTGTATTGATATTGTATTTTTATTGTATGCTGTTCTTTACTTCTCCACAACATTTCAGAGAGAAATATACTTCTTAGTCCATTACATTTGTTAACAGCTTTAGTTACTACTTATATTGCAGATTCATATTTTACATTCAAAACTAGGTTCACTTTATAAAGTATGTATTGTTATAGATTTAACTACCCAGCTGTATATAAAGTGGCTAAATATAGCTTCACCAAAACCAACTACAGAACAATATTAAAATTCTGCTTACACATTTACGCATTACTTATAATAATCCAATAATATAATCCAATATAACATTATATTGAGAGATGCCATTCTAAGACATATTGCTGTATCTTTACTCTTTGACCACAAGTAGCGCTATAGAGAACTGTTTTTATTAGAAGGTCCCTGTCTCATGCGCGTGCATGAGGATGCACATGCATGACAATGTGTGCATGCTTTCTTTTACATAAGTCCACTGATTCAGGTGGATTCAGGTCCTTTTTTTTATTAGCAAATGTGTTGATGCATATACAGCACATCTACAAATCAAGGTATAGAAAAAAAACACGGAGCCTACAGCACCTATGTATCTTGTCAGGTAAAGCGTACAGAGAAACACTAAAGCAATCTATTGCAATGTGGCAATGTGTGTATTTCCTAAACCCTGCCTGCTCCACACAGTACCTTGCTGTCCACAAGGAGGTTCCTTATACATCCAGTGTAATGTTTGTGCTGCAGCTGTGGGTATTCATAGGATATGTTATTGTTGACCCCTCCGAGCTGCAATACTTGACTTCCATTCAGATACCTGGGAAAGAAAAGCAACTATCAATATGCAAACAGAGGAGAAGAAAAGGAAAGAGCACCTTGTAGGTTCTCAAGGTAAAAATTCAAAACACACCTCTCAATATAAAGAAACACAGAATGCAAGCAGAAAAAAAAGAATGCACACATAATATAAACTGTCATGGTTAAAATTCATGGTTTCATTCTTTTCCTGTTGGGGTTGTCATCGCTGTCACTGCTCTCTGACAATAAATATGACATCTTATTGTTGTTCTTTTTCCCTTATTGTGAAAATAAAAGCACAGCTGGTAAATTGCATTTGCCCGAAACGATGAAAACACAAACTGATTCAGCACTGCAACTCTTGCACGAATGAGATAAAACTGAATATTTTTAAAAGCTAATTTTGGCTCGTTAACTCGCACATTCCCTGTTTAATGACATAACTATTTGTATTGCCTAAGAAGTTGAAACTCAAATACAGTGATCAGAGTAAATGGCTCTTTTTTTAAGTTATTGAAATAAATTGTGGCAACACCCTGATGGTAATTAATAATATTATCATTTCATATTCATAAATTCATAGCTTAATTATACAACAAAACAATGATCACATGTGCCAGGCCGAGCCCACTATGGGGAAAAGCAAACTCAGCTGTGACTATGTACAGAAACACAGCCAGAAGGAGTAATTAACATTTTACGAATTTTATCTGACGATTTCACCAACAGTTTCCCTCCAGAGAGGACAGAAATTGAACGCAGTGAGCCTAAAACAGTCTGACTCCCTATCTGATTTGATTTCAATAAACGACTCCACGCAGCTTGTGCACAAACACCATTTTAGACACGATTATTGAACATGATCTAAACAAATATGTGTGTTTTATAATATACCAGAGATAGGGACATTATTCATATTTCTAAGTGAATAAGCGATGTTGAGAGAACATGAGCTGGTTAAAGTTTTCAAAAATATTACTTTTGGAACTGAAGATGCTCCAACTGGCCTTTGCTAGATAACTTTTGAGTTGAGACAATAAATCGAGAAATTAAATAGTCAACAGAAAATGAATCTGCATCTATTGCCAAACATTATCTGGCTTCAGCTCCTTATATTTGAGTATTTGCTGCTTTCTGTTCTATATTAGACTGTATATCTTTGAGTTTTGACCTGTGGTCAGACAAAACAATGCATCTAAAAAACACCCCCTTGGGCTCTAGGAACTTTTTGTCACTGTTATATTTACATTTTATGAACTAAACTATTAATCAGTTAATTGGGAATAAAACATCAATATATTACTCAATAATGAAAATAATTATTATGACTTAATTAAAATGTTATTTTTTCATTTTACAGTCCCACCACTACTGTAGGCTTAATCTAATCTTTCAGTCCCAAATAAACAATTCTCAGCTACGACTGTGGGGGTGATGTATATGCAGTATATGTAACTATCACATTTACATGTAAAACATTGACCTTATTCTTAATTTTTCACTTTGACCACGTCGTAAACTGCTGCCTCTGTGACAGCTAATGCTGGACTCGATATAGGATTGTTTATCCCTGTGGGGACATGTGGTGCTAAGACACTTTTCCTGTGGGCCAAGCATCCTTTTAGATTTAAAAACAGTGAAGAGAACAAGACCTTAGAAGATTAATAGACAACAACCACAGGAAAACCCCAGAAGGAGCTCTGGAGAATTTCTAATCTTTGGCTACTTCAACCACAAACACATGTAGCCACATTTATGTATTCATGTCTACATGTTCATGTATACGTTATGGAATATAATAAACACAATGTATTATTTATCCTATCATTTAGTACTTAATATCTCCCTTTAGGATTTAGAAGGACCGTCTGGTTATTATTTTGTGCAGTGTTCAGACTTGTTACATTTAATCATTGCTCTTACTTGTCCCGGTTGGGTGTGACCCCACGGATTTCACAGGATGAGCGGTCCTCTGTCACTGCCCATGAGTCCACGCCTTCTGTCTCCATGATAATTGCACTGGAACATCGATCGAGAGTGAAGCGCACTTCCTTTAAATTGAGGGAGAGTGGAGAGAGGTCATCGCTGCTGCATATATGGATGTGTGAGTATACTATAGCCAGGCTCTCTACAAGTTACAGCACATATTTTATTCTGACATCTTGTCCTTACACAGAGTGGAAGAGACAACGACATGTAAGGATGTGCTTCTCTTACTTTACTGTTGCTCCTCACATCAAGGCGATGCCAGCGTCTGTCAGTCACCCCAACGTTATTTGTTAACTGGAGGACCAGGGTCCCAGAACCATGGTTGATTTTCAGACTAGGTGTCCCACCAATCAATTCTGAGCAAAAAAAAAGTTCAGAATTAACATTAGTAAATCAATCAAGATCATAATTTTACTTGAATGAAACGTTTTCTACTCAAACTAGAATTTCCGCCTTGTGGTTATATGCCTCTGCCAACCAGTCCAGTTGCAGTTTGCATCCAACTACGTCTGTCCAAAATATCATCACTTTCCCAGTGACCTTGGCCTTTGACAACCAATTACAAATCAGTTCATCCTTGAGTGCATGTGGATGTTTGTGCCAGATGTAATGAATTTCCTTAAAGGCATCCCCGATATATTCACAAGGATTGAATCAACGTGAGGCCTGAGTGACCTTTGACCATCAAAATCCAATCACTTAATCTTTGATTCCAAGTGGACGTTCGTGCCAAATTTTCAGAAATTCATTGCAGGTGTTCCCGAGATGTCACATTCACGATAATGGTACAGATAACCCCAAAACATAAAGCCTCTAGCCACAGCTGTTGACGGCGTGGAGGCATTAAAAGGTTTTTAGAGATTTGTAGAAAAAGAGCTTAACTTGCTTGCCCTGAAAAGAAATATACAGGCAAGGTCAAGAAAAAAAACAACTGTGATGAAATGTATTGGAAAGAAAGAAAAAAATGGCAAGATGCAAATTACTATTTCATACAGGCCCAAGGGATGAATGAAAGCTTCTCACCTTAGAACAAACATACACTATAAACTAAAAAAGACAATGACAATGCAAAATATATAACACAGCAGGGTTATAGCAGGGAATCTGAAATCCCCTGCTCACCAGAAAGAAGGTGATGGAAAATAGTGACACATCGTAACAAAATAGAGAAAAAGCTCGGTTCAGACATATTTTTGTTCACAGGGAGCCCTGTGAATAATTCAGTAATAATGACATTGTTTCTGAAATGAGCTGTTGCTGCAGAATCTAATTTTTAAATCAAATCAAACAGAGTTACCTTCATTAATTTGGGGTGGAGGCAGAAATTTGACCTCAAAACAAAACACAAAACTATCATATTTTGTAATTTGGGTGAACCTACTGCTTAAGTTGGCCCTAGTGTAGAAAAATAAAAATCATGGTGACAGAAAATGGTAACTGGAGATAAGGATGTATAAGTGTGTGTTTGTGTGTGAGCATCATCGACTGAGCCCCTTCATAGTTGATACATGAAGATGGTTGCTATCATATTTTAGAAATAACATTACGTTATCGTTATATTTTGCCAGTAACTTCAACAATATGCAGCAGTGTTTTAAAGCTCTCTGTAAAATGTATTACTTTTACTATTTAGTTTATTTACCACTACCGATAGTATCAATAAGTAACATGAGTCATTACAGTAATGCAAGTAAGAATTCTTATAGCAATCACGATACCCTTTCAGTCTGATACATTCTTTACTACTGTCCTTCACCTGGAGCCTTCATGTTTGAGCCTTTGTGTCAGTGAGAATAAACCTTGCTGATATGATCTTGACTGAAAATCTATTAGCCACAGAGTCTGTTCAAGAGCTGAACCACTGTTGTGACACGGAAGCACTATTCCTTGTGGCTCACGACAAAGTATTACATACACATTAAACAGTTAAAGTGGGTTGCCTGTGTAGCAGCACATTAAGTACTTACTGTATAACTCGGTAGAGTGAGTTCTCATATCCCTCAGCAGAAACAATTTGCCTCATATATCTGATTAGCTACCACCCAGTAATTAAACACACAAAATTAAGTTTCAAGTTTTAGTGCAATATTGGCCCACAGGTCCCTTGGCATGCATCTAATTATGCAGACTCATTGTTTACCTATGGCCATGTAGTCCTCACTATCCCCAGGCAGCAGAGTGGCCAACGGGCCCGCATACAGAAGCAGTCCATCGTCTTCCTCTGTCATGAACTCCAGTGAAAGATGGCTATCAAAGCATGGCCTTAAGGGGGGAAACCAGGCATAGCCGTTGCCAAGGAAACTAAGCCTTGTCTGCTGACATTCTGGCCCATCAAGCTGCGGGGGGCAGCGACACCTGTAGCACAGAGAGGAAGAGAAAAAAACGGTGAGAAAAATCAATGCGAAAGATGGGGAAAGAAACAATCAGTGTCGTTCATGTTTTGTGGTCTGTGAAATCTTCACACTGTCCAATCTCTGGATCCGAGCGTGGTGACTTTTCTGTGGTGGACGTGACGGTCTTGTTGATTCACACAGGAAGGGGCTTTGACGTTTGCTCCAACATGCCGACTGTCCACAGACAGCTAACAAAGTGCTTTCATCAATCAATTGTTTGCATTCGCAACAAAGCCCTGAATATTCAATTCTACATTAAATCAATTAGCTATGAACACAACATTACGCCGGTCTATTCTTCATCTATCTCAGCTGCCCGGGCTGAACCCTCTGGAGAACGCTCTTGCTCGGCACATCACATCTTCTTTGTTACGAGATAATTAATTCTATTTCTCTCTCTTTTCTATGCACCGTGCCATCAGTGATTTCCTGGACTTTTTCTCACTTATCCCCACCCGCCCCCTTCTCATTCTTAAGGTATTACACGCTTTGGTTGATATCTGTGCAATTGCCTCTTCTTGTACTTATCTACTTTGATTAGAGCTTGAGTGTTAGGGATCACTGCTCCAGCAGCAACTGGAAATGAAATGTTTTTCATGCCTATCTTCAACGTGTGTGTGTGTGTGTGTGAGACCATAATGGTAAATGTTAATAATCATACAAAATTACCATAAAGGGAGAAATACATACAGTGATGAAAAACAGCTCATTATATCACTGTGATCGCCAGGATGGAAGGGACCGGTTGATATCATCCTATCTCCTGCAATGTAGGCATGTAGACAAGCTGGCTTCGCTGATAATGTCAAAGCCATCTATTTCCATGCAATGTCTGAGGAAGGCTGTGTGTACTGAGGCTGTTAGGGGCTATTTCTCCCCATCACTGTTTATTCTGCAGCGGGGCAACACATGTCAGGAATACTGATCCATATACGCAGCGAAAGGGACGGCTTAGGTAGAGCGTAGCCTTATGCATACATATGCACATGGCGTGCACAGCACCTCACTCTTTCACTGCTCTTTCATGTGACTCATGAGAGCAATGCCAATCCAAATCAAGAAGTGCAGGGCATGTTTTTCTCACTTCTGACTGACAATATCTGATCAGCTGCCGTCTGAGGTTGCCTGTTAAGCTCCTTCGACAGAGGATAGAACCAAAAATTGGATTCTTTATGGTTGTAGCGCATTCATATGGGGGCACATATAGCACATATGGGGAGATAGTCTTCTTGCAGAACAAGGGCTTCTCTCAGCAGTGTGCAGATTAGCTGCAGTAGAGACAATTTAAAAGATACAAGTTAAAAAAAGAGAGATTTCTGTACACTGTTACATGAACTTGTATGCATGCGTGTAAATGGTATTAAAGGAGATTTTGAGAAGTTGTGAGCATAGAGGGGGGCCAGAGTTGTACTAATCCCCTTGCCCTATATTTATTTAATCTGGGCATTAGAGTGTGCATGAAATGAACTGCATGCTGTTTCTAGACTCCCACAGAGACCTATGCACTTGAAGTTGAAGGTCTTTATATTGACTACACACATTTATAAATATTTAGAGTTAATATTCAAAGTACTTGCGAATGACCTTAATACAAAAGCAATGCTCATTATTTACTGTCAAGTTCTGCAAAACACAGCACACCAGAATTTAGAAATTTCAATATCAGGCTATACATCTTGAGGCCTAATTAAATAATCTGGCCAAGATACACTCAGAGTTCAGGTATACACATAAATGCACATTGCCTTATTGCAAATAGCCCAAAGGCTTTTGAAAAATCCTGCTACTCTATATTCAGCTGACAACACAGCAGAGCAGCTCAAGCAAGTTAGGTCAAGTTGCAGGTGAAGGAGATTTTTCTCACAAGAGGGGCTGTTAGTAATTCTGGGCTCATTTTCCAAGATGACACTCTTACACTACGCCTGGCAGGACTAAAGAGAAGACTGCAGCACACCAGGAATCTCCCATTCCTGTTTCCTATCTTTTGAGAGCCTCGTCCAACACCAGTAACACCTGCAGACATGCTTCTCACCTGTATCCACTCTGGGTGTCGACGCAGGTTCCCCCGTTAAGGCAGGGGTTAATGTTGTAGGAGGAGCAGGGCTGGTGGGTCATTTCCCTGGCAGCGCAGCCACACACAGCAGAGGACGTCACCTTCACTGACACCAGGGATAAGGCACCTGAGTCTACCAGGGTGGGCGTGTCAGTGATGCTTAACTGTGTGGAGCAGCCGCCGGTTGTCTTGCAGTCGGTGCGCACACACTCATCTACCTGCACCTGGCTCACATTCGCACGCAGCAGTGACTGCAGCTGCGGAGAGTCAGAAAAGGGAAAAAGGGAGCAGATGCGGGAGACAAACATGGCAATTACAATAATTGTCAGCGAAGATACACAAATTTGTATCTCCAATGTGGGTGAGCACACAGTGATATACATTTGGAGAGTGAAAAGACTTCACAAGCAATGCAAAAGAAGAAGGGCGGGCCTAATCTACATAAATGTTTTTATTATTCTATAACTGGTTGTTTTTTTTAAAGGAGTAAGACATACAATTAGGAATGACAAAGGAATAGAAATTATGCAGATTCAAAACATGGATGACAGAAAGAAGCGGAAAAAAAGGAAAGTAGACAAAGAGAAGAAATGAATGGAAGAGACAAAGAGACATGACAGGGCCAGGCAGTAAACAGACAGGAAGTTGGTGTGAAAATAAAAGGGCAGATAAAGAGCCCCGTTATCTCTTCCACTCAAGCTCCCAAGTGTATCACTTGATATATGAGCATTGATCTCTATCTATCAGACACAATGGTATATATACCTTCTTTTTATGTGCGGTGAGGACAGAATGCAGTTTCTCAGGGCGCAGGTAGCCATTATCAGTTAGCACATAGAAATGGATGTCCACGGTTCTCTCCTCCCTGTCTGCTATGCTGAAAATGTTGATGCTCCCCGATCTGACAGACAGCGTTTCAGACAGGAAGTCCCAGAACGTCTCCAGTCGACTCTTCCCCTCGACGTGAGAGTCGATAAATTCTCTCGCTGTTATGCCTTCAGGAGACAAAGAGAGAACTACTGACTTGTCAATGACAACTACAGAGTTGATCAAAGCCTACCGAGTTCCTGATTCCATAAGCATAAGAGGTAGCCTTACATCTCTGGCTATTGATCCACTTCCTCACTGAATCATCCATAAAGCGAATAAGTCGTGATGCAGTCAAGTAAAAATCGTTTATTTCTTCACTGAAATAAAGTCAGGGTCTTGAAGAGCTGCCTTGTAGAAAATATTTTAATGACCGCGAAATCAATCACATTTGTGGTGCCACCTTCCAATAATATCTGTAGACTGTGGGTAGTCATCTTTAATCTCTAAAAATGATAATGACTTGGAGTCAGAGGCATCCATAATAGCCGCCGAATGGCTTTTTAAATGTCAAGGACTTTACCTGACACTTCCAAATTGACCTTTACAACTCCCATTTGCTCTGAGAGACTGACAGAAAAATGAACACTCTAACATAAACTTCAGAGTGTAAAAGAATAAGACGAAGAAGGAAACTATTACCAGCAAGCAGTGTGAAAGATTGCTTTACAATACTTAGAACTGTTAAATAATGCAAGTGTTAAGATGTCTACTGACAGCCTATTATTTCGGCGTTAACTGGATTGACAACCTGATAATCAGTTAGTGAAAAGTACCAATTTATTCATGCCTGTGGCACATGCTGTCTCTTTCAACATCAGCCTCAAAAAAGAATAGAACAACAACGGCAACAAAGAACAAGCGCTCTGTTTTGTGGAGGATGACTGAGACTGGTAAATCCAACCAAAAAAAGAAGTTATAGACAATATTATGTTATGTCATCAGGTGAGTCAGTGTTTTTGCCAACGTTACCGGTCAGACGCAGCGAGGCGGACAACAAAATGGACTTTTCCTCCAGCTCCCTGACATGAACTCTGACCCCTGAGAACACATCGGGCCACACCCCATCAGACACGCCGACCCTCAACCAGTAGCTGCCTGCTGGAGTGTTCGGTTTGACGGTCAGCACTCCTGAGCTCTGGTTCAGAGTGAAGTATCTGTGAAAAGCAGAGGAGCTGTTAAGTAGGAGAGGACGGCTTCAGAGATAGATGAAAGAAAGAGAGAAAAAAAGGAGACAAGTGGCTTCTTTAGCTCCTGAGCTCTTGTTCAGAAGAAAAGCACCTGACGGATGGCAGACAGACAAGTAGAGAATTGGTCAGGTTACCTGGGTTTACTCCAGTAGAAAGTTAATGCGAATTCATTTTGAGAAACAATACAAAGAAACAGAAAAAGAAAAAACGCCAAGACGGAGAAGTAAAAAAATTACACTATTTGTTTCAAAAGCGCTTCATCGTTGTCATGGTAACTGTCAGAATTTGGTATATGAATAAAACAAATATGCAATTGGTATTTCTAATCTGATCTAGAGGGTGTGAATACTGAATAGCTGCACAAGGAACCTGATGGAGTCAGACGGCGTTTGTACGGTCTGTTTCATCTCAGGAACACCATACAGGTGGACCGAGATTGCTTAGTTTGTTTGAATCTGATTGCATTTTCCAGAATGGCAATCACTGTTGACGGCTATTATTAGAGTCCCTTTTGGAAAGTGTAGCTCATATTAGAGGCCAGGGAATAGGATTTAAGATTAGGAGAAGTACCTGTTAGGCATGTTTCAGGCCAAGTGATATCACTGAAAGACGCCTTGATACAGAAATACAGGCTCAACGCTGAGTCCACATCCTCTTTATTTTTCAAATTCTACAATGTTGGCAGTTCTTCTGGTACTGTTTTGCTTTAGCACTTGTACTTGTGCTGCACATTTGGAGATCAGCATGTTTTCAGAGAAAATAATGATATGCATTTAACAGAGAGCTCTTACTTGGCTGCGCTTGTCTCCAGAGTGTAGGTCTTGTTGTCCCAGTCATCAGGATCTGGGGCATACACCTTCCCCAGTGCCGCATTTGCCATCCTTCCTGTTCAAGGTAAACACACACACACACACATGCACACATTGATTCAGTCTGGACAAAATCTGCTGATGCCAACACTTATCTTGTCGTCCCTCTCTTCTCCTTATCTTGCATTCTTGTGTTCTTTTCTACTTATTATGCTCATAACTGTGGAGCCCCACTGCTGGAATGAATAGGCTCTCAGTGCTCCACTTCAGAGAGCGTGGAGCTTAAGGAAGCACGGCTATCTCTGTATGGATTATGTTATTATCGACCTGCAGTGCCAGAGTACTGCAGCTGGGTAAACAATGGCAGCCTGGGTGAGTCACGGCGTTCCTGTTTTCCACAATTACCAAAACTGCCATGTAGTGTGCGATCAAAACACTAGCAAGACAACATACCTAACCATCTTACCTGGATGCTAAAAAAAAACTACAAAAAGAAGAATCATGATTCTTATCATAATGTGATGCTCGGATGAGCTTTAGGCATAGGGCTGGCAAGGAAAGGATGTGCTGAGGGCTTGAGAAAGGATTTGACAACGATATTACCATAACAAAACACTGCTGGAATGTAAAAGGAAGAGTGCAATTATGAATTCCAGACTACACCGAACAGGTAGGAATGAAAACTTTACCCTTCAGCTGTAGCCTCAGTTTCCCCTCTTCATTCAAATATCTGCCTGTAGTGAAAAGCTCTGCAGCGAAAGCACGGGGCAAAGAAAAATGAAAAGAAGGGAAGCCAGCAACTCACCCTTGCGGGTATGCACATAGACATCTTTCTCTCCTGGCTGATGGGCGTTATCATTCAGGTCGCCGATGGTGATAGTAAGTGTGTTAGTGGCTGTCATTGGTGGATCGCCGCTGTCAATCATAATCACTGGCAAGTGGAACTCGCTCTGCCTTTCCCTGTCGAATCTCCGCAGGGCAGTGAGCGTGGCAGAGCCGTTCCCGTGATCCTGCAGGTGGAAGTGGATAGAGTAAAGTGAGGGCAGGGAGAGAGAGAAAGGAGGCCCGTGCTCCGAGGAGTCTCTGTCCACAACATGGAGCAGAGTTGAGCTCCTGTTGAGCCAGACCACTTGAGGTGCTGGACTGTTCTCCCACAGCACAGGAGTGTAGGCTGTCTCCAACTCTGGCCCGTTGTCATTCACGTCTAGCAGCGGCAAGTGGACCGTGACACTGCCAGTCAGTGCCGGGGTACCCCGATCTGTCGCCATGACAACCACCTCATAACCCGCCACTGTCTCCCTATCCAGTGTTCTGGCAACTGTGACCACACCGGCTCGGCTGACTATAAAATGTCCATATGGGTCAGATTGAGGAAAAATGCTGTACAAAATGTCCCCATTCAGGCCCGAGTCGGAGTCACTGGCCACGACCTGAATGATGCTGGTTCCTACAGTTACGTCCTCAGGCACAGGGGAGAGCAGGTGGGAGCTCGGGGTGAACACAGGAGCATTGTCATTCACATCCTCCACTAGAACCTGACAGTGGATGAGGCTGGAGAAATCAGAGTCCTCCACCTTGATGGTGAGGTTAAACCGCTGCTCCCCTGACTTCTCAAAGTCCAGCTTTTTCTTCAGTCTCAGAGTGCCCGTCTGCTCCAGTCTGTGGCTGACCATGTAGAATCGTTGCTCCGCATCTCCTGCCACCACACTGAAGGCCAGCTGGCCATACGTGCCTGCGTCAGGGTCCACAGCGCTCAATTCCAGAATAGGAGCATCTTCATTAGTACTCTCAGGCACACGAGCACCACAGTGGTCCTCTCTAAACTTAGGCACATGGTCGTTGATGTCTGTTACAACTACAGTGGCAGTAGCTGTACCTATCATACCCCCGCCGTCCCGCGCCTCCACTATCAGCCGATGGCTGTCCGCATGCTCTCGGTCCAGACCCTCTGCTGCCACAGATATAGTGCCGGTGCTGGAATCAATAGTGAAAAGGTCTGCATTGTTTGCCTTGTGCACGTTCTCTGTAATCCGGTACGTGAGGATTGCGTTCTGACCTACGGCTGCATCGTCAAGGTCTACTGCGGTCATTTCCACAACAAATGTTCCAGGAGGAGAGTTCTCCGTAACGCTACAGTGGCAATTATCAGGTGCACACGTGAAGGCGGGGGCATTGTCATTGATGTCCCACACGTTAATAATAACATCCGTAAAGCCAGTAAGTCCTTCGCCCTCTTCGTCCGTTGCCATGACAACAAAGCGCCAGACAGCACGCTCCTCTCGGTCCATGGTGCGCTGGGCATACATCTCCCCCGTGATGTCATTGATCATGAAGTGTGACTCTGCCCCCTGGCCATGAATGGAATACCGTATGGCGCCCTGGTCTGCATCTTTGTCTGGGTCAGTAGCTGTCACCTGGGGAGATAAAGACAACTTCTTAAGAAAATGGATACTCACTCATCCAGTCAAACCCAAATTACTGCTTCCTCTTATCTCTTTTCAGCCGTCACCCGGGTCTTCTTGGATTTTTTTAGACAGCCAATTTAAGTGTTTGCATTTTTTCCTGACCACCTAAATTAAAGCAATGAGCTCCGATCAGGCAACTGGCCTCAGAGCAGGTCTGACAGCCTTACTGTTGAATTTCCTCACACAAGATCCATCACTACTGTCTCTCTAACTTAGTGGACTGAAAAGTCTATAATGTTTCAAAATGCAGTAGTGTATAAATACTAAAATACGAACAGTAGATACACTGAAATGACATGAATCAATTGTAAGCAATACTCAGCTGCCACATACAGCCACGCTTTGAGAAGCTTTTAGGATAATTACAGATCTATTGATCAAAAAAAAAGCTAAAATCTCTTAGCAGTAATCATCTCAGCCGCTCACCTGTAGTACAAACACAGGTGACCCATCGAGCTCCTCTGTGATAGAGCCATAATACTCATTCATGGAGAACACAGGTGCCTCGTCGTTCTTGTTAACCACAGTAACCACCACGGCCGCATAGTCTTCCCACTTCCCGTCGGAGGCGAGAACGAGTAGCTTGTATCTCTTCTGTTGCTCATAGTCCAGTGGTTGAGCAATGAAGATTGTCCCCACCTCTGGCTCGATGTCAAAAACTCCACCTTTGTTGCCAGATGTTATCTGGTAGCGCAGCTTGGCATTTGCTCCTGTGGCAGAAATTACAAAATGCATGACTGGGAAGTGAAATCGCTGTCCTGATTCTGCAAATAAACCATCTTATAAAGTAACTGAAATCTAAAAGTAAAACGTACTTGTAGCAACGTTTTATGAAGGTAATAGACTTTACTGTAGGTTGCTGCTGAATAATTCAGTATTGTCCCTTTTCTTTTTAAGCGGAAGCACTATCATTCTAGCAATAACAGAACAGCGTAACCACAAAAGTATTACACCTCATTTCCTTCAAGACCTAAGCATTAGTAGGTTTTCATGTATCCCTTTCTTGTTTTGATTACTTAATTAAATGGTAACGTTGTACCTCGTCTCCTCGGCTTTAATCAGATACTAATTAAAAAAAGACTGCCGAAAAAAGTAAAAGGGAGCATGAGAGTAAAAAGCACTGTACTGTAATGCACTTTGATAGGGCCCTCTTGGGAATGAGTTTGAGGCCCGAGAAAGGGTGGTGGTGGGGGGGGTGTAGTTTAGTAAAGAGGAAGTCAATATCTGAACTTATCTACTGTGTCTCCATGGAGACCATCCAGTCTACCGGTTTAACGTTGGAATAGATAAGATAATCTCATCGAATGAACAGTCTTCGTTTTCAATCATCCTGTTGGTTTAAAGTAGCTAAAATCCCATGTAAATACACTAATCTGTACTATTAACACAACCCCAGCTGACAAAGTGCTCCCTGCCTCCCACAGGGATCTGGCAGGCTTACAGCAGTCAAACCCAGGGTGTTGGTTTTTTAAACAAGACAGATTGAGCGTAGCCTCTCAGATGCAAGTGCAACAGTATTGCAACTTTTATGTTGGGGGTTGGTGTTATTCCACAGCTATTCATCATTAGTGCTGCAGCCCAGTCTAAGCTGCGCCCCCGCTCGCCATAAATACTTGATTAACGGACCTAAACATGCCTGATAAAGGGATCTTAGGCGACTGCTGTACGGAGGATGAGCAACTGCTTTATTGGTTAAATCCCGCCCACCTACTGTGTGGGAGCGTGTCACTCTTTTTGGAACATATGTGCAACAGTGCATTACCAAGCACTCAAATGACTACTGCTAAATCTAGCACACGGCATGATTTCATCAGCGCTCAGGCTGGATTGGGAAAGATTGCCCAAAGGGTCACTTTATGTTTTCTGCTACAAATGCAGGCCATTTTGCACAAAGGTGCGTACTTGGCACACAACTCCCCGCTGGAAAATTGACTGACAGACTGCCAAAATATTTAGCTTACTGTTATTTCAAAGGAAAGAGAGAGAAATAAAGAAAGTGCAATCTAGAAACTTCTTTCAGGTTTTTAAGTGCTGCACAAAAACTTTTATATAGGTTCTGGTTGGCTGGCTTCTTTAACCTTTAATTCTAGGAAGTGGCAGCGGTGAAATCTCACTGGGACCTCCTCAGTCTGCTGCCTCATCAAGCATACCTTCATCCTCGTCATTAGCACTAACGGTGACAACAGCCAGGCCCACATCTGCATTCTCGTCGACACCGACTTCATACAGTCGCTGAGCAAAGACTGGTTTGTTGTCGTTGACGTCGCTGATGAAAACCCTCACATACGCTGTGTCTGCAAGAATGACAGAATGGCAGAAGATTAAGCGGCACAGCACACACACAGACACACAGACACACACACACACTTGGCCAAACACGGTATGTGTGTATTTTCCCTCCATCTGTTTATTGATTCTACAATTTATTGTCACTGTTTAGTGGGGAAGAAGCACTTAACCGAACGCAAAGTGCCTCATTGACACAGAAATCAGAAAAAACATTACTCGTAAATATGTGCTGTAAATCACATAAATTATTCATTTTGTCAAGAGTATATTGTTTTATTGGGGTATCTGTTTTAAACAGAAAGAATAACAGTAATGGGGCTAAACCTCTTCAACAAGCTACTTTTTTTATTTACAGAGAGTAGATAAAGAATCTCTCTCCTGGGAAGGTTAAATATTTATAAGATGACAAGTGTTTGTGTCTTATCGGTGCCCTCCTCATTACGCTGTTTCTTTATTTCTTTAGTTAGAAAGAGTAAACTATCTGCTCAACGTATACATGGGTGACATGTTAATTTGGAGCTGCTGCAGTAAGAGATGACGGTGGTGGAGGCTGGCTCTATTTTCTCGGCTTGTTTTTACATTTCCCTCCTCCTCTTGGTGTATCCCAGAGGTGACGCAGCGAGACAGGTAATGTTTGCAGAGGAGATGAGTCCTTCTGGAGGTGGGAGATTCGTAGCCCAAGTCACAGCTAAGGCTCATTGCAGATGCTAAGCAGCCCTTGCAACTCTGAGGAGAAGGCTTTACTGCTTCGAAACATCACCCTTTACCCCTAATACCTCCTTCGCAAACATTTGCAAAAGACCCGCTTCTGAATAAAAACGTGGTATTACGTCACTCTAGGTTTCATGACTGCCAAAATGTCACAAAGGGAACATGGTAAACAAACGTTGAACAGTGAAAAGTAAAAAACAGGATTAAAAAAAAGGGGTTGTCACAAAAAACAGTGCCAAGAAAATTCTATTATTAAACTCTATTATCTAGCTATTTTCTCAAGGAAGAGAGAGGGGATTTTCTGGTCATGGCAGTGGACTAAATCAAATTAAGATTCACTTTTCAAAGTCAATTCCAAGGTGTAAATGAATGAATCATGCCAATGCGGTCTGTTTAAAACACAGTGCACAGAGGACGCAACACTGAGAACGACGTTTTCAGTATTGCCCTGTAGGCTTAGAACATTGCTGCTTTTTACAAATGGGACATTGCACCAGGCAGAGTCTGTCAACTCACATAGTGCCTAGAATGTAAATACAATGAAAAACAACAAGTTGCATGACTGAAAAAGATAGGGATACATTAAATCTGAAGTAACTGTCACTGCCTTATTATTGGCATACAAATCACTCTAAAATGGGCTTTGAATTGTCTTTACGGAATAGTTTGTCATTTTAGGACAGCTGTTTCTGTGTCTGTGCTAAGCTAAGCGTACAGCTATGTGTGTAAATCTTCTCCCAGTGAGTGTACTTCCCAAAATGTCAACCTATTGCTTTAATGACACAACGCATGAGCAGTTTTATGCTAGATTAATAAGTATATTAAAATCCTCATCATTTCTAACCTGAGTTGGGCTGTTTGTTCTTGCCAGGTCGCGCCGATTCCTGGCCATCTTCTGACTGAACTTCCAGCAAATAGGAGCTACGGGCCTCACGATCAAACACAGCTTCTGTGTAGATGATGCCAAGTTTTGGGTCTACGCGGAACAGATGGTGGTCGCCACTGCTGTCACTCAGCAGAGAGTAAGTTATCTGTGGAGTGCAGGGAATTTGAAAGTTAAGGCACAGTATTCTTTCAAGCAATAACCTGCAGATATAGCCGCAATTAAAGGCTTTGTAGCTGTAAATGTCAGGAGGTCGCTATCATATTCCCATAGACTGTCTTCTCATTACAGACAAAATTAGATCGATACTATGTAGCCCACCTATATTGTCACACAGGTCAGCCACTCACCTGTGATGGCACAGTATCCAATACCACCTCGACAACTCTGGAATAAAAGCTTCCGCACTGGAGGGATTAAGGTGTGATGTTGTAGATAACTCCTTCTAGCATAACATGGATGTTTTAGCAAAGAAAAGTATAGTCTATAGGTGGTTGAAAATCTCTTCATTGTTTTATACCCGCACAGCATGAAGACAAATAATAGATAACCACAAACCTCTCCATTAAGACCCAAGTCTTTGTCATGGGCAGACACTTGGAGAACCAAAGTCCCTATCTGGGCTCCTTCTGTTACTGAGGCCTCGTAGATGGAGGATGTGAAAAATGGCACATTGTCATTGACATCTGAGGAGAGAAGAGAGATTTGGTAGCAAATTCATAATGTGATTATTTCTAGATCGTAAATTGGGAATAAATATTCAAAGCTGTAGCCCCTGTAAATGCACCCATTAAAGATTTAAAGGTTTGATTTTCTGAAGAAAAAAACATGAGGGCAACATGAAGCTGCTGACTTAAACATTCTGGATGTTGGACTACTTCACCAGCAGATGAACTCAATATTATACTAAAAAGAACAAACAAAGCCTCATATAAATTTGTTATATATATATATATATATATATATATATATATATATATATATATATATATATATATATATATATAATTAGAATCATGTTGTTATTATATCTGTATCATCTTTTCAACCCTATGATACTGTCATTAGATGACATTTTGACAATTTAATAAACCAGAAGGTAATTATCCCTCGCTACACTAAGTTGTATGCTACATAAATATAATAAAACTGACCTGTAACATTGACATAAACTGTAGTGAAAGCTGCAAGAGGCACCGCGGCCACGTTCTGTGCTCGAACCCGGAGAGAGAAGACGGGTGTGGTCTCGTAGTCCAGCGGCTCGGACACCAGAATGGACGCAGAGCTGTCCTCGCGGTTGGGTGAGAGGTAGAAACGAACTGGCATATTGGTTTCAGGGACCATGCCATCCTCCAGGTTATATGTCACCCTCGGATCACCCAGCTGAGAGGTCGCCTTGATTGTCTGAATAGGATGAGGAGTTAGATCATGATTTTGCTTGGCTAAAAGCCTGGATACAGTTAGTTAGAGTTTTGGAAGACCGATGCAAAAAGAAGCAGAAAACAACCCTGAGTTGAGCAAATGGTCAAATAGCTCTTGGTCCACTCCTTCAGTGAATCTGTTTCACAGTGTAAACCCATGTGGCAGACTGACTAAACCATATGACGTCATAGGTGGACAGTAAAGGATTACTTCAACATTTGGGGAAATGCGCTCATTTGCTTTCTTGCCGAAAGTGAGATGAGAAGATAACTACTGCACCATGAGATGCCAGGAGACATTCAGCTTAGTTTATGTTCACGCTAATGTCTCTGCGGCTCAGTAAGGCTAAAGCAGGGAGGCATATCAGCTTAGCTTAGCTTAGCATAAAGACTGGAAAGAGGGCAAAACAGTCTGGCATAACAAACATCATGTTAATTTGTGAGCTCTATAGCTGCTGGTAGCCACATTTTAAAAGTTTGGCTGGAGCCAGACTAGCTGTTTCTCCCTGCTTCCAGTCTTTATGCTGAGTTATGTTAACTGACCGCAGGCTATAGCTCCATAATTAACGCCCAGGCATGATAGGTCAGACCGCATTTCTTGTTTGTAATATTAAAGAAGCACCACTTATGTCATAAATGTATTTGAATTATTGTAATAATTGATTATCTGTTAATCTAAACAAAGTAGGATGAGAGTCAAACCTTTTGTCTGAGTCCTGAAATAATCTCTTATCTCGAGGTGAAAGGGATTTGTTCGCCTTTAGATTGACAGCTATTTATTCCTCGAATCAAATTTTTCAATTAATTTTCAATTAATTTAATAAGCCTGGACTCATAAAACTTGCTTAGCACATACATTCCAATGTCAGCTTTCTCCAAAAGCATCAAACTAAGACACGTTTTCAGATTTTGCAGTGCACTGACAAGCTTTCAAAGGTGTATTTTGAGCACAATGAGAACAGTGTCTGAATAACACTCAGCCTGTGCATTAATCCAGGGGGGTAAGCAAACAAGCATTCAGCTGGTTCAATTACAGCAACTCAAAATGGCAAAGATCAAGAGACCAGCTCAACAACATACATGCTAATTCAAACAGTATACTTTGGATCAAAGTTATACATACCACTAATGGTGTGTCCCTGGCGGCGTTTTCAGGGATGACGACGCTGTAGCTCTCCTTCTCCCACTGTGGAGGCTGATTCTTCACGTTGGTGATGGTGACCGCCAGCTCCACAGAAGTGTTTCGTTCCCCCCCGTCGGTCGCTATGATGTCCCGCGTGATATAAGTTCTCTGCAAAAGTTGAGTCACTAAAAGTAGCATCATGATATTTACAACTGAAACAATTAGCTGATTTACACATAGTCGTTTGACAGAAATGAGAAACTATTTGTTGAACTATCAAATGAGCCCCAGCTCTAATTCTAGTATGATTCATACAACTGACGGACCCTGCTTAACTACATGCTCGTCTCCTATGACAACACAATAGATGTGTAGCATATAACAAAGCATAGTGAAATTAAGAAATAAAATCCACAAATAGCTCTTAAATCTGAGTAGCATGGCTGTGTTTTCAGCATGCTCTGCAGCAGTGGGCTGTGGGAAACTAGCCGGTGAAAGCAATAACCACTAACGATGCGGAGCGGGGTGTTTAAATAGACCTCTCTGTAATGTCAATAAGTGAGTAGCTGACGCTCAGAGTGATCAGCTCATGATCAGCTGATGGGCACTAATGACTTCAAGCTCCTGCCTGTACTTGGTGCATGAACTCCATTTAGGAAATGATTTCATTAGGTTAAGAACAACAGAGGCAGAGTGTGAGCCTTACAAAAATGTATTAAGCTAAAATTCAGGTTGCACAAAAGATCTTCTACTTTTCTAATTGTGCTATAATTGAACCGCTAGGAAATAAGGGAGTACATTTGACTGAGGAACTGTATGTCATCACAGTGGACACTGCAGGGAAAGCAAAAGAAATTCCTTAAGAGGTCATTAGAGTATTTCGTTCTGTTCATCTAAATTGGACAATGGGTAACATCAACATTACACTCACACCAGAGTGAAGAAAAAAAACACTGTAAAGATCCACTAAAGGGCCTCTTTTTGCCCACATAAGGAAATTTAAGTCTAACCAGTCACAGTAGAAGATAATGCAAGTCATGTATACCACTTTGTTAATGAAAAATTGCCTGTATGAGAATTTAGTTGTTAAGATGTAACGTTTCAGCCATCAGCGGCATTATTCTATCAATGCAATTCGTGGAATAGCCACTCTATTATTGTGTTCGAGATAAAAAGAAATGTTTCTTAACTATAGAAATTGCTTTATCTATTTCTGGGACCATCCAATTATTATTTGTGAACAAGTACAACTCTTTTGCAAAGCTCGATACCAGAGAACAAAGATAGCATTCTGTGGTGTCCAACGTGGACCCAGCAGCTGCTGCGTTTACAACAATGAATGACTGACTTTGTGGTAACATCCAACCAAGGTTTAAAATTCAATTTGCAGTAATAGTTTTCAGATATGCTCCAGAAATTATCCAGGAAATATTCAGGATATGGTCACAGCAACCTTTTCCATCTTCTCCTCTTCATTGTCTGGAGCTGCACTGTACAGTATGGAGAGGCTGGCTCTGGCTATACTGTCTTAGGACATGAGAATAATCACTGTAGTTCACAACCCTGTCTACTTCATATTCCACTGAAGTGGATTGGGAACTGTACTGCACACTATGAGTGGTGTGAAATATGGCCTTAATACTTATTCACTGTAATCAGAAACTGTGATGACCAAATCAAAAGAGAACAATGTATCAGATCAGCTGAGACATTTAACATTTAATGAACTGCTTTTACAATCTGAGTTACAGCGAAAAAGATTGGGGGATGATTCAAACAGCTTTTGAAACCACTTTTAAATATGCAACAGCTTTGTTCAGCGAGGTTTTGGGCTTAACACTTTTAATTTTGCATGAAGTCAGCGGCAAGATTTCCAGAGACTTCTAATTCTACTGCACTAAAAAGCATGTTAAATAAAAAATGTCTGAGACGCTATAGTGCTTTTGCAAGTTTCTAGCCAAAGAACAACTCTTACATTTGAATAAGTGAAAGAGGAGAACAGGAAGAAGAGCGCTGATAGGCTAGAAAATATCAAAGTCACACCTATCAAAAATGTAAAAAACATCACTTACACAGTATAACACTTGCAGTACATCAATTAGTTGAAAAACATCAACCAGTAAAGGACAACTTGCTAATCTTCATAGCTAGTTTTCATGTTTCATGTATATCTATATAACTAAAATAATTCACCTTTAAACTTCATCCTGCGTTTTATGTTAAATCACATGCATAATCTTCCAGCCTCCAAATTGTTCCAGTTAAATGTCTCAAAATACACGACTCGTCTCAAGCTGCTGCAGGCTGTCAGTCTGCTTATCAAAGCCTCAGATGATGAACTGAAATTAAAAGGCCTTGAATCTCTTATATCAAAGCCAGAGTATTAAGATGTAGATTCTTGGTTTGTAATAATTAGCTTCTTAAAAACCTGTGCCCTACACTTAAAATCAGCATGTCTTCTATAGGTTTGAGGATTTATATGCACATTTAAAGGAGAGTGTTTAATAACACTAGTAGTGAAATAGACAGAACTAGTCATCATATATTACCGCAGGAATCCCAAGTTGTTAAAACCTATTTATAATAATTTGTTTAGCTTGAATTAGTCTCGCTCCATCTTCTTTCTCTGGGGTCTTTCCACGTGCATCACTTCTGGGAATACACATACCCCAGATTGGGAGTAGCAGAAAGAGGCACTCGGATGTGGCTTATTCATTAACTCTGTTGACACAGACCCTCAGGCCGCCACGTGATACAGACTATGTGTGTGTGTGTGTGTGTGTGTGTGTGTGTGTGTGTGTGTCTGCTAGCTGACAGAGAGCCTGCTAATAACTGCTGACTGACCTGTGATATGGGTTGGTTAACGTAGACCCATCCAGTGACAGGGTTGACCCGCAGGTACTCAGGCTGCTCCAGGGACATGGAGTAAGTGATAGCTGCATTAGTTCCAAAGTCGTCATCGTGAGCTGCCACGCGAAGGAAACTGGTACCGACCAAAGTGTCTTCTCTCAGGAAGTCTACAGGGGATAGAAATAATGTGAACAAGAGTAGAAACGTACAAGGCTTTTGGCAAAGTTTGGTAAAGGTCAAGCATGAGGCTTTGTGGTTACAACGTTGGGACATGGTTATTATGTAAAACAAATTTAGGTTATTACCATTTTTTTTTGTGTGTATTTCCAATTCCCCCCCCCCCCCCCATAAATAATACACACATCCTCAATTAATCAGCGTTTTTAAGGTTTTTGTTATGCTCCAGCTCTGACAATATAGATTTTTTTTTCTTACAGTTGTATCAGCATTTATATTGTTTTCATTACTTACACTCATAGCGCAAATTCTCAAACTTGGGGCTGTTATCATTCTGGTCCAGTATTTGGACAGTGAGCTGACAGATGCCGATGAGCGGCTCCTCTGCCCAATCAGTGGCCGTTACTGTAATTGAATACTCTCTCTGCCGCTCCCTGTCGAACCGTCTGGCTGTCACAATCACTCCTGTGAATACAGAACAAAACCCCCGCCAAACACACACACACACACACACACACACACACACACACACACACACACACATGAATGCATTTAAATTCATCCATCCATTGAAAAATTCTCCAATTCACCTTTCAGTGGATGCATCCATCCATCCATCAATTCATCTTACCATCCGTGCGTCTATCTATAAATCTAACCATCCGCACATAAATCAAGAAAACAAGTAAACAATTGCACATTTCTCTGAGTAAGGCGAGCGTCCCTTTCAAGTGCAGTGACTTTGTTATTAAATCTTGAGATGAAGAAAATAGAACGGAAGCTTTAAAGAGAATGACAGAATAACTTGACTCCATGCGTTAGGACTTCAGAACAGCTTTCCTTTCATTATGTGTAGAGTCATTTTTATAACACCAAGCTTGACCAGATTAAACGAAATGACGAACGACAGATGGGTTTTGGCATTTGACTCATTCTTGGGAATAGCAACTGGAATTATACAAACATTTCCTCTCCTGGTACGTTGAATTAGAGATGTCAATTACCATTAATATGCAGCATTGCTTATCTACAGTGAACTCAGTGCTCTAATTGAGACCTGTTTTAGCCCAGACAATCCGTGACCGCTCTACCTGTGTCTGGATGAATTCTGAAGGCAGGCATGGTGCTGTCTCGGTGCATTAAGCCATATTTGACTTTTCCATTTGCTCCCTCATCTGCATCCACCGCATGCACTTGCAACACAAAAGTCCCCGTTGGCTGGTTCTCCAGCACTGAAGCCTGCTCACGATATTGCTGGCACTGAGATAGAGAGAGGGAGGGGGAGAGAAAGAAGGAGAGACACACACAAACATAAAAAAAACAATTCTCATATAAAAGATATACATAAATGAGAATACAGGGATCAAAGAAAATAAACTCATTAAGTAGAAGGTCACCACTCACACATACAACTGGGTTTACTGTGCATGAAAAACAATATGGAAGTTATAGATACAATAGCACACATCTAAGGAAATAAAAACACTTGAGCTGATTTCTTTTGAAGAGCCAGCAGTGAACAGCTTTGTCTAAACCAGGAATTCAATCCATTCCCCTCATGAACATACAGTATGCCCCAGATAAAGAGCTGCTCTCTGGAGTCTTTCTCTTTTGAAATCATATATAAATGCTAGCTACTCTTTCAACAGAATGACCATGAAAAATGAAAAACAATAGGCGAGGAGGAGCTTGAGTGAAACAGAGGGAGGGAGATGGATCAAAGGATGTGAGCGAGCGATATAAAGAAGAATAATGCAAGGGTTCATGGGACGTGATGGCACAGACAGTGTGGCCTGTAGGTAGCTGTTCATAATAATCACATAATATCAAACATAAGGTCATTCCAGCCCAGATGGTTTCTGAGGCGTAGCTTGATATTTAAAACATATCAAGTTGCCAAGACTTCCAGCCAACCCGAAAGACCTCAGGAGAGTATGTCTTCTGCCGAAGTTCAAGTCATTCCTAATTAAGGAGGAAGTTAATTAAACAGGTAAAGTATATTGTGATGATATTGCACTTTTTTTTCACAAATTAATTGAAATCCCAATGGAGCGCCTAAAGATAGAGTGGCTGTGCAGGCTAATCAGAACTCCTGGGAAAACAGAGCGGAGAGAGACGGAGGCCAGGGAAATGAGAACGCCAGGGCAAAAAAAGAAAAGCTGGAGAGTGGGATGAAGAGAGGGAGGAAGGAGTGATCGACAGAGGAATAGCTGAAGTGCACCGTGAGGATGAGACACACAGGCAGATAAGAGAAGAATGGAGCAATATTGTGAAGGCACGTTCTTTGAATTGAGGCAAAACAACTGACTGTCAGCTATTAAGAAGGCTTCAGGTTGACAGCAACAACAACAGCAACAGCGACAAAAACAATGCTGTAAAGGAATTGTTCGATATTTTGGAAAATAATGCTTGTTTTGTCACCTTTAGACAGAGCCATACTAGCCGTTTCATGTTTCGGGTCTTTATGGTAGGTAATCTTATCATTTAACTCTCAGCAAGAAAGCAAATAATCATACTTCCAAAAAAAACAATGCTCTTAAAACTAACTGATAATTAATTAAAGGGAAATTCTGGTCTTTTTTCAACCTCGTGCTGACTTTGCACTAACCTCCCTTTTAAAAAAATCCTCACCTCCTCAAATACAGGTTTGTTGTTGTTGACGTCGTCAACTCCAACGATGATTCGTGCGGTGGAGACGAGAGGATGTGGGCCGCCTGATGCATTGTCATCTGTGGCCGTTACATTCAGGACGTACTCCAGGCCTTGAAGCTTGGGCAGGGGAGTGGAGCGGAGACGAATCAACCCTACAAAGACCACAGGCCCATTAAATTACACATTATAAAACATGGTCCCTCCTTACACATTAAGCACAACCATTCCATTAGTCATTAAGCAGGATGTTATTGCCACTGTGGCCTTGCATGGTGAGGAATGTGCTATCGATAAAAACACAGCAGAAAGAGCGTATTGCATGTTGTTGTTCTACAAATCGGGGGCGAGATAGCGACTGGTGGAAAAATTCACATCAGAAGTCCACAAAAAGGTAAAAATCTGATAGGCAGACTAAATCCAAAAACCCAATTTCACAGTGGTGATTTCGTCACATTGCTAATCTAATAATTGCATGCTCTCCTCTAAAGATGCCCATCCAGCTCACGCACGTGAGCAAAAACATAAAGTTGTAAGTGACTCGGGTTAGAAGTTAACCAGGCTCAGCAGATGCCTATCAGCTGTTCCTCTCTCCCCCCTGTCTGCTTTCATGTAAAAGTCAAGATAAAAGGTGGGATAAAAGGATACAGCATCTGAGTCAACATCTTTCTCGTCAACAGTAATACAAAAACATCAGAGGTTGCAGGACGAACAAGCAGCCTGTGATGTGGGGGGAACTCATTGAAGTGAGAGCATCGGGAGATTTTTTATTCTCTCGCTGCATTTCTATTCATCTCTTTCAGTGCTCTTGATTAAAGACAACACAGCGTGCTGAGACACACAGATGCGAGTGCCTGGCTTTCCTCTCTCCCAATTTACTTGTGATCCTGGCTGCCCACAGAGCAGAGAAGGGTCCTAGCTCCTAATGACAATGCGTGACGTTGACAGCACTGCACCACTACATTAAAATAAGCGAAGTGTAGGATGTACACGGTAATTCTCCCGGCTTAAATGTCAACCTTGTTTACAAATGCGACATGAGCACTAGCGGCTATTCAATGAGCCAGCACTCTTCGCATATACGGTAAGTGGGAAGGAGTATAGTGGTTTTCCTGCACCCAAAGGATATCAGCCTTAGCATTTTCTATCTCTGAGGATACACAGAAAGGGTGGAGAGGAATATAAAAAGATGATACAAAAGAAAGAGGAGCTGACAGAGCGCAGCCTGAAGATTGTGAGCTATGATAAAGCAGTTGTTGTGAAATTGAATTGAAAGGGTTGGGTGACAAATGTCACAGTGATTGCCACTGGTTTCGGATCAAAGGGTAAATAAAAAAGATAAACTGTGCAGTCACCAATTCTAGAAAGCTCAGAAACATTCCTCTCTGTATACGCAAAAAAAAAGTGTGAAAATTTCCCAAATAATGTCATCCTTTATATTTATGTCTCCAATCACGGAAAGAAAAGATTCATATTGAAATTATAGCTTTTAATATCAACTTTCAATATATTTCCACATTGACTTTGAAAGTACATGGCGTTCATTGCCCACCACTGTAGCAGGAATGTATTAGAGGAAATTGAATGTGTGATTTGATGGAAAGCCTGTCAATTAGAACGAGAGCTGCAAATGTGAAGCCTCGTTGGAAAAATTAAGAAGTATCACCTTTTTGGCTGTCAATGACGAAGTTTCCTTCCTCGTTTCCTGCTGTTATGGAGTAGATTATACCATCGCCATCTGGGTCTTTGGCTAGAACTGTGGCGACGAGGGTGTTGGGCCCCGCGTCCTCGGATACAAACGTTCGATATCTACAAAGTGGAACTCAAGCTTTACAAGTGCAAGAAAGTGAGAGTACACACATGGAAGTCACAAGTCAATGATATAAACACACAGACAGGAGATACAAGTCATTTACACAGTCCACAGCATCAGCAGGCTGATTAGACTTATGGTGAGGGAAGAGAGATGAGCGGGAGGAACAAGGTAGTCTGTTAGACATAGAGAGGAGTTGGATACTCTGTAAGAGGGGGCAACGTTCTCACAGAGTTCGATTTGATTCGTCAGCAGAACTCATCTCCTGTGAGATTTTGTGCTGTATCCTCTTCTAATATGTGTGTGTGTGTGTGTGTGTGTGTGTGTGTGTGTGTGTGTGTAAGTATGTGAGTAAGTATGTGTGTTGTGGGGTGGGCGTCGGTGTCTGTAGTGAGAAGTCAGAGGTGATTGATGGTTTACAGAAGAACGCTGATGGGTGATTCATCTCCGCCAGCTGCGGCAGTCTCCGTGGCAACATGAGTGACCTGTAATCTGTCACCCGGCTCAGAGGCCACCTCTCCGCAGTTCTCTGGGAGGAGACATATACACTCCCTTGGCTTTTCTTTCTGAAGCATCTCCCTTCATCTCACTGAACTGGGAAGTTGTACTCAGACGGAGGAAGCACGCCTGTCCGTCTGCTGGCCTGCATGTCGGGCTATTTGCATTTTCACAGGCTCTCAGCCTTTTATCCTCTCTATAACTCATTCAGATGACAACTCAGAGGTCATGCCAGGAAACATTGGCCTGTCCACTCACATGTCGGAGTATCTCAATAAGTCTGACTCAAAGTACATTTCATAAACATCGTAGAATCCATCAGTCCACCTCTACATGTCCTCTACATACCTTTTGCTGTTTTTGTCCACTCGGTTCCTCTTCTGCCCTCACAGTGCTTATCTACATCTCAGCATGCCACAGTATGACGAAACGTCCAACACACCCTAGCTGGCAAAATGCCTGCTTTTCTAACTATCTGTCTGCTGGTCTGGCAAGAGAATTTGTCTGACTGCCGACAGGCTTCTCTGTTTATCTGCATATCTGACTGGCTGTCTCCTGTCTACTCGCTGTGCATGTTTTGGTATTCTCCTCTCGCTCGCCCTGCAACCATGTTTCAGTGTTTTTCTCCTCAGTTTTATGTTTGTCTGCTTACATCTGCACCTCTTTTTGCCCGCCTGTTTGGCTCTGTGTCTAGCCACCCACCGAGACTGACACCTGACAATGCAACAAGAGCAAGCAACAGAGGTAGGCAACAGTGTTCTGTGAAGGTCATTGAAACATGACTGACAGGACAAGCGGCTTACTCTTTTGGGGGAAATAAATGCAGTGGAGCCACAGTGACAGTTACTGCCCACCCACTCGTACAGCTTTGCCAAGAAGGCGGTCGAGGACACACTGGATTGCATCCGAATGTCAGTTTACTGCGTACGTTTGGAGAAGGCCAAAAATAAACCCCAGCGAACGCCGTCTGAATGCTACGATTTTACTAGAATACTGAACTTTTTCAGCAAACCCCAAGAACATGCTATGAAAGTAACAATGTCACACTGTGTTTGTGGTTAATGTGTGAGAATTGAGTAACAGGTTCGATGCCAGATGGCTGTGATTAACACACCAAATAAAATATATCGACTTTGTCTTAATGGTGGTGCTTTTACTACAGCGCAGTGAAAGCAAGTTGGCCACTAATCATAGCATGACACGCAGTATCAAATATTGTTGCAGCGAATAGCCTGAAGGAAGGCAAGTCTGTGATGTCTAATGTAACAACCTATTATATATCTGTGGTGCAACTACCTTGTCTGCTCAAAGAGCAGAGCTTCGGTGTTTTGAGCAATGATCAGCTGGTGGATCAGAGATAAAGCAGATAAAGCAGTGCCAGCAGCAGGGACATTATTTAAACTTTTCATCTTGGTGACAAACTTTGATCTTTGCAGCTGAACTTTGGCCAAATTGTTGCTGTTAGGTTTTGGGCCACAGTAACAAAGCATAAAGCAAAACAAGTGAAGTGAAAGGTGCCTCGAAAATAAACTTATTGTGTTATCTGAATCAACATTCACAAAGACACATACACTGTATACTTTTTATAATAGCTTATTGATTCACTTAGAGCACCTTTGTCTTGGCCTCACACTTTTTTATTCCAATATATATTCTTCCAGATGCTGCGTTTTGAGCCCTCAATAAGTAGGAATTAATATCGATGACTACATCAATATCAGCTTTTTCTTATAGGTCACATCTTGGTCATGATTTTATTTGTTGTCTGAAAGGCAGAATAAAGTGTAAACAGGACAAATGATGGACAGGTATTTTATAAGTGGTAAAGCTCCTCACACAGACTGGGAGAATTCAGGGGCCTCATCGTTGATGTTTGCCATCCTCACACGGACCGTGGCAGTCCCCGAGTGAGGCTCGTCCCCGCTGTCCATTGCCATCACCACAAATTCATACAGATGGTTAGGCCTCTCATAGTCCAGCCGGCCAGCTGGGAAAACAGTCCCATGGGGCGAAATGCTGAAGTCCGGACTCAGGGTGTAATAGGTGAGTTCAGCGTTTAACCCTGAGTCACAGTCCGTGGCTAACACTGGCGGGAGGGAAGACAAGGACCATCAATTTACAGTTAATCGAAATGAGCTGATGAGATGGCATCAGCTGATGACTATGTTGACGTCTCTGTAGATCATTATCTCTTTATGGCTTTGCAAAACACGTAATAGATCATAAGCTCTGACAGCTACAATTACGAGCATGCAAACTGCACTGTGCCCCTTCCATCATTTGCAAAAATGAGCTTAAAAACAGCAAAAAGACTTAATGAAATGAACCAGATGTTTTTTTTCTTCAGCAGGGAGTGTTTGGAAATTATTATGTTTTGAGGTAATAACACAGAAAAACTATAGATTTGTTTCTAATGTGTAATGGGACTACAGCCACATACATTGACACCCCTAGTTGCAGTGCTTCTTTAAGTTTGCTGTTTGGTGAATTTCACTTAAAATCACTATTTCATACACAGCCCCTCTAGAGTCTAGCTCATAACGCTTGCATGTTGCATTGTCTTTTGATGTGTTTATTTCCTTGTGTCAAGCATCAGCACCAGCAGCCCATGCATTGCAAATGCTTCATTCTTTCCTCAATGTTTTGTTGTAGCTCAAGACTGGCAATTTACTATACACTCTTTGTATAGTGTGTATAATGTGACAGGCTCATTAAATGTTAAAGAATTAAAGCAGTAAATATCCCTTAAACCTCACTGTCACAAGTGCTTTTAACTCAAGATTATTTATATATTCTCCTCCTCAGTGGATAAAGTGTAAGTGATAGCCTCATTGTGAAGTATTCATCTGTGTCTTTGCCCAATAGAATGCAAGCTGACGGGGTAATGGGGATTTCACTCTCTTGGTGCCTCAAAACTTTGACATTTCATTAGTTTGCGTGAAGTCCAGCACATTGCAAAACTAACTTGTTTTCTCTCTTTCTTTCAGGTCTTTTGCCCCCTTGGTCTGAGTTGTTCGGGGCATTCTGGGCTTTGGTCAGGGGCAGTTTTATTGAATTACAAACTCACACATTTTCATGATGTATCAGCCCGTCTATTTGTAACAAAATGATCTAACTTTCCCGTAGGTAGCTCTTTCAGAAGACTCCATGTCTTCACTCACTCTCCCTTTGATCTCTCCTCTGCGGAGTTCTTCCTGTTGTATTGGATGTTTTATTTTTTGTTGATGCATTGCTTTGTATTGGGTACCATTCTCTCCTTCCGCTGGCTCTGCATCGCTAACAATTTCTATTGCCCCAGGCTGTGTATTCGAATGATTTAAGATTAAATTAGTTCAATTTTTCTCACCGAGAATCCGCTAGAAACAAATGCCCAGCCAGAGATTCTCACAAATCCCTTATGGTAGTCCATGGGGGACTGAAGTCCCACAGGTGCAGAAACAGTTGACAAGAACTAAACAGTCAACATGGTAAAATCCTGAACAATGGGGCATTTCTTTACTTTTTCGGAACTTAAGGTATTTTTTCCTTGAGCCCCTGTTAATTTGCGAGTAAAGTATAAGTGAATGTAGAAAATTCTTAAATCCCGTTGAGGTACTTAATTTAAGGCTGTAGCTTAATATTGCAAAGGGATCTTAAAGGTACAGTATCTAAAAACAGAAATCTCAAGAGTGCAATCAAAAGTGTCATTTTTTCAAACAGCAAACTAGAAAAAGGGGATAGTAACAGTGGCAAAACATATTTGTTAGAAGCACAAGTTACATTATAAGGAACATTATGAAACAGAAAGTGAATCTAAATAATTTTAAAGTAAATTTCTAGTCTTCCCTCAGCCAGAACGTTTCTTCATTGGTGTGTATTTTTACAAAACATAACTCAATAACTCAAGTTGAGCAGTTGCAATGGCAAGACATTCGCCTTCAGCCTCATAATTGATAATTATAAGGTAGCCTCATGCAGTAACATAAATTGACATGCCATCATTCATACAGTACATAATTAATCAAAACAAATGTATGCCGTCTTTGTAGCAACTACTTTAGCTCAGTACTGTGCTTATATGAGCAGAGATCTGAAAGATCTATTAGTTTCCTTCAGTATGGAAAAATGGAAGCATTATGGGTCAATAAGCTGAAACAATGACTCAAGATCTGAAATGCAGCGTTAGCTTTCTCCCAGAATATATCTGTTGTATTTTTCTGCAGAAAAAGTGAGTTTTTGGATAGTTTCTCACTCCACTTCAAAAAGAAACAGATGGTTGTGAAATATGGGGTCAGAGGACTCTTACCCTGCAGCAGGGATGTTGCCGTGGTTACAGTCTCAGGGACTCCATCCACACTATAGATAGATTGGAGGAACTCTGGGACACAATCATTCTCGTCCGTTATCAACACCTGAACCTGATTAGTGCCAGTGTGATGGTTTAAGAAGAGAGGAGAGGAGTAGAGAGAAGAAGATCGGGAGAGGAGAGGAGAAAAAACAGACAAAATCAGAGTAGAAGAATACAAAATGAGCTTCTCTTTAATAATCCTCTCATCCAGGAGACAACCATAGGAAATTCCCTGAACAGGAGGCTGACCGCAAAGCTTAATCTAAATTGCATTTTATAGTTTCTCAAGTTGCCAGTTCAACACATCCTTTATCTTCCACTTCATGATTTTTCTGAATCAAAAATAGAAAATTTCTGAGCATGTGTGTTTTTTCGACAAAGGCCCTGAGCCGACTAGCCCCCCCCCCCCCCCCCCCCCCCCCCCCCCCCCCTCCCCTAACAAGCTCCCTGTCACCACTATGTGTAAAGTGTGAAGTGACAGCTGAGTAATAGTCCTGAAATAGCTGTGATAGTTTTTCCCAGTCTCCATCTCCTACCCCACAACATGCAGCTGAACAGAGGGAGATTTTTGCCTGCCGAATCTGTGGTACGAAGTGAGTGCCTGACATGATAATTGGGTAACAAAATCTTTGAATTAATAATTCAGATGATCCTGAATTCATGAATAGTTTATTTAGAAATATTCGTTTGCGAATGAGGTTTTTCGGATTATGGGATCTTATGCCTAGTGTCTCAGAGTGTGTGCTATATTTTTCACAGTTCATCTCCAGATCACACTCTCAACAACAAGCACTTACTGTGACACAAAGAAAAGAGGGTGGAACAAACTGTAGAAAAAAATCACTTGGGCCCTTGGTTAACTTGTTAACATTTCAAAACCACTCAGCCATGCAATTCCTGCAGACAGAGACAAACTCTGCTGCTTCTCTTCTGTGGTTATCGCCAAGTAGTGTGATGTCAACAGGTCAGCGCTGAAATCAGATCATTGCCGTTAATGCAGACTTGTCAGCCGCATAACATTTAGGTGAAAACTGGGTCTGTCTGAGAGCTTTGAGAAAGTCCAGCGGGAGAGCACAACGCAGCAAATCTCAGCAAAAAAGCATATTTTGTATTTCAGTTTATTTCAGCAGTTAGAGTAAATGCTTGTGCGACAGATGCAATAATAGTACATCACAGTAGACCTCAGCTTTGGGCTTAGTTGACCTGAGTGCATGAACTCGTATGTGACTCATGCTTGCTGCCTGTATCATTCTTTAATAAACTAACCTCTGTGGCAGTGCTGAGGCTGCCTGGCTCTTCGCTAGCTCGCACCATCAGCAGGTAGCGTCGCTGGTCACTCTCGTAGTCTAGCGTCTTGGTTAGACTGATCTCCCCCGTCTCCTGTCTGATGCTGAAAAGGCTACTGGGATTGATCAGCAGACTGTAGCTGATTGGCTGCTGCTGGAAGGAAATGGCAAACACCACCACGAAGCTGCAGAACACAGAACAAGTATTAAAAAAAGGAAAGGAGAAACAGTCTTTATTATTCGATTTCAGTTGCGTATATGCTGGATTAAAATCAAAATCCTCTTTTCCTATATCAGCACAGCACAGCGCTGTAATGAAATAAATTACTGTATGGCCCATTGACTATGGGCTATAAACACAGTCAATCAGTACTTGTCAGTTCTGTGTAATAACGTCATGCTATTATGCAGATATCAATGTTTATTTTTACGGTTTAGAGAGTTTGCGTTCCCCTAATGGTGTGAGATGATGATATGTCAATTCATGCTTGAGTGCACTGGTGTGACCAAATGAATATTCATCAGCATGAGTCTTAAGGTAGCGTTTGGAAATCAACACCTAAGACAAGAGTGTGTATTTCTGCATGTCTGCATTAGTTATTATAGGACTTGTTTTTGCAGAGACATTTATGCATGCATTTTCAATTTCAATTGTGAAAAATGAAGGGTATTATACAGTGATGTAAAACTGTCCTTTTGTAAGTGAATCAATATGCTTTCATGCATGTATCCCCTCTACTTTTCAGCAATTTAAAGATATAAGGTACACTGACAATACAATTTTGAATATTGCTCTGCTTTATTGTGTTTAGTATCAGGCAATTATACCTATTGAGGCAACAATAAAGAATCCGACAAAGAGTGTTTGGTGATAACCACAAGGGAATAGACCAAATGTGAATAAAAGCCCCAGCAGAACTGTTTAACTACAAGGAAAGACATCAAAAGATATCACATTACTGCAATTTATACTGAAAAGGCCAAGGCCAAATACCGACACACAATGTTGGAAATAACATACAATTAAATCCATATACAGTATACTATATATATATATATATATATATATATATATACACACAGTATATATTTAGCCTGTCCGAATTCATCATCCCTGTTTATGTATGTGTGAGTGAATGTTAACACATGCAGTACTCACGGCTGTCCTTCAGGCGTGTTCTCTGGTATGGAGATGGCGTAGCTAGTATTGGTGAACTGCGGCGCTCTGGCTCCTGCCACTACAGAGAGCATGGCAGGGGCACTGCGGCTGCCCAAGCCGTCAAGGGCCACAACGCTTAACAAGTACTCTCTATCGCTCTGAAGCACCAACCCTGTGGTCACCACCTGGCCTGTCTTCTTGTCCACTGCAAAGCAGCCGTCACCACCTACAGGGAAATACAATGACTTTATTTTCAAGAGCTGGATCCAAACCAATCCAATACTGCTGGCTTGAATACTAACTCGGAAATGTTACCCAAATGGCAATTTGAAATATGTGATTCTGCCTAGCTAGGTTTGCTGAGTTAATGCTCACGACACATAAAGATTGTTTTTTATACTTATGGTGTGATTCATGTTCAAATTGCAGTTATAATGCAATCTTTCTGTGCAATTAATTTATGTGTCAAAACATCTTAAAAGTCTGGACATATAAATAAACAATCTAACTCAGACACTGAGTACATGTAAACATAAAGGTAAGGTAACACTAGGCTCTACTATTACACAAAACCCAATGGATCAGGATATTGAAAGCAGCTTTATTAAAATGACTTTAATTGCTACTTTGTATTCAGGCAGTATGGTGGATGTTCAATAGTGACTATAAGCTGAATTTACATTTACATGTATTAATTTGGCTGGTACCAAAGCGTTGTACAAATGAGGTATTATCCAACAGACAATAGATTGAGAGAAGCCTGTGAGAATAATGTCCTCAACACTCAGTTCCATGTGTCACCGACACAAGGAATGGTAGCAGTAGTCGTTGTTCATTTGCAGATCGCAGCGAATGAGAAGGTTCATAAACCGGATTGACTCACTTTGTTGGAGCTCAGAGCTCCCAGCTCCCTCATAGCTCCGTCCTCTCACCTCCCTCTACACAGCTCCCTCCTTCCTCCTCTCATCTACCTCCTTACAGATACCCCTTCTCCCCTATCTTTTCACAGCTCCCTCCTCCAACCTCCCTCTTTACAGCTCCTCCCTCTCCTTTATCTGCTCACAGCTCCCTCCTTACAACTCCCTCCTCAAAGCTTCCTCCTCTCACCACCCTCGCCCCTCCCTCCTCTCACCCACCTTTTCAAAGCTCCCTCCTTACAGCTCTTTTCTCCTTCCTCTCTCTTCCTTCCCCTCAGCTCCCTCCTAACAGCTCTCTTCTCTCTCCTCCCTCCTTACAGCTCCCTCATCCCTCCTCTCACCTACCTCCTCACAGCTCCCCTCTCTCCTATCTCCCCACAGTTCCCTCCTCACAGCTCCATCCTTACAGCACCCTCCTTACACCTCCTTTCTCTCTCCTCTATCTCCTCATAGCTCCCTCCTTTCACCTCTTTCCTTACAATTTCCTCATTTTACCTCCCTCTTTACACCTCCATCCTCTCCCCTATCTCCTCATAGCTCCTTCGTCCTTCCTCTCACCTATCTCCTTACCAAAAATGGTTATAATTATCTTTCATGAGCTAAAACACTTGAAACTAGCTAATGAGACCATAAACCCATGTTTACAACGTTTACTGAGGAAATAAATCAAAAGAGAAGTAGGGTCATTTTCTCATAGACGTCTATACAGTAGTAAAGACGAGAAAGGACCAGCGCTTGCACTTGTCATGAAGCAACATACTCAGTCAGATAAGACCTAATATTTCTGATGTTATATAGCACAAGTGACCAGTGGTAGGCCGTCAGGGCCAGCTACGCCTTCTCTGCTGGCCTAAACAGAATCACAAAGTTATAGCTATTTTATAATTTTTCACAAATACACTACAAGCATTATAATTGTTTTCCCATTAGCTTATTTTCTCATTGCACAGCTCCTGTTTTCCTATGTTGCTCTGCTTCCAGCACAGCTTGTTTTCAGTAGAGCTCTTATCCAATCAGATTTCACCCCTATGTCTCTATGTAAGGAGAGAGGGCCGAGGTCCTCTAGGTAGACTTTGCAGATTAAAGTATATGGGGACAACATTGTTGATTGTCATAGTGTTCAACCAATCAGATCTTTAGTTTGACATGTTGTGATTGGTCAGTGGGCCAGCGTGACTTTTGTCAAACAGAAAGTTAGCTGATCTTTGTGTTTAGTAAGAGTTCAAGTTGAAACATATGTAAGAAGTTATGACATTGACATTACATTTTTAGCGTTTTTAAATGGATTTCTGGAGAAGGACATTTCCAGAAAAACTGGACATCGTATCAAAGGGTTGGTCAAGCCCACAGCTAGCAGCCCTGACCCAGCATGGAAAAGGATTTGTACGAACGGTATTTCTGGCTGACAGCGGGGAAGCGTTGCACATTTTATGGCTAAGAATGCGTTTCATTTGCGACTGAGCTCTTGGTGTTTGGAGCTGTTTGGAGCTATGCTACGCTAACCAAGGCAGCTACACGACAGGACATGCACAAGCTACGTGCTTTTGAAAACTTTTGGAGAGACCTGAGTGGACTTTTTAAGTGAAGAGCAGCTGTGGTAAGTTAACTGATTTTGCATCTTTACATCTGCAGTAGCGTTTCTACTGTGTTCATTTGTCTATCGTGTTGTTTTTTATGAATAATATGAATGGCTCGTGCTCTAGCGCCGCAGTGTTGCTGGATTGATTTGTTGCTTTGTTGTCATATAAATATATGTGACTGGTTCTTGTGAGTTTTTCTTGTCATTGTGTTAATTACATTGACATTTTTTTGACCACATGCATTGTCCGTTAATTACAAAGCATCATGTGCAGGGTTATTGTCCGGACAATTGAATCCTGGCTGTTGTTTCCCCGCTAGCTTAGCCCCCCTGAAGACACGTGCAGTGCCGCAGCCTCAGCTGTTTTTTGTTATTGTTCCAGGTTCAGAGGTCACAAAGCCTGTTGTCTGTTACGTGAGCGCAGTCCACCGAAAACATTATATTTACCAAGATTTAAGCTTCTGCATTTTCCAAATGCAGTAGTATTATTCAAACGTATTGTTCAGTTCTTAAGCCTCGTACCGAACGGTTTAATATGAATACGTGTATTATTACACTCCTAGAAACAAATAACCACAGCTGTGGCGTCATAATGAGCTTATTAGGAGATGGCTCAAGTCTAGTAGGACAGCACAGGTATAAAATGCATGGCCCGCCACTGCAAGTGACAGATGAAACATTCTCAGTGAAAGTAGATCACAATGCCTAGATTTCTTGCAGACTTTGATGGGGAATCGGAGGCGGAGCTGAGCTTTATACTAATGCTGTGCTAAACCAAAGAACTTGGTCGAATCATCAGTTCAGTCTTAGAGAGTTGAAGGTGATGTTCCTTCATCCATCTTGAGGTATCACTGAGGCATGCTGAGGGAAGGACAGATAGATCTAGGTATCATCAGCATGAGAGCAGATAGTTGGACCTATGATGGTGTATATGAAGAGAAGGGGACCAAACACCTTTTCTTGTGGTACACCAGTCTATCCTTGAGGACTAAAGGGCATGATGAATGCGCTTCTTCTACTTCCAAATTTTCAAATTATTTTTGAAATATTCTTAATATAACGAATAGCGCCATGATTCACTATTTGTTTACCTTCCCAAGGCTTACTATGCAGATGATGCAATTTTTATGCACATAGCTCTTCTACTCAAGTCGTGTCTCTATTGAAGTATGCCTTTAACATTCTTCAGACATTCATGCATTACTTCAAACTTGTACTGAATGAAAGACAAATAGCGCGCTCATCTCGCTAGCAACAAGCGAGAACTACATGCTATCATTTTGCGTGATGTGTGTGATTGTCGCTGATGCTGTTTGTACGTGATTGTTATTGACCGTCTGTGTTTTTACGTGTGTCTCTGTTGCAAAAGTGATCTTGATCTTGACTAGAGTATAAGTTTAAATGAAGGTTATGGAAATATTTTTGGAATTTTATATCAATGTTTGGTGGCTAACCTATATTTGAAACCTTCACAAATATGAAGTTTTATTTTCTTTAAAAAGCTGGGCACTGTAGTTTTTACGTTACGTTACTCAAACAGGAGTATATAGTACATTTGTTTCATTTGTTCTGTTCTGCAGTTTGACAGTTGGTGGCAGTAACGCACCAACAAATGTAAAATGCGCCAAAGGCAATGTAGAAGAAGACTGCAAGCAAGCAAAAATGGATGTAAATAATGTATAATTTTAAATATTTAAAATTGACTTTGCAAATGTTTTGGAAGGAGGGAAATGCATTCAACACATTTTATAGACCACAAGGAAAACAGTTTGTTTTGGTGAGATACACTGAATGTAAACATAACTTTTGTTTGTTCACAAGAAAACTCCACAGGGAGCCTTTTAAATAAAAGATCTTCTTTTTCTTTACTGTTGAATACAAAAAAAAATGGGATCAGACAGACTGACCTCGCTCATCAAAAGGCCAGCTACTCTTATCCTCTCGGGGTCTTAAAAGTTAAGCGCAGCATAAGAGGGTTAAATAAATACATTTGTTGAAATTTGGTCTACTATTCAGTTTGCTCAAGCCTCACTGATTGCAAAAGTGTTAGCATGGTCATATAGACCATGGGTACCTTGTTGTTGTAATTGTAGTTTAATGCACATAAGAAGAGTTGAGCAATGGCCTAATGTGAGTCAAAGGGAAGTTTGTAATGTTTTGTAAAACCCCACTGGCAAGATTAGCACATCCCCCCAATCTCTGACATGCCAACAAGCCTTTATCCCTTCAACCACCAGGGGGTCTACTACTCTGGCAGATTTCCAACAGCCCACTGTGTGTGTGAGTTCATGCTCGCGTGATTCTGTGTGTGTATGAAACAGAAAGAAGCAGACAGACAGACAACAGTGCATGATAAGTGTATAAACAAAAGTGTGAAGTCCTCTGGCTGTGTGTGTGTGTGTGTGTGTGTGTGTGTGTGTGTGTGTGTGTGTGTGTGTGTGTGTGTGTGTGTTTGTGTGTGTGTGTGTGTGTGTGTGTGTGTGTGTGTGTGTGTAGAAGAGAGAGAGACAGCTACGGGGATACAGAGGCAGAGAGAGATAGGGTGACAAAGAGACAGAGAAACTAATGGACACCTAAAGAGTGTATGAATGCATGAATGAACGTGTGAACGCCTGTGGCTGTCTGCTGTGCTGGTGTTTGACTAGTTGTATTCATTTCCAAAGCTCCACAGCTCTGCCAACCTATACTTACAACAACACAGCCTGTTTTAATACCACTTCTCATACATGTCATGTGTGTGTGGGTGTAAACAGCAGAAAGCTTACCGTCAGACAAAAAGTATTCCACCTCTCCGCTTTTGCCCTCATCCCCATCTTGAGCCTGGAGCTGGTAGACAAACGTTCCCGCGGGGGCCTCAGGGGACACTACAGCCAGGTAAGGGTACGGCTTCATATTCCACTCAGGGACGTTGTCATTGACATCAGTGATCCTCAGCTTCACCTTGTTCAGGTACCAGTCCGGGCCTGAGGGATTGTGCAGAGATAGTGACGAAGCTGTGGTTACTGAAAGTGACAGCTGTCATGTAACTGTGTGTGTGGAAGGGAGACAAGCAGCCAGGGGAATCCGAAGCACCGACAAGCAGCGAGTCAACTGAGGGTACAGGTATGTGAGATATAAATCCTCTCCAGTATATAGGAAAAAATAATGCTGCTCGTTTAGAATATAGCTCATCATTAAAAATATGTTTGGGTAGGAACGCTTCCTGGTTTGAGGGGCTCTTTGGATAAAGATACTGGTAGACAGAAAATTACAAAAAAAACTCCAAGGCACTCTCTTTCAAAGCTTTGGTCGGCAAAATTGGAGAAACCAGCAAGAGTAAGCCAGATTTTGAAAGCATCCAACCGGAAAACCCAGCTCAGTGCTGCCTGCTCTTTTCTAACGGAGTAGCTAGCAGCACATTCGGGTCAATTGAAATGATTGGGTGGGCTTATCACAGTCCTGCAACAGCCACAGATACCACATTTTTTAAAACTGCTTTTGTCAGAGCAATTGATTTAGTGATTGCTGTTGGGTAGTAAAAGTAATTTCAACAAGTATAAAAAAAGGTTTCTAAAATACATTACCTACCCCAGCTTTAAACAATTAAAATGCCTTTATTGTCATGGTATAGCCTTTTTGGCTCCCTGACAAAGGCTTGATGCTGAACGCATGTTTATTAAAGAGCCAGTGTTTAAGATTTAGTGGCATCTGGCAGTGAGATTGCAGATTACAACCAACTAAATACCCCTCCGCTCACCCCTCCCTTTCCAAGCGTGTCGGAGATCTATGGTGGCCTTCACGTAGTGTAAAAACACATCTACTGTCCCCTCTCAAGGGCCAGATTTTGGTTTGTCTGTTCTGGGCTACTCTAGACACATGGCTTGTGCAATATGACAGGCTCTATGAAGAGGACCCACTCCTTATGTAGATATGAAGGGCTCATTTTAAGGTAACAAAAACACAACGATTCTTACTTTCAAGTGATTATAAACTATAAAAATATAATTATGAATACCATACTCCATGTCTGCTAATAGATCAACCCTAAATCCTACACGCTGGACCTAAAAGACAGTGCCTCTGCGTTTTCTTGGTATTTTTAAAAACCAAGTCATTCTTGTATCTGCAATGGGAAACTGATACCAAGACCGTCTTGAGTCAGCTTCAGAGTTTTGGTCACAGCAAATCACCACACTATCCTACAATTTACCCGCTGTCTTTCCACTTCTTTTTGCTTCGCCATATCTGCCGGGTTGTAAGTGGATGTCAGGAGTGCTGTTTGGGCCCATTGTGGAGGCTGGTGGATGTGACGTCATCCATCCATTCTACATCAGGGCTCCCATTCAGGAATCCAGACATCCAGGTTCCCATGGGAAAGACAGCCTCAGCCACAATCTCATCTACCAAGTCTGTGTAAAGCTACCTTGATCTTCCCACAGGGGCCTAGGGATGATGCCTCATGGCTGCAGGCATTTTGTCGCCTGCACACTGCCTCACTGGAGTGAATAAGAAGATTCCAAGACTCCAATTACCTACTCGCTCACCCTGAGTCTGGGCAGACTGCAAGAGTGCAAGGAGGAGCTGTGTACAAGTGCGTTGCAGTCTCTGTGACAAGAGCGTAGTGTGCCTTTTGCTGGAACTGATGGTAGGGGATGGTTATCTGCATTAAATACGATGACACAATCTGGAAACAACATGCACAAAAAAACTCCTGACAGTGTCACAGGCCCGATCTAGGGCACGTTTTGGGCAAACTCTATTCCTGCAAAGTGGAGCAAGTCACAAAATTGTAAGCTAAGACACTATATCTGCAGATATTGGCTGTGATCTTGTGTCAACGTGGCATGAAGGAATGTCAGAAGAGCTGCCAACCAGTTCAGTAGGCTGCGATCCACAGAGGCCATCTGCCTTACCCCTGAGAAGAAGAACCCCCTGCCAGCACAACACACACACAGATATAAACACAATCGCAGACATTTGACATGCAGGCAAGTCATCCCGTCACAACCAGACACATGCTTGCACACTTGATGCAGCTGACATTAGCATGTCTCTCTCTCTCTCTCTCTCTCTCTCTCTCTCTCTCTCTCTCTCTCTCTCTCTCTCTCTCTCTCTGACACACACACACACACACAAACATAGCAGTGCACACTTACGCAGAGAGGTGAGTTACCTAAGGGCTAAAAGTAACTATGGATTTCAAATCCCATTATGTAAAAGCTCTCCTGTGTGTGACCACAGGCTATATATGTACTTTTTAATCCAAGACAAAAGCAGTAGGAGTTTGACGTGCATCCTTTCACTAGCTGAGGGCCGACATAACCGATGTGCTGTCGCTTTACAAAACAGTTCCACCTTGTCGGTTTCACTAATGTTCTGTGAGATGGCGTGTCTTTAAGGTCGATTAAAGCCGATAATAGAAAACCATATATTGGTAATGAGCGGTGCATGCAGCAAATAGTATAAAGTCCTCAAACTGTATGAATTGCTTCAATTATTCTCTTACAGCACCTACAGTAGTCTTTGCTCAGATGAGTTGGAAAGCAGAAAATAGATGCTGAGATCACAATTTCTATTTCAACTGGCTTACAGTTAAGATGCATTTTGATGGAAAATACAATGTGTTGCACTACAGACTAGCTCTGGAGTGTTCACAGCTGAAACACAATAGCTATAAAGTGTGTGACAGCTCCTAAAAGGATTGTTAGAGGGATAATAACAGAGGGAGGAAGGAGCTAGAGGAGAGAATTAATCTAGCTTTCTGCTCAGGCTTTAAAGTTGCTCTGCGCAGAGAAAAGTTCTGACTTGGATCTGACGATAGTTCGTTTTGGATAAATAGCCACTGTATCGTGGGGGCAGAGAAACTAATCAATGCTCAGATGCTATCTGCTTAAAATGTCGACAGCGGCAGTTCATGCAATTTAAGCCAGATCATCCTGCCCTGTAAGACGGAACAATCCTTTCGCGATGAATAATGAGAAAGGATAAAGATTCTTTTTGCAAAGTAAAGGGGTTTAAAAGGCACTTAATCAAAAATAAATCAGAGCTCCAGCACTTAACATTTAGTTGACTATCAAATCTTTGCGGAGAGCAGTGCAAGACACATTTCTTGCCTCCTGCTTGTTGGTGTCTTTCCAAACCATGTCTCTGTGGTAATGGTGGTGATGATTTTACAAGGCTCCATCTAATTAGCTTGTTACAGAGAGACTAATCAGAGCCAAGGCAGATAATTAGAGCCTATCAGCTCTGGAATGATAAATGTAGAACGTACTAGTGTGAAAGTGTATGCGTGTGTGTTTGCGAGGTGAGAGATCGCTTGTGTGCACGGGCAAGCGAGAGTGCACACTGCATGTTCTCAGGCTGCAAACGTGTGCGATTTCTCTCTGATCTGGTGAGTTAAGAGGGAGTGGCTGTGAGCGATGCCCCATGAGCACCAAACCGACACAACCTGCCCCGCCTGACCGAGACAAAAGATGTGATCAAATAGGCAGAAGGCTCACAGGCTCCACTGGATTTTTACAAAGTCAAATATGCTTTCTGCTCGCTCGGTGTGATGAAAAGCCGGCCTATACTGTACGCTGCAATCCCATAAGTATAAGCGCATCTGGTGGATGACTAACACAACAATGTATTGCAAAAAAGTGGATGACAGGGGTGCACTGTGTGTGTTTGGCCACGGCTCAGTGACTACAGCGAGTGTGGTGTGTTTCATGTGTGTGCACGCGAGTTGTGCGTGAGTGTGTGTTCTACATTACTGCAAGCCTGCCTGTTGATGTTTCCTGCTGTTAATCCTCTCCTTGGGTAGTTGCTATATAAAGCTGCTAAGTGGCTTGCCGGTATGAAAAAAAAAAAGTTGTCTCAAGTGCTTCTGTGCACACATGTACACTGCCCACAGTGCAGAGACACTGAGTGTGTGTGTGGGAAGGGGATGAGAGGAAACAGAGTGAAGGAGAGAGGCACAGACACAGAAACACAAATATCTACAGAGGGAGAGAAAGAGACAGAGAGGAGGAAAAGGCAGGCAGCGTGGAGGATGGAGTATTGTGTGATGCTTAGCAATAAAATAACATTACACGAGACGAGAGCACAAGGGAAGCACAACAAACAGCGTAGCACAACAAAAGATGCTGGGAGCATCCATGTTTGGAATGAGAACATACAGAAGCAGAGCGCCAACCACAAGAGGAGAAAATTAGGATAAAGAACATACAGTGAAATTAATATCAGAGGGTCTTCTTATGGACCCCTTGTTCCTCCTACGTCCAATGAGGGAGGAAATTAAGATACAAATATTTCTGTGTGGAATTAAACAAATTGCGTCTGCAAGCATAAATACCAATGGCCCGTGCGAGACATGGAATTTCAGTGGTGCTTTTCTAGCAGCGAGTGAATGGAAAGTGAAAATCAGCTCAATGGGGGTGTAATAAGGTACATTAACCGAGTGTTTGCAGTGTTAAGGAGGCTCTATTCTAAGCCCCCCCCCCCATCATTGCGCTTAAAGCAGAGTGTGAAGCCGTCAGCAGGAGATCAACACGCTAAAAGCACCAGGGACAGAAATCTATTAACTCAGGAATCCCGACACTACACACACTGGACTCTGCAGCTCAGAAAGGCTGACACACCAACCATGTAAACACACATGCAGGCATTTTCATCCCAGAACAATTAGAAATGGTAGACATCTTTTTACTCCAAATCTGCATCTATGCAGAAAATCCACATACAAGTGTTTGATAAAGCGGCCTGTATGTGTCTTTTAGGAACTACATGTGCGAACAATATTGACGGGATTATTATTCAATGTCACAAACAGGGTTGGTAAACAGAAGAAAGCTGCATGGAGGCCAGTGAAAATTTAATGGCGGTTACTTCTTTTTTTCTGTTTCTTATTCAGTCTCTTTTCAAACTCGGCGCTGACTAATTTAGAACGATGTTACCCTGCTTGGACGGAGAGCAACAGAATTTGTTGCTGAGATCACAAAGAAAGCGCTGCAAAAGGGGCGAAAATTTCCGCGTCCACCCAGTTGTTTGTTTCCATCACTGCTGATCGAAGCTGGAGTCAATAAATACCCGTGACTACTGCAGAGTCATTGGTTCCAGGAATGAATGCCTATTGTAACCTGTTTCCCACGAAAGACAAAAGCCAGATGTTAGTGGGTGTTCGTGTTATTTTTCCAATGGAGCTTATTGGGACATTTAGTGGTCCCCAAACCTTCAGACCATGTTTTAAAGCTTCATGTCTAGGAACAATCATCTTCAAAATAGCCATCAAGACCAAAGACAATACACTTTTGTGGAAGAAAAATGTGTGACTTTTGTGAGAAAATTTCCCATTCACTTCAACACAATTGGAGCTAGGGCTGCCTCCACAGCCCTCACAGTAGCTACTATCTCGCCAACTATTGCACTTCTTCAGCAGTGAGATATAAATAGATAGAAGAGTAGATAGACGCATGTATGGATAAATGCGTGACTCACCAATAGATAGCAATACCTCAAATTCGCTATGGAGAGCAAAGTAGAGAACACAAAAGATCCACTCAGCAGTAAGTATATATAAGCCCTAATAGTAATAAAAGGTTCTTCCACTGAAGATGTTCAGTATACCTCTAATCACAGATGCATACTGGGGTCGGCTCAAACCCTTCTCTGGTGGGCTAATTTTTTCTTGCTCTGTAGTTCAGTCAAAAGAATTACAAAAGTAATTTAATCCATTTTTTGTATTGCTTAGAGCAGAGGAAAATGTGCCCCATTCACTTCCATTCACTTGCATAAAAGAGGAGGATTTAGAGAGGAGCAAGTGTTCAGTGGAGATATGCTGGCACTGATAATGGCCTTCATGGAAAGGAAATATAATTAGCTGAAATATTTTAAAGTCCATTTAAAACAACTATAACTTATGATTTATTTGCATGGCCTATAAATTTGGTCTTGCATGCTTAAATAACTTACAATATTTATAAAGTTGAATATTTTCAATTCTGCAACCTATCATATCTGTGAGACGTTTACCATCTAATATTTTACACACAGTAACACACGTTCTCTATACCAAATTCAGAGAATATCTATTGCCTCCCAACGGATCTCAACATGGCGACGGTTGAGCCAGCTGTTTGCAATCAATGATAGAAAATGCTGGGTCAAGTTTCTAAATTATTCATTCATTATTCATACAAACGGTATGGTCGTCTGCATCCAAAACAATCCTCGCAACATTACAATTTGGCCATATTGTGTAGTATAAATCATGCTTCAAAAAGAATATGCAGAGGCATTTATTGGCATGCAGATGATATTGGATGTCAGGTGTGAACCACAGGAAGATTGTCTGATCAGATAATCATCATGTAAATTAATAATATTCTTTTTTCTTCTTATAATCAAAGCAAAAAAAAACAAAACACATAAGTTTACCAATGATTGGTGAATGACTGATTCCCATTCCCACTGCATACAGGTGTATGTTTTTTTAACAGGGGAAAACAATATTTAATGCAATACAATACAATACTTAATGTGTGCTGCTCTCCAGAGCCACAGACAACAACAGATAAGTAGCTGCACATTATAGAATTCTCAATGAAGAGCCTATATAAATGATCCTCCTCCCTCTGTGGGATCCTCCATCCAAGGCTTAAACCCCCGTAAGACTGCAGGCAGTGCCTACACACACACAGCTACTCTCTCAGACATGCATGCATGAACTCTCAAGTAAAAGCATTCAGTGTTCATTCAGTAAACTCAGGTGTTCCTGTGGTTTAAGGCCAATACTTTGTCAACGCAACGTTTTTCTATACCAACTTTACTACATGTAATCTCGCTCCCTGTCTTTTTGTGTATCGCGAGTGTCGACTATTGACTAAATGCCAAAACAAACCCTATATAAAGATATATTTTATGTGTCTTTAGCCTCTGTATTGTGACGTATTTCACAGTGAAACAGAATATTTGAGCGGTGTACAGTTACAAGAGGGATTTAAATCTAATCCTTCGCATTTGATTGGCTCACTGAATAGTGGGCGGGCTTACTGTTACAGATGAAAGGCCGCATGGAGATAGCATTTAATATCGGCAAAGTATCCCTTGAATGAATCAGACTACTAGCTACTATGATCCACAAAGTGTGGTTTTATATCCCCGGTGAAGATATACTAAAACTTATTTGGCATTTAAAAAAAGATATACGAACAGATAACAGTAACAGTCACAAAGGATTCAAAAACTGGGAAAATGTATTTTTCATTGCACTGGGTCTTTAAACACCGACCCTGTGTAGACTTAAAAGGTGGCTTTAGAAAGGTTGTATCATGTATTGATAGCAGCTCGCACAGTGAGCTTTTACTCTTGACACTTAAGCATAAGCAAGCATGATCTAAATGTTTCGCCATGGAGCATATTCTGGAGAAAACCAGATTTTTATAAGGCTTCTAAGTACTTTACTCTTATGCCTTTATTTATGTACACTATAGGTGTTGACAGCAATAACATTAACAGTGGACCCATCAATAAAGTGCCATGTCAGTAAGAGAGCATGCAAATAACCAAAGCCCTGAAACTGGCTCACCTTACTGGTAAGAAGCATCTTTAATGCAATTCATTATTTTCCTCCTTTGACTAGTCAAATGTCTGCTGTGTTGAGATTGTGATTCTTGTCTGAAAAAGATTGAATCATAGATTCTGCTCCGTTTGCATTTTCCAAACAACACCTGCGTGTGGATGCATTGCCTCTGACATTGAGATTGTGTCATGTAAAGCTTGTTAACTAACATACTGAAGCAACATGCTGACCAGACATCATTTGAACATGAACCGACAGAAGAGAGGAGAAGCAAAAATACATCCATGACAGGAACCTTAGTCACTAGAAAATGACTCATCACACTCCTGCAGGCCATAAAGATGAGGATACAAATTTGCCCAACTGAGATAATCAAAATGTCATGTCTGTACTAAAAAACAGGCCTTCTTCCCCCGATTGTGTGGAAACTTTTCCGGGTTTTAGCCCAGAAACCTCAGTCAAATTAATATGTTACGAAAACTTTGTTTTGTGGTCATAAGACAATGTATGAAGTCCAACAAATAGCAAAAAACCCTGTTCCCTAGAGGTGTAGACAAATAATGGTGCATTAGTTTAAGGTTGAAATTCCAGCTGTGAGGAATTGGTTATAGTTATGGCATATTGCATTAAGGAGACTTCTTTTTGTCAGCAGTGTTCCTGTGTCTCACATACCAAAACAATTTGTGTGAAAATGTAATCTTTGTGTGTATATGAATTTGCTTTGAGTAACTTTTGAAAATGTAGTATAAAAACGTAAAATGTCTTTATGGTTGTTGCTCTACATAGTAGAAGAGAGGATCATCTGTTATTTTGGCCACATTGTATAGAGTGCAAAAAATATATAAAATGTAGTTCATGTACTTTTTCAGTTGTTTCAGTCTCAGACTTCATGGCTGTTGTCGCTATGGCTGATCAGTTTCTGGAAACAATAACTAACCCTCCCATTGAGATAGTTTAAGGGTATTTTTTGCTGTGAGGCAGAAGGAATTTATGTTTGGCACCGTTGAGATACAAATTTCATACCATCTCTACAAAACGTTTCTGATGTTTTGGATTACTTTCAAGTCAATAGCTGTCAATGGAGCCAGTTCCAATTTTCCATCTCACCGTAATGTTTGGCTTGCTCTTAAAAGGAAAGTGAGTCATGCTGCCGTGGATCTTTTTAGTCAAATTACAATTGTCATGCAGAAATTTCCGAGACACAAAGGCCTTAACGTCATGAGAAGATCCATGGTTACGTCTGTTATATTTGCTAAATAAAGGACACCTTATTTATCATTGACTTTGACTATAAATTCTTAAGAAAAAGGTCTGATCGTGTCCGAAAGACTACAATGACAATACTTCTTTCTTCTTTCACAAACACTTCTGCGTTGAACTGCATGTATAGAAGACATTTTCAAAGTTCTTCAAACATTCCATTAGCTACCAAACAAAGGTCTGTTGATCGGTATGAACATTCCACGCAGGCCTCAAGGTACAAACACTAAGCTTGATTTTTGCTTGGTCACCCCCCCCATATTTACCTTGGCCACAGTATGTTGCAATAAAGACAAATGATTTATTACAGATATCAGCCTCTTCCACACCAAATGCTCAAAACTGTCACTTTTACTGAATGAGCTCAAATCTAATTATATATTTGACTGAGACATACTAATGAAAATATACCAGCCCTGGACAATGCCTGCCACATTGCAAATGTCCACATGTATGTGCCAGCAGTTATTGTACCCTCTTGCATCAATAAAGAAATGTCAAGAACGTTGATCGACTGAGCATATATTGAGTTTTTCATCCAACCCATAGTTATTTCAGGCATCCAAGGCTCCAAAATTACACAATACATAAACTCTCCCAGTAGAATCATCAGCACTAACAATACAAACTGAACATATTTGAACTGAACAGAATGGATTCAGTTGTTCATGTGATACAACCCACTCACCCCCTTAGAACGCCAATGTTATGAGTGGAGAAAAGTGCTATAAGTAAAACAAAAAACTTTAAGGTTAAGGCTCTTATAGTATTTTTGGGGGGCTACTGTCTGTCTGCCAGGAGAGCTAACAAACAGGACTTTAAACTTGTAACTCGTAGGCTCTCATGTTGCACAGTATACTTAACATTTCCCACAGTAGGCTAAAGTTTCACTAGCCAGGCTAATGTTTTCCACAGGCTTTGTGCTAAGCTAACGTCGTGCTAAACGCATCCCTGACCTTCAGCGTGTCTGCTCTAGATGCACAGAGATGATGTTGATATTGACATTCTTATCTGCCTCTGCCTCTAGGCAGCAGTGCATACTAATTCCCCCCCAACTGTCGCAGTGTTCATTTATTGTGTCAAGCTGGACAATACAACTGGTGACAACACATCAGAAACGCAAACAGTGAATCCTACACAAAGCGGAAGAGTTGCACTTACACACATAAAAGCAGGCTTAATAGTCCACTCACCATTTCAGCAAATGCTAAATAGGCGTTCAAAGACTACAGGACCCAGACCTCCCAACAGATCAATATTAGTCCTACGGCATAATGCGAGCAGTAACAGGTTGACTGTTGAATGATAGGTAATTAGGTTTCCAATTGTGTCCTAAAAGAAGACACAATGTTCCAGTGTACATTTCTTTAGGCAAGTGGCTTCAAAGTTCCGAGGCCCTGATTGAAGATGCTTGACTGTCTATTATCTCTTATCTAGACTTTGAAACAGTTGAAACAAAACAGCTTGTTTTTTTTACTAGAAATATTCTGTAAGATTACTGTCAATTGGGAGTTAAAAGCTCCCTTTCCCTATCTCCACATCTATCTTGGTTTATAAGAAGAAAACATCTTAAGGCAAAACTTGATTGGACAGCAACATAAGAAGCTAAAATCTCAGTTCTATAAATGTCATACAGCTTCGTTTTCTCTTGGTTTTCTCTTGGCCAGGTGAAGGTAAATAAACCAATTGAACTTTTCAAATTAAATTAAAGTGATTGACAGTGTGTGGGACTCCTTGCTTCTTCTCAAATGACAGTGGGGAGAAATAACTGCAGAAAAGTATTAGGTCTCATTTACATAAGCACTACATTAATAGTCAAGTGTTGTATCTTCACAACTATCTGTGATATCAGACATAATTAGATCTGTCTGTGAAGTATCCTCTCTATTCTCAAATCTGTGATGGAACAATGTAGCTGCTATCCAAGCAGACACTTACTGTAGAAATAATATGCACTCATGCATACGTACAGTGCGGTGCACTCACCCACTGTTCCACCCACCAACCAACTACACTACAAAAGACATGGATGTGCAATGGTAATATAACTTATGCAGACATAAATTGTTGTTTGGCCGTGGATGTGGTGGGTATGCTTTCCCAACGTGTATATACCGCGTGTGTATGTTTGTGTGTTATGTACTATTTTGTGTTGTCAGAGTATTGAATTGTCTCTTGTTTGTGCATTCATGTGTGTTTGTGGGCTTTCACGTGTGTGAAATTGTCTTTTTATGACTTTGCATGTATGTATGTGTCAGCGTGGCGTACTTTTTGTGTGTGTTTACCGATGTGTAACAGTAGCTCTGTACACGTGTGTTTGTGTGTGTTTCCAGTCGAAAGCAGATGCGTGAGATGCTCCTATTCACCCCCTCAGCTCAAACTTGCCTGGGGTTAAGTGGAAAGTGTAAGGAGTTCAAACAAACCCAACGCAGTTCCAGACCAAAAAAAAATGTCCTCGAGGAATAGTGAGTAGGGTTGGGTTTGATGTTCGTGAAGGTCGAAAAGAGAAGGAAAGAGGAAAAGGCGATTTAAAACATGTTGCTCTCGTCCATTCCAGCCAGAAACGTGCCCTGTTCATACCAGAGGCTTTCATTTTGTCATTAGTCTCTATCAGCACCCGTCTGTTAGTGTTAGTGTGTGTCAGAGAGCTATCTTTCTCGCTCTCCCCGGTTTGATGATGGAGAGGTAATTTCAGCTTTATGACGGTACGACTCTAGTGATGAGGATGTGAGAGCTGAGAGCGTGTCAGGGTAGGAAACAGTGAAAAAAACTTTGTGTGTAACAGCAACATAACAGCACACATCTGTGCCTTTTCTCTGTGTGCCTTTGTATGATCGTGTGTGTGTGTGTGTGTGTGTTTGGAAAAATGTGGGATAAGGTCCAACTCCTGCCGCTGTCCCCATCACTGAATGGGCTGTTAATAGAGAGTAATGAGGGAGTACTTTCATGGCAGATGTGCCCTCCCTGAAATTCTGTTTTACCCCGAGACTGTAAAGCTGACCCAAGCGAGACATCAGCATGCACGCAGCCGCTCCCTCGCTCTGATTAAGCTCTGCATGTGATGCGGGATTTCCAATGGTTTGTTCGCTAAGTTTGCCTAGCGCTGCTGTACCCCAGGAAGTAAGAGTAAGTATCATTTCGACATAGCACCTAGAGTCACATTAAATGACAAAAGCCCTGGTGGTGTCAGCCAGGCCCAAAATCTGTTAGAGGACCATCTTCTTCACTGGAGTGTGAAATTATTTTAGCTCTCTGCTCATTATAGGATTTTAAAATGCATTATAGTTAGGGCTTTTATGGTGTGCCGCGGCATTAATTCAATTTGCCCCATTCACGCTTTCTTATTATCATGCTCAGTTCAAGCTACAGGGGGAGGAAGCTGCTGAGCAGTGCTGCCTTATCTCTAAAGGATATAAACTACACTACCCAGCTCAATCAGAGCCAGCCCGGACTGCTCCATCCCTCCATCTACTTTTCCTCTGTCTCCCCCTCTCCTTTTCTACAAATGCTGCTTCCTGTGGCGACCCCCATCTCTCTTTCCGTCCTCCATTCCTCTCTCCATTTCCTTCTGAGTTGGTGATTGATGGGGGTTGTCCTCAGAGCCCTTTCGATATCTTTCCAAAGAAGCACATATATAGGCAAAGAAACACAAACACTCACACAGCCAATGCACACAGCTAGAGATGCCAACACACACAAACACATAGGCACAGCTAGACCAGGGCCAGGCAGAAGCAACAGAGGGAGCCGCACAGATATAATGGGGAAAAAAGCAACTGTGTATGGGTGAGACAGCATTAATCTATCACTGAAACCAGAACCCGGGTCCGTGTTTGTTTAGCACACCAGAGAGCGAGGCATTCTGGGAACACCCTATCACTGTCTGTTATTGTGCAAAGGTACAATAATGTGTTGCATTACTGCAAATGTATTTCTGTGAAAGTGCAGCAGATTATTATGGAGCAGCAGACTCTGACAGTGTTCCTCCAATGTAAACGCAAAAAAAAAAAAAATAGAACATATGGGTTGTCCATTGTCTGTATTGCACATACACACACATGTGCACAAAAAACGCACTGCACTAGTCACATGCATTAAACTGTAACTCAGCATGTGACCTGGCTTATTGGTAATGGGGGAAGAGGAAGAGAGGATGAGGATAAAGTCCTCATTTAGATATCTAATCCAGTGAGCAGTCTGTCCTCTGAGGACCATCATCTCCCGTCATTACCAGCAAGATTAAACAAGATCAATGTTTATCACCCACTGTGTGAGAGAGAAACCAAGTGTTAAACTCCCCCACCTCATCACGATTTATCACAATATCTTCTATCTGAGCTACATTAAAAAAAAACAGAAATCTATGATTATGTCTACCATATGTAAAGACCAAAATTAATCAACTTTAATGCCCCAAATCTGTGATAATGTTCACACATTCGGATTGGATGAACATGATCGCATGATCGCATATTAACATCTTTTTTAAAGTAATGCTCCATCAGTAGGATTTACTGTAAATATACTGTGATCTCACACTCAATCCACATATTATATATTTTCAACCTCATTGCTATTTATCTGAGCTCGAGATATAGTGTGAAAAAATGCCAGCAGTTCTTGCCGATGTTCTCTGTGTCACGCAGCTGCAAAGTCTGTTGTTCGTCCTGCATCCAGCGACATAATTCGACAAAAATCTGAAGAAGAAATACAGAGTGCTACTTCAACTTTGGTAGCTGTGGGCCACAATGCCAATCAAAAACTTCTGCTGGATGATGTGGGAAAGATCTTCTATCCCAATATAGGTCATTTCATATCTCAATAAGGATCACAAACTAGCAGGTTTTAATTCAATAAATAGTCTGTATGAAATAACCACATGGTGAAGCCTATTTTTCTATGTGTGAAATAAATACTTGCCATATAAAAAGTACATATTGTTTTCTAATTTTATTGAGAAATCAGCAAAATTATCAGATTTTCTGAGAGATTTGAGTTAGTTGGTGGTTGGTATTATCAATCTAGACAACGTTATTGTGTATTGCTTAATATATGATTTTATCACAATATGATTCCTTTGAAAGACAAATTATTCCCCAGCGATACTTGTAGAGCCGGCATCTTTTCACATTTTACTCTGTGAATTAAGGATTAATTTTTACCAAACCAGAGTAGCTGATAGTTGGAACAGTGAAGATGGTTTTGGTTAGTCTAATCTTGTTTCAGTCCAGTTTAAATGGAGTGTGTTTTACAATGAGGTAACAAGGCAATTGGGCAGAACTAAGCAGACCGCCACGTGCAATACACACAGCTTATGCAAGCAGGACACCCCTACTTTCTGGGTCAATATATCAGCCCTGTTGAATTATTTCTTCTGCGGATTACATTTACCATCAGAATGAATTGGGCATCCACATAAAAGGTGGCAAATTTTTCCCTTCAAGACAGGCTGAGTGACTCATTTGTAACTTTGAGCGCATGATTTTTCATGTGGCTAACCGAACGTTTAGGGACAGATTCTCAATTTAGCGTTTGACAGATGCAGCCGTTTCTCCGTCAGCGATATCCATCAAAACCAAGTTAACGCGCATTCAAACAATTCATTATTGAAATGACATGATTAAATAGAAGCCGTGGTGTCGGGCAGAAAGGGCAAGAGTAATTATGAGTCGATAACTTGTGAAAAATGATGTCTAAACAGGCTCTTGTTTTTAATCTTTTTCTTTGTTTCATTTTGAGTAAAAGGTCTTATGAGAACTGCTGCACACACTGTGCACTCCGTTCCAGATCTTGATCCTTAATGTGTGGCAGTGGCGCGTGTCTATGTGTTTCCACAGCAAGGCTGGCACCACTAGCGACGCAGCAGCATCCCTATCCCATCCTTCTCAGCACATCATAAGACTGTAGAGACCATATGGTCTGATTAGTCCACAGAATTAAGCCCTACACTGTCGAGGCAAAGAGGAAGATAGAAAGAAAGCCATCCACGTTCAATGGTCCAGCTGAGAACGGACAAATTGGTAGCTAGAACAAAAAAAGAGAGAAACCCTCACAGACATGTGTCACACGCGCACCCACCAAGTTTGGAACAGACATAACAGAAATATCCAAGTACAGATGGAAACAACATAACAAAAGCATGCGATAAACAGTCCACGCAAGATCACAAAACAAGCAGCAACAAAAATGGTCTTTTGTATGTCCTCCTTTGTGCTGTTTAGATCCTATGTTTGCATATTTCTCTATATATCTTCAACTCTCACACACACACGCTCAGATTCACATTTGAAAATGAAACGGCCAGTGTAGCCCGTGCTCCCTCCAGGAGGCTCATCAGCCCTGAGAGCTACTAAATTTTCTCTGCATCAAAAACACCTGCTACTGTAATAAGTCATCCTCTGACTGTGATGGAGTTGTAGACCGTCTCCCTGTTTCCTGGAATTGATTAGCAAACTGAACCATGAGATGGACGTCGTCTTCAAACACAATTTCTAATCTGAGCTGCAGTCCCCTTTCCTTCTACAGATTCTTTCTTTTTGCCAGCAAGACTAAAAAGTCTTGCTTTTCATTCTAACATCTCTTTTTGCTTGGCAGTCATTTTCATCTTTTCAACAAAAGCCATGCTCACACAGCAAATTGGTGTTGCGCAATTACTGCAATTCCTGCAATTTGCGCGCTTTCCTCCGAAGCAAAGTTCACGGCATGTCAAAACATATCACTGGGCAACTTGGCCAGCCATGTGATCTTTTTTTTTCCAGCATTAAAAATCTTGTTCACAGTTCACCCAGCAAAGCTTTCAAAGTTGCCTGTGTCCTGTGTGTTTATCAGTGCCTCTTTTGGGCCACCGAGAGCGGAGCTGCAACCATTGTTATGCTCAGTTAATTGGACCTTTGGGTACAAAAAGGTTGAGAAATTCAACACCAAATAGATAAATAAGCACAAGCATTGAATTCCCTTGACATATCCCAGCGCTAGCTCCAATTTTCCCTTGCTCATTCTAGCGGTCTTGTCTGAAAGGCTGATTCATTAGAGTGCTTCGGGATAGTTCTATCAGCCCTCAGACTCAATCACACACCTACCTCTCCACGAGTTTGTAAACTATCAGCAACAGTCTGTCACAGCCTGTTCTGCGACATATAAATTGTTGTTTAAAGTGATGTTTTGTGACTGGGAGCAAAACAGCTTTGGGTTAATCAATAGCACAAAATCAATTCAGCTCTTTGGGGGAAAGCCACAGAGAGGCTATCCAGCATGCAAAGGTGGAGCCAAAACACACGTTTTAAATGGACAGGGAAAATGGCAGGTGTGGAGGGGACAGCCAGTGAAATAAACTGTTACTGTGTTCATTACAAATTATTCCAAATTTGGCAAAACACAATAGCAGAAGATTAAATTACCTCAATGAAACCCTCAAATCTTTGTCTCCAACTAAGTTGGTGTCAGCGCATCATGGATTAGATTGAATAAAACCAAACCTTCTCAGTTGGCGATAAGCTCATTGTACAATGTGCAAGTTGTCCTCATTTATCACACAGGTAGACACCAGGTTGCACTGAGGCATTCTGGGACTCTGTGCCGTTGGAGGTCAGCAAGACTTTTACCTGACAGCGACTGCCTCTGTGCAATGTCTGGAGTTGACAATGTCTGTGGTAATGGGCATCAATAATGCAGACCCTTGGCCAAATAAAAACTCAGTGTCGCCACGACTGTCCTCACAGCGCTGTGCCTCATGCAGCACTCACATCTCCCACCACACCTCACACAACCAGCGTAATTTATTTGGGTCGACTGTTGAGGCTTCTGCTGTAATGAGATATGCATTGGTTGTGTAAACAGAATGACAGACATACAGTATACACTGTGCGCTCATTTCACATCTGCGGCTGTATAATTATGTTTTGGACAACTTGTCCTGCTCTGACATCAGCATACACACGCAGATATTTTCCTGTTGCTCTGGTACTTCCGCCAATTTTATCCGCTGTGAGGGTCAGTGGATCAAGCAGATCGGATATGACTGATTCACGTCGATCGCAGTTTCTGTCACTGTCATTATAATGTCTTGATAAAACTCGGCGTTTATGCTATCAGGTATATTCTCTGAGTCACGGCAGGCCACTGACCCAGTTTTAGTGCCACAGCAATCCCTGCATAGTCTCCTCCAAAGAAAAAGAGCAACAGCTCCATTGTCGTTTCAAATGCCCAACAATGACATATGTTAGCGTTAAAGTGACGGAGACCTTTAGGAATTATGATTCGAAGGTCAGAAAGCGTAACATTGTTCTGAAATCACAAAGTCCGACGAAGGTAGGAGGTCGGGTTGTTGGACGAGTCCTCAAAACGTTTGCCTTTGACACAATATTAACTTTCTGTTTACCGCCAACAAAAGTGAGCGTTATTGTTTTAACCATGACGACAAAGGTAATCTAACCATAAAGGTCTAGTGTGTAGAATCTGGCGGCATCTAGCGGTGAGGCTACAGATTACACCCACTAAAATCTCTCCCGGGCGCCAAGCGTGTAGGAAAACTATAGCGGCAAACGCAAAAACACGCAAACGCTAACCAGAGCCATTGTTCAGTTATTTAATAATGTTATATTCAATTTGTACTAATTGATCCACCTAAATGCTACACACACTGTTCCTTTAACAAAGTAATGTTTTTTAACCCAAAACACAATCTTCCCCTAAACCTAGCCTTGTCAGCAGTTACTTGTAACGCTTCTGGAAGGCACAGACATAATGTCGTCCTGCTGATAGGGGTGTCAGATCAGAAAATGCTTACAAAGGGCGATGACAAACAACTTATTTTGACGTGTTACCTTACACAACAATGATCCCAGACAGTGAGCTTCAAATTTAAATATGTCTCAATACTCTGTGTTGGCAGCTGCCCTAAATGAAGATATGGTTTCAGGTGAGAACACACAATATTCTGTCTTTCTCTCTCAATATTTTGCTTTCTCTCTTAATGCCCTTACAAAAAGCAGGTCATACTTTTTTCCTCATCTTTTTTCCCCCATTTGCCCCCCAACAATCTTCTGACAAATGCTAGCTCACATTGCCCTTTTCACATTTGAACAGTACAGTAGTATACCCCCTGTGCCCTGTAGCCATCCACTCTACGACAGACCAGAGTACATGCACACCTCATTCCCGTCCTGCCACCCAAATAGTTTCTCACTTTCTGCCCTCTAACCGTCTGACAATTATGTTTCACCAGGCTGACCTCTCATCAGCAGTACACAACTCCCTGCCTCTGATCTGGCTGCCCTTTACTTATCTTCAGTCAAGCTCATAGGCACACAGGGAAAAACAATCTCACACAGACATGCATTTGCACACTCCTTCCATCTTTTTCTGCCTCCATCCTTCCTTGTTTTTCTCACTGGTTTTTCACCTTTGCCTCACTTAACCTTCTTGATCATAAAGCCACGCTCTGTGACCATGCCCCCAGCATTACAGCTTGCCCTGACCTTTCTGTGCCCCGACAGTAGTGCCTTGTACCCACTTTAAATATCTCTTCTACATTTGCAGGAGAGCTACTTTCCTTCCTCTCCCTGCTCCCTGTGCTTAATCCCATCTTTAAAAAAAAAACGGTGGCACACACACTCCCCTTCCCTCCTACATGGCATCAGATACATACAAGGACTATAGAGAAGAGAGGGCTGCAGGGATGTTGCTTAGACACATCCATTTGATATCTGTGAGACCACAGAGCAGAAATCAAATGCTGCAGGCATGTTGCAGCTTCACAGCATGTTGTCAAGCAACAAATCTGAGAATCTCTGCTGCAGGGAATCTGGATACTGAAAGGACAATGATAACATTTAACACAAGCACAGATTGATACACAAACAAATTTACACAGTAAGATTTGGACAAAAACTGCCTCGTGCATATGCACATGCAACCCCACATGCTCACCATTGCACACACATAATAAAGCATAATCACCACAGGCATTCTTACTAAATTGAATAAATGCAGACAGCTTTTTTGTGAAATTGTTTTCTACTTAAACAAACAGCCCCACAGTCACAAATTACAAACAAAAATGAGATCGGGTCTCTTCTCAATTCATTTCACATCACAAGAGAAATATGCAAATACAGTAGTGGTGGTGTGTGTGTGTGTGTGTGTGTGTGTGTGTGGGGGGGGGGGGGGGGGGGGGGGGGGGAGTATGGAAGGGGAAATTGGATTAAAGACAGCATGAGGCGAGATGCTGATTATGAGACGGAGAAAGGAGGAGAGAGTAGGACGGAGAGAGAGCAGAATATGGTTCCCTGACAAACAGGCTGAGACGAGGTGATTACCACAGGCTGAATGCCACCCTGCCCACAGATACCTAGAGGAGAGGGAGAAACCACCACAACATCCCCCACTCCAACTCACAAAGGACTGCACCACTTATTCAATACTCCTCCTAACACGTCAAATACCATTAACAGATTCCTACTCAGGTGCAAAGAAAAGGATTCTTCGGGTGGGACAAACCAAAAGCAAAACGCAAAAAAAAAAATCCCCACCAATACAAATCTAAACTGACGTCCTCTGTGGGCCAGCAGAAATCCTTTACAGGAAGAGCTGTAGAGGTCCCTCACTCCCTCTCCTCAAAAACAACACCACATAACCAGTTTCTGTGAGTCATGAGTCATGGCCTACTTCCATTACTTTTACTACTTTTCCCCTTCTTATACCGCTGGTTTGATACACAGAGGCTGTGTCAGAAAAATATCACTTCATTGTTTTCTCTGGGGATTATTGGTGTACTGAATATAGATTAGCAGGTAAATATTTCTCCAACATTAGCAGGGGATCCAGTCAAGGAGAAAGGAGGAAGACTTCCATGGGCCCCTAAGCAAGATAGTTACACAAAATGTGATGCATGAGTGAGAGGAACAGTGTCAAAGCTTGTCAGGGGGTCCTGAAATCCTGCTATGCACATGCAGTAAAGTCCTTATTAGATTCCCCCAAAATGTCTTATTATGATATTTTACAGCTATAAAATAATGCTCCATACATACATATACTCTGGTAATGAGTTACACAACCTAATTTACTGATTACATAAAAGAGTTTCCAGCACAGTAATGATTCAAAGAAAAGAAATGAAGTGAAAATGTTTGTTTGTTTTTGCAAAAGAGAAAGTAATTCCTAACTTTGTGGGTGTGATTAAAAAGTAAGTGGTGTAATGAATCACAGCGCAGTGATGGTAATATGTAATATAAGAATATTACTTCAGAAATGAGAGAGAGTAAAGAAGAATCCCAAACTGGTTAAGCAATGTCATTGTTTACACTGAGTGGTGGTATGTGACAATATGTTGCACGATTACATTAAATGGTCGATATCTGCAGAAAATGGCAATCAGGACGATGACTAATTATATCAGATATGAGCAGATACGGTAAATTATCTTAATTTTATTCATGAAAACTACTGCGGCACTCTGTCCTGATAGTAAAAGAATTCGGCACATTTAGCCCATTATAACCTTATTATTCAACATTTATTCAAATAAAACATTGTTTTTGATTACAGAATTCAAAGACGGCTCAGTGTTCAAACAAATCACATCTTAGAGGCATGGGGGGAGACAGAGGATGAGTTTTTGGTAAGCACATTTTCTTTCAGGTAAGTATGTCAATGAGGATGGACCCCATACTGAGAGTAATCCAGTGCTGCTGTTCCATCTCCCCCTTATCTGCAGCATGCCAGAATAATTTATCTGAGATATCTAAGTGTCAAACTAGACTTTTTAATCTCCATTTGAACAGCAGAAATAACAACTCTAATCATAACGATGTACCCACTGCCACCTTATTAACATAAGAAAGCCTTGGACTAGTGTGATTTGCATCGCATGCCCACATTAACCAGCTAATGAACACATTCACTTCACATTTAGTAAATCTACATTCACCAGTTAATAACCACAGCATTCTTTTCCCCACACAGACTGTAACGAACATGTGTGCATTCTTGGAGTTATCCAGGAGAGTAAACATTAAAGAAGTTGAGCCTGTTAAAAGAAAATCAATAAGGTAGACATTTACATACAAGAAAGACGATACGACAGTATAGATAAGGTGTGAGAATGAAATGAAAGGAAGACTCAACAATTAGAGTAGAATAGAACCCAAAGATGCTGCGGAAAAAAACCCTGACTGTACTATTACAACGGCACAGACAGTACCTGTCTCTGAGAGGCGTGATTTCACCTCTGCTTCTGGTTTTTGAGGCCCGGTTTAACATGTTGTGGCTCTGGATTGTGTTTGGGTGTGCCTATCACTTTGTCCACCCCCTCGTATGTGAATAATGTAGTAAATACTGTTATGGTTAGAACTGAATGCCACTGACTTGAATATTCTTTGAACTGCTGGCAGACTGCTGCCTGACAGCGTTTTCTGTTTGACATGCATCAGGTGACTGCCAGGACCACGGACAGCTCCGTGCTACAGAGAGTCCACGGTTGGGAAATAAGTTGAGAAGATAAAACACATGGGGCCTTATTAAAACTGTTGTTATCGGGCCTGGGGTCGATTTTAGTGTGACCGTGCAGTCTCACACTTGCATACAAAACATACACCTACAAAGACTCACATATACAAAGCATCTCACTCATCCTTTTCTCTCTCTCTCTTTATTTGTGTCTAGGAACTCCTTTATCTATGGAACAGACAACAGATTTATTGCAACACCCAAGCAAACCCACAAGCAGCGGTGAGAAGCAAATTCACAAGAGAGATTAGGGTTGAATCTTTAAAAAAAAACATTTCTAAAAAACAGCTAAAATGGACTCATTCACTCAGAGAGATGTGCATGCAGGGATTGGGAGCGAGACAAGCAGAAGAAAGGCCTGTCCTCCCAGACTCGCGTCAGGATTCTGTCTGGAAAGCTGTAGTCGCAGGATAAAGAACATGCCATGCCTTTGATCAGGAGAGGAGATTTTCGCAGGTGAGAGCGGTAAAATGGTGGAAAGTATCTGGATATCTGTCAGGCTGGAGTGGCTTATTTCCGTTAAGCATCTGTGCAGAAAAAAAATAAATTCTTCTGACTATTTTTGCTCTCTCTGAAAAACCTCCAGACAGCCCATTGCAAGAGCGTGTCCCAATCAGGCATGCAATTACAATCTAGAGCATGCTGTGCAATGTAACAGAAGCAGGCAACTCGATTGCAAACAGCGCACACTGTTTCCTGCACACTGTTTCCTGCACACTGTTTCCTGCACACTGCGTAGCTCAATTACAAAGCAAATCATTTTAAATTCCTTGTTTTTGTTTTCTTGCTCTTAAGAAGTCTAACTTTTGGAGGAGCAAAACAAAACTTGAACATTCGATACGCACTAGTTTCACCTTTCCTCCAAGAATTTGAGAGGTTGCCTGGCAGTGGCAGTGCTATACTCAAATCCCTGGGACTAGAGAGTGAATGAGAGGAGGATTAGAGGGGTAATGCCTGTAGATGAGAGGGAGCGAGGGTCGCAGTGGTTTGCCACTCTGCAAGGATTAGCTCTGAAAACAACTTCACAGTTGCAAATTCTGTCAATCAAGGACATATACTGCAACCGGTTCACAAAGACATTTAAACATAAACTGGAAAAAAAAATCTTCTCCCTGCTACAAATGAGCTTGTAATATTCAGCCATAATTGAAATATCTCATGCATATCATAATAAATTGGACACATTTTGAAATACTTTTTTTTTGTTATGTATTGCATTGTTAGAGCTCATATTTCAGATATGTGGCTGGGTGGATGATAATGAGGCACACCTGTGGAATGATCCTGTGCTGCAGCTACACTGACAGCCCTGGATATGATGGATATGTCAGGCCTGTTGAGGGGCTCCACTGATGACTGATGATGTGTGTCCAGATGGCAGAACAGTTTTACCATGTGCATGTAATGTGCAGAATGCCATTAAAATAGGGCATCATCCCCACAATGCAAATATAATTCCTTGGGAAAGGGGGGGGGGGGGGGTGTACATGACCTCACTTTAGTGCGGATTAATGGAGGAATAATACACACCTCGTTTATCCTGAATCTTAACAGTGAGTTCCAGGAAAGGCTCTGTCTCCCTATCCAACCTCCTGCTTATCGTGATATCTCCGCTCTCGCGCCCCACGGTGACCGGAGAGCTCTCTGACTCCGGGTAAACCAACTCGTAGGCGGCTGACGAAAACCTGGTGGGACTCAGGCTCGTTATGACTGAGCCGATGCTGGCGTCTTCAGACACGTTGAGGGAAACCACTGTGCCAGGGTCAAGTAGAGCCCTCGGCGACCGTCCCCCCCTCCCTGACCCCGCTACTTCAGCGGCACGCGTCGCCCACCGCTGTGGAGCAACAGTAACCACTACACCTTTACTGGTCAGAGGGGGCCACCCGTGATCTCTGGCAAACACATAGAATTTGACTTTAGAGGGGAGCCCCAGAATAGAGTCAACCAGTAAAACTTCCCCTGTTTTCGGGACAACGTAGAAACTGCCATTTTTGGGGATGGAAATGTATGTCAACTCCGCGTTATTGCCGCTGTCTGCGTCGACAGCCTCCAGCCTGTAAACCACGCTACGGAGAGCCGTGGTGTCATCTAAAGTTATGTGAACGGCGTCCGCGCCGCGAAAGGTCGGCTCGTGATCGTTGGTGTCCAAAACGTCCACTTTCACCGACGCGACCTCGAAGACGACGGACTCCGACGCGCAGGTCTGGCAACACAGACCAAGGCTCAGCAGGTATTCTGAGCGAGCCTCTCTGTCTAAAACCCTGGAAGTTTTGAGCATTATATTCCCCCGCTTGTGGTGGGCGAAGACGCGGAAATCGTCGCTGTCGTTTCCGTACAGTTTGAAGTGCATCCCGGAGATTGGGCACCATTTTTGCGCGTCGATGCGCCTCACCGGAATGCTCAGTCCGTTTACTTTAGAAGCCGACGGGGAGTTCTCAAAAACATGCCCGTGAAAGAAAGGCAGTCGCTCCCGTGTTTGATGTCCAGCAGCCGGCGTCAGAAGGCAGCATAACAAAACACCCCAAATCATGTTGGTGGCAAGTTATGTGCCCCTCAGGGGGGGTTGGTGGAAAATCATTAAAACAGAAAAGAGAAACACTTGAGAAACATTTCCTTCATAGTTATCCACGTCATGATCCTTCCAGGAGAACCCCCCATCAACTTAGAGCTTGTTCATCCTAAAGGAGATCAGTCTCCTGTCTCCATGCAGCACGGCTGCGTGCAGGCAGTCCACAGCGCTGCAGGCAGTTGGCTGTATTCGTATCCAGCGTTCAGCACCAGAGCACCGGACAGCGCCAAGCGCGGGGGCGTGGCGGCGCACTGGGGACGGAGCTCCACGGTGAACCCCACCCTGTGTGCTGGTCAGGAGGGTCCCCGCCTCAAACCTCTCCGCTGAGCCTGTGCACACGCAGCAAGAGCCTCCCCAGCTGTAGAACACCGGCTGCCACAAATCCGCTCTCAGCGGGAAGAGATGGGGACAGGGAGAAAATCACTCATCCTTCCTGTCCAGAGAAAGTCGAGTAAACACACAGGCTATCCCTCATTCCGACGCTCGGGCAGGAAACAAATACTGGCTCCGGTGAAGTAGTCAGGGCTGCCTTGCTCAAGAACACTTCTACAGTTGTTGTTGAAGGAGGAATTACTGGTGCACTGCACACTCATCGTCTCCCTGCCTGTCTGAGGAAATGGATCCACGAGCTAAATCCCTCTTTAAACTTTAGGTTACAGTTCTTTCAATGTTTCTGCATTTCTGCAATCACATGTTCACACAATCACGTTTCATTTAAGATTGAAAAAAATAAAATAAAATCTGGAAAATGTATACATTTAAATGAAATTGCTGGGATCTGGGCTGTTAAACTGTGTAAACATGATGATTTAAGACTCCATTTGTCTTTGCAGCCAGTGTTATGTGCACACCAGAGTTCACATTAACATTGTCACCCTGATTGCTGTTCCTTTCCTTTCCCACTCCGCTAGACTGCCGAGCACCCAGAGCACTCTAAACCTAATCTGTAGGTGTCTGCTGCTAATTCCCACAGACGGAACATTTCCAATTCCCCTCACTTCTCTGACAAGTCAGAAGACAAAATATTACACGGACAGCAAGGCTAGGAATTGTCAAAAGATGAGGAAATAATGGGCTAGAGAGCCCGGCTGTAAACTCCCATGTCATATCAACCTTTACTTTAGACGTGCATGGATCAATATTCATATGCATTGAGGGTGTGATGTTGGACTGGGCCGGTAATTCAATGTCGTTCCTCCGCTCACACATTGACTACATCTGTATTCAGTTTGGAAACTCATCAAAGCTCCTGTTGAAAGATCCTTATCAATTTGCAACCCCAATCCATCACTGCAATTTTACCCGAAACCACTCTCCGCAGTAAACTGTTCTTTTCAGGCAATAACTCCGGTAACTGGCGGTGAGCCCCCAGACAATTTTGAATCACAGCCTGCAGCTGGAGCACAAAGCTCATATTGGTTGATCGCTTACATGGTGCAAGCAAGCTGTGGGCTGTGTCCCCATAACACATGAGCCACACTCTGGTGTTTTCAAGATCTTTGACCCCAGGAAGGAAAGGCAGCTCAAAATATGTCCACCAAAATATGACAGGGTGTGAGGCTAGTAGATGGGAAATGACCAAATGTAACATTTAAGGTGAAATTGTGAAATCGAAAATAGACTGTCTGATCTGTCTGAGGGGACCCTGCGTCCTCCATTCTGCTCTGTAACTTCTCTTTGAACTTCCTAAGTGCGTTCATGAATGCAAATCAAAATCCTGTCTTTTATCATGTTGTCTCACATGGTGAAATTCACCGTGACCGCCAGCATGGCAGATAGCTGTAGCAAAGGCTAATTCAATCACGGGGGCCAGGCCAGAGTGTGAGGGATAGTTTACTTGAGGGTTGCAGCAGTCATCCACTGAGATGAAACGCCAACATACACTACATAAGAACAACAAAGCTGTAATGAATCTTTTTTTTTTTTAAATCATGAAACGGTCTCATCATCCATCTTCTCCACCAGATAACTGAGAGCTGCAGGGCATTAAAGGAAAAACATCTAGCTGAAGAAAGCGGCCGACGAACATTAGAATGCTTCATGCTTACTTAATGAATAATTGACTGAATCCATTCCCTTCACTCAAACAGAGGCAGACATAACCTCTGAAGGCCAGTGTTGAGGCCTGGTAGCATTTGAAACGTTCTACCTTTACTCGTGTGCTCCTTGTCGACAAGGGATGATGGGATGGGGGGGGGGAATGAAGGTCCCATACTGCAGCTCTCCTGTTCTGTAAGTTGCAGGTTGTCGATCATTATTCCTGGAAAAGCTAGGTTGAAAAAAAAAAAAAAAAGAACAGGAAATGATGGAAGGTAGTGTTAAGAGGAATTGGCACTAACATCAGCTAATAGGCAGTTTATGCTACAGAGTAAGTAGAGTTTAAAATAGAATGTTCAAAAGTCAATGAAATAATTGTCTGAAACAGGCAGGTTTATTAAAGAATGACAGGGCAATTAATATGGATGACTAAGCATCCAGCTCTCTGGTTGCTATTCATCTGTGAACATTTATAGTGAACATTTAAGGAAACCTTACACCACATGTTCCCCTGGATGAGCTGCAAAGAGCCATTTATGGAAACACCATGACAGCTCTGTAGTGCCTTTCATTGTAGTGTTGTATATGAGCCCCTCAGGACATTTTCGCTCATCACAACCTGACGGCAAAAAGCATTTAGGAGGAGCAGGATAAATATAAAGACATTTCCCTCATGTATTAGGTACGGCTAATTAGATTTGATCTGTGATCCCCTTAAGGCTCCTACCTCCTACTGTAGTATTTAAGCTGTGCTGTAGAAACCAAAACTGTTTATGAATAGAGGTATTAATTATGGAGCAACGTGTGAAACCAGGTTCAGAATTTCCCTTCACTACTAATAATGCAATGCAGGTAACATCTGGTTTTGAAAATGTCAGCTGTGCGGAAAAACAGCAACAAAACCAAACCATCTAATTACCGAGCGTCTCTTTAGCCTTTTCTTAGAATGCCACAGCTGACGGTTGTTCATTAAAAGACTCGGAAAGTACAACAAAATGAGAAAAGCAGCCACTTTGAAGGACAAAGCCCCAAAACAATTTAATGTTTAATGCATGGCCTGTTGTTATAATAGAATCCAAATGTGTAAACTTCAGGGCCACGTCTTTGTCTGAAGAGCGCTTTATTATATCTATTCTGATCCTGATTGGTGGAGCCCGGGGCTGCCACAGAGATTAGCACATTGATAAATGTCCATTGATTTGAACAATTACGGCTTTCTATCGGCACATCAAAAGATTTCTCACAGGATCAAAGGACACAGGAGATGGTCATTGAAAAATAAAAGAAAATGAAAATTAGCACAGCTCGGAGTCCCACTGGCTCTGACGATCTAAGGGGTGAGATGTTTTTTTGTTTTTTTGAAAGAGGCAGTGATGATGTTCTCTTTGAAACACAGTTTAGAGAGTGAGAACATAACCCCGAACGCATAATGAACCTCTTCAATGCTTCTCTCAGTAAATTATCCCAGCAAGCCATTAGGCAGGTTTCCATTACTCGGCCAGTTCAAGGCTATGAACTAATAGTGTAAATTCAATAATGTGATATTTATGAAGATGAGAGGATTATGAGGGACCCATTTGGGGGAGAATTCGAAAAAATACTGAAGGCTTCCCGAGCCAAGCAGACTTAATCATGTCTTCAGCTGTGGCGGTCAACTCTAATCATTTACACATGGGACCAAAATAACACAGCTCCACCCCCCCATTAATAACGATCTTCATCATCTCGTCTTACATTCAGACCTTCTCAGCCTCCATTTCTCTTTGTAAATCTGTGAGAACTGTCAGCGATGACTCAGTGTCAGAGAGATTAAAATAGATTAGGGATATTCCCTTCTGTTTTAGAAACCCTGCCTCATTCCTTAACTTCTTCTAACTCTGTGAACTCTGTTAAGTGGCTTCTTAATAAGAGTACGTCTAAATGGACCTAGTGTTCATATATCATACATTGGTGCCCTCCAATAGAGGTCCCTTATCCAGGAGAAGCGCCCTGTGGTTAATCATCACTGTTGTCCAGGGGAGAAAGCCTTGACACTGTCAGTTTAGGAGCCGCTTTCCAGCAGGACCAATCATTCACAGAATAATGAGGGGGTTTTAACCAGCTCCCAGGAACAGTCATTCCACATAGCCTGCTTCTGAATAGGAGAGTTACAAAATAAAAGCTACTGAATACTGGCCAAAATGAATGTGTGCACTTTGAGTGAATCTCCTTATACGGTGATTCATCTTGTGCTGGAAATATAATCTGTCAACGGTTTACCTGTGTGAGAGATATAATGTTAGCCTTATAGCCTGTTGACAACTTTCAAGTGACCAGATAACGTTACAGTTTGGGCCATTTCTGTGCATTTATAAACATGAGTAAACTAGCATATGTTGGTCACTGGTGTAACATGAATGTAGTTCGTCCTGGAGGCTGTGAAACCTTCTTTTTACCTTCTTTTCTCCATCTTTGTCCCACGCATCGTTCCTCTTTCCAGCCTGCCAAATATATTGAAGCAGTGATGTCTCTATCCTCCATTACTGTTTCCTCTTGGTGCAGTGAAGGATCTCTGGCGACCTCACACGTCTTTTTACAGTACTGCAGTGTTGTAAATCGTATGACTGAGGGCAAAGTTAAAGTGAACATTAGAAAATATATGTAATTGGGTTTTAGATAAAACTACACCACACAGACCGCTGGAAAATTAAGATTAGTGTACTATTTAATTCATAATATACTGAGTCTAACTGCAACATGCAATGTGAAGTAGAGAAAGCTCCTGAGGAAATACTAATAAAATACAAAAAATAAAAAAAATCTAAAGTGGAGAAAGTTAAGATGAAATTAAACTTGTGGAACTGGAGGATATAGTCCAATAGACCCGATGCAAATATGCTGGTCAACTAATAAATGTTGATAAACAGTTTCTATCTATTAATGAGGATTTTACATTTTCTGACAAAGACAATCGAGCCATTTAACAGTAAAAAGGCTGTTTAATTGCAGAATATATTGACAGTACAGTACAGCAATAAAAGCACTGCCATATTGCTTCTATTTTACATGACTTACACAGCTGCTGTTCAGCTTATCAAACAAAAACAGTAATACGGTACTTGTACAGTAATGATGAGAAACACAACATACAGACAGGCTCACAGAGCACTTCGCCCATCGCTTTCCACTGACCGCTGGCTGTGTTAATTAAGAAATGCACAATAATATAATAACCATAAGAGCAAGAACAAAGACAGAGCAGTCAACCCCGACAGTAGTGATGTCCTCATCACTGGGGCAAAAGGGACAAACTGGGCTGAAACAACTGGTCACACAGGGAGCAGAGGTGCACGGCGGCGAAGCCCACAGACGAAAACAAAACAAAAGAGAAGAATAAAAAACCAAAAGAATATGGATTACTTTGTACGTACACAATACATACATGACATGAAATGACTTGACATTGTCCATGGTCACTCATTACTCTGTGAACTGGCCTTCACTCACCACATCACACCCTCTTTATGACTTGTACCTCCGTTCATGTATCACATGGGTGCTGTTGCATTTCACCACAAAGCTTCAGTTTGTAAATAAGGGCACCACAGCTGCTTCTTCACAGCCTTCCTCTACAACGGCTACCGCAGAAACATGGGAGCCGACCTGTCGTCAGTCACTGCCTTGCGGAGCCTCACCCCCCGGCGTATCGTCACCAGCATATCCATGTCCTCCTGGGTCGTAGAGGACGGCTCCTGGGGCACACGCTGAGCCGGATCCCCTGGCAGTGGGCTGTGGAAAGGAAAGTGACCCTCACCGAGGGCGCGGGCGCTGGCAGCCAGCTCCCCTATCTTTTCCACCAGGCTGTGGCGGTTGGCAGCAAGCAGAGGGTCCTCCTCCGCGCCGTGGGCGGCCATGCCGGGGGCCTGCTGGGCGTAAATGGTCCTGTCCCCCCCCCCTCCTCCTCCTCCTCCTCCTCCTCCACAGCCCCAAGCTGCGTCGGGGAGGCTCATCCGCTTTGGAGAAGCCCTCATGTAGTCACTAGCAGTTGGGTCATCACCATAAAGAAACTCCTCGCTGCCCGCACGATGCTGGGACGGGCTTCCATAACCCGGTGAATCTGGCACTGTTGGGGTCTTAACTGGCACAATGGGGGGCCGGATAGGAATGGGGCCAGATGTGGACGGCGTGCGTCTCACTCCGGTTTTGGAGGATGGAGTCCGGCGAATGGTCGCCGTCCCCGAGGTGATGGCCCCAGCCCCGCTTCCGCCAGCACCGTTCGGAGTGCCCTGCAGAGTCTTACCTGCAGGCAGACCTGCTGTGCTGGCAGGCCTCTTGGTCTGGATCATGCGGCGGTAGCTCTGAGCGATGTTACTGTGGCGTGGGATGGTGGAGGACTTGTCAAAGTCTGCCCGTCCTTCGTTGTCAGCATCCCCGTTGAGAGAGTAGCACTCATAATCAGAACCTAGAAGTGACAGTGAGTCATGAGCATCTACTTTTTTTTCCCACTGAATAATAAAGAACACTGAAAGCAACTATGTTTTGAAGAGCTATTTTGCACCTTTGTTACATAATAACTTATCGCATGCATTAGCACTGAAGGCAAATAGTACAGCACTTTCCAAATTACTCAAGTGTATCACACATTCACATCAAAAGTTACAGGGCCAATCAGAAATCCCATGCTGTATACAGACCACCTGTGTTTTTCAGACTGTGTGGATGTTGAGCGTGAGTGTTACCTTGTGAGGGTATGGTGTCCTCGGAACAGGAGGGGGTGTTGGTCTGGGTGCTGTAGCCGCTGGAGTACTGCAGAGAGTCCCTGCTGCTCTTCTGCTGCTCCATACTCAAGCCTCTGGTCAGAACCATAGCTAGAGTGCTGGCTGCTGGAGAGAGCGGCTCACCATGCTGAGGCGCGCGCACACACACACACACACACACACACACACACACACACACACACACACACACACACACACACACACACACACACACACACACAAAGATTAGCACACATTCACATATGCAATTCACCATAATACAAGTCTCGAGGCATACAAATTTATGGACTGACATTTACATTTTCAGTCCATGAGGACTTCTTACCTTGGCTGCAATGGTTCCTGGGATAATTCTCGCTCTGTGTGGATCATCCGATTGCATCCCAGAATACCCCAGTGGACTGGACGGAGCTTCCAGCTCTCTCATCTTATCCACAGACTCCCTCCTACGCTGCAGAGTGCTGGCCAATGAGGGCTCACAGGATTTGGCCCAGTCCTACAGCGGCAGACGAAACAATGAGACTGTCCTACAACTGTGCGTCTGTGGTGTTTGCCACCCGACAGCTGTGCAAGTCAGTTAAACACGGAAGCTGCTGATTAGGCTCAAGAACTGGTTAGATGCCGATGTAGATATGGGCAGACTACATCAAGCTACGCAAGTGTTGTTAAATGATATAGCCGCCTCAGTTTCGCACACCTTTGTGAGGAAAGATTTCAAAACTGAGCTTGATGAGCAACAGCAAAATGGTAACTGTGAGGTTAATCTTGAGGCTCGTTAATGTGCATGAAGGCAATAAAACACAAGAGGCAAAGAAGCAACAAAGTTTTAAAAGAGCAAACCCAAAAGAAAAATTGCAAACAAAAAACAAACCTTCCAGCTAGGAATCTTTGATGTGGGTGAGGGGGTGTTGGATCCAGGGGAGTGGTTAAATGTGGGGGACGCAGGAAGTATGACAGAGAGAGGCCTGATGGTGCCAGTGTGAGAGAAAGCAGGGCGGAAGGTACCGAAGGATGAGCATGAGCCAAACTGCAGAACGGACAGACAAGTCTGAGTCAGAGTGCCCAAAAAACCATGAATAGTCCACGTCAAACCGCACTGCGGCTGTCAAGAGGAGCCCACCGGCCTCTTTAAGTTATAGATAACAATGAGTGAAATGCAAAGCACATCGTGTGTGTGTGTGTGTATGTGTGCGTGTGCGTGTGCGTGTGCGTGTGCGTGTGTCTGTGTGTGTGTGTGTGTGTGTGTGCGCATGTGCGTGTGCGTGTGCGTATGCATGTCTGTGAGTGTGTGCGTCTCCAATAAAGCAAGTAGACTGGTGAGATGCATGCAGTACTAACCGCCGTGGGAGAGTTGCACTCGCTGACAGACTGGCAGGTTTCTGAAGCCTCAGAGGAGGCTGAGCTTGTTGATTTCTGGGAAAGGATAAGATGGAGTAAAAAACAGTGGAGGGGAAGAAGAAATGGGGTGAGAACGGAAGGTGAGACGAGAGATGAGAGATGCACAGGAAGAGGGAGAGAGTTGGAGAAGAGTGTTGATGAGCTTTAGGAGGAGGGAGGTATTTTGGTCTCCGAGGGGATCTATAGACCATAGCCTAGATCGATAATAACGTAGCCCGTAAGATCATTTATTCAGAACAGAACATTGCATCACTGGGTGTGCTTGTGTGCTGCTGCGTGTGTTCTGTACATTGCTGTTCAGACTGTGAGAGTCTGGATAACTTTTATCAGACCGGTGGGATAAAAATTCAACATTCGTAAAAGAGAAAGCTCTGTAGCAGCAAAAAAAAAGAAGAAAAAGCTCTGTTTGGGTTTGGTGGTCGAGCTATGGAGCTCTTATTGAGACATACAGGCTTTTGTCTGAAATGCAAACATGTCAACACTCTTCTCCAACTCTCTCCCTCTCACTGAAGGTGTTGACATGTCCTGAGAAGAGGATCATTGTTAAAAAGAGAGAGTTGTTGTAGACCTACTGTGACAATAAAGTGGTGTTGTTTCTGCTTCCTCCTGCATCATTATTACCTGATGAATCTCTATAGCTAGCTAACTTGGTTTCCACTGATCAAAGAATATATGCTTTAGGGTTATGGCTGAGACTACTACCTGGCTGGTGATGTCAGAGGGCATGGGCGACGGAGGCTTAGAGTGGGTGTTGGCGTCCTGGGATACGAAGCCCGAGTCGTGGGAGGAGACGCTGCTGAGCCGATGGGCTCCTGCAGAGGGCATCTGGAGGAGGCTGGGGACAGAATATCACATCAGTATAAAACTCAATATGTATGGATTCACACTGACCAAATGGACACAAATCAAAACAGGGAAAAAAGCATATTTCCTTTATATGTATGCATAAATAAAATATGTGTTGAATGACAATTGCTTTCTGCTTCCTAAAAAAACAGAATATATATTTATTAAATCATTGAGACATGATATGAAATCAAATAACACAGAAAACAAGGAGGTGTATTGCATTTCCATGATGTCCAGCAGCGAGCAGCATAGACATAGACGTGTCAATACTAAATGAATGATGGGGCGCAAGGGAGATTTAAGTTCTCAGAAAAGGATGCATCATCATGTCAAAATTACAATAGTCAACTCCCCAATCAGATTGGAGGAAAAGATAATTCACTGTCCTCATAACATACAGTATGTTTTTCATTCAATCATGACAGAGTAAAAATATAGAAGGGAATACATACTGCAACATTTTTTATTTCACTTTTTCCCCCGGTTTGATTTGTGTTCATTTGGGCGTCGTAAATCTTCCACAACAATATAACACCATGCATGCTAAACAGGATTGTTATTCTAGCATATACCCCCCCCCCCCCCCCCCCCCCCCTCTTATTTTGTTCTGAAACTTGTTATGGGAAGATTTATGTGTAGGCCATGGAAAAAAAGAAGAAGGGGCTAAATGAAAAATGTATTACAAAAGCTGAGGACATGAAGGCAGCGTTATGTGAGAACTCTAAATGATGCCATTCTTTTAATTTTGGTGCATCAAAGAGCATTCAAAACTTATCCCTTCTTTGATTTTGATTTTCCTCTGAACACTAACAGCTGTCTCCGTGCTTTTTGTCTCCTGCTCTGTCATTCTCATTCAGCGTTGATTCTCTTTGTCGCCCACAGATTTGAAAAATGTGCAACTTATGCTTCTCACCTTCCCTCTGTACTGCTCTCCCCCAACTCCTCCTCCCCCTCTCCCTCTGGAATTTATCTGAAGTTATCATTTCTCCTTAATCTTTGTCCTCTAGGATGAGGCTGAATGTGGAATGCCAAATTAAATATGACAAATTAAATACCCTTAAATGATTCATTACTCGACACTAACCTTATGCCCTGGTTCTCTCTTATCTGTCTTTTAAAGAAGCACAACGGGAGCTTGTTTTTCTTCCATTCTGCCTCCAAGACCTTCGTCTCTTGATCATAGGTTTCTTTTTAAATTTCCATACAGCAAATCATGTAACATCAATCTTGTGATTGCCCACAACTGAATCATGACATGCAGAGAAAATACTATGACCTTCAGCTTTTTAAAACGCTTTTACAGACTCAGTGGATAGACTGAAACATCTACATCGGTCAAGCTGAGACCAAGGTTCCATTTGGAAGAACTTATATATAATATAACTCTCTAACATATTGTCAGCGGCTGTATTGTAAATGAACATTGGACATAAAAAATAGGCTGCAGTGTTAATTGATACAAAAATCAGGGTGGTTCTGTAACACCAAAGTAAGGTGACAACAAAGTTTGGTATACTTTTTTTTTACCATTTAAAATGTAACATTGCAAGGGTTTACATGCAAATAAAAGCTCCTTACTTGACCTAGAAAGCACTTTTGACCCGTCTTTATAGCTAAATTGTTGAACAATCACCATTAGACTTACAAATATGTGGAATTTGGTTTCTCGTGTAGGCTCATGGCTGTCAGGCTGTAATGGTTCACAGCTTTGGAGCTAATCTAGCTGTAAGAAGCTTGAGAATTGCAAATCTACCAGGTGCAAAAGCCGAGGAGCTGGCAAGATACGCCTTGTACTCTATGTCGATTGTGTGTCTGGCTGAGTGGTGAGGGAGGGTGGGGGTCACCTGCTCTTGTATTCATGTCAACCTTCAATATTTCATTCCTTCCCTACCAGTGTGTTAATAAGTGAGTTGAAATCAAGAATGTGCATGTATGTTTACTCAAAACAGCTCAGATCCACTCAGCTCACACAGTATGAATACAATTCACCATTCGCAACGCATCAGACACGGCACACAAAACAAGACGCGCTGAACAGAGAACAAAGAGCAACAGGGTGTGTGTGTGTGTGTGTGTGTGTGTGTGTGTGTGTGTGTGTGTGTGTGTGTGTGTGTGTGTGTGTGTGTGTGTGTAGGATATACCTGCACATGCTGCTCTTCCTGGAGCCGGCGCTGCTGGGGGAGGAAGGAGGGGTCTGGTAGGACCAGCTGTAGTCGGAGCCTTTCAGGTCCCGGATCACCTGCAGCAACACATAATCATATGGTGACGATACGGTGGCAACAATAGACACGTCAACATCGCTTTTACACGAGATAGACAAAAACATGTAAACATTAGAGATTCTAACAAATCAAAACAAAACATTTTTACTGCTAAATTACAAGTCGTAATTAGCACTAAAACAGTTATTTCTCAAGCTGTGTTGTGGGACATATGAAGGGGTGAATGAGTTTTGTTAGTTTAGTCACATTGTGGTGAAACTGTAGTGGCTATATCATTAAGCAAATGTTACTCAAACAAGAGTAAATGTGTTGGGGATTATTTTCAGTAGCGGACTGAACATGTCAGATCTCACAAGCGGCATTAATCAGTAGTATTACACCTCTGTTACCTGCTCACTGGCCGGTGGCAGCTTGTGTGGGTCTTCAGTCAGCATAGTGAGGTCATCAACAATCGGCTGCAAATGTGTTATCTCTCCCAGCATGGCGATCTCTGCATTCTGGAGGGGAAACGGGAGGGGATCGAATTTAACGGCTACCACATCAACAGCAAGAGCAATCGGAGTAAAACATCCTACAACTCTCAGGTGAACAGAGGCTAAATGTTCCTCACCACCACGGGCTGCAGCAGGTTAATGAATGTACAGTAACGGCCTCTCTCTTCCAGCAGCGCTCTGCGCACTGCCTGCTTCTCCGTCTCCTTCATCAGCAGGTACAAGTCACTGACATCCTGCATGGCACTGTCCAGCTGGGGACGCAGGTTACCCCGGCCTGTGCAAGGCGAGCCAAGGGTGCGGAGACGCAGAGAGGAGGGAGGATGGAGGATGGAGCGAAGGAGGAAAGAGGAGGGAGGCGGGGTGTAGAGAGATTGTGAATTGGAGGGGCGGGTGATAATTACGGAAATGACATGAAGGGAGAAAAGCGCACACAGTTCAGAGAGGAGGGGAGAAGAGTAAAAAATGAGAGACGATTAGAACACATAATGATAAATTGCTTGTGTACTAGAGGACAACACACTGACAAACACTGCACATTGGAATGAGAGGACGCTGAAACATGTCATCAATCACAAGTCGATGCAAAGCAACTAGGTGGGTGACTTGTAGGTCCTGAAATGGATGTGATTAGACACACAAAAGTAAACACAATGTCTGAGAGTCATTCAAGACCGCAAACAACAATGACACTAGATGATAGATGAAGGAATGATGATGATGACCACAGAGATGCCACATGTTCTGTCACTCTGATTGCATGATTTAGACAAGACATGCACTGCCAGATAAAAGCACCCTACAATATATCTTAGCATATTTGGTTGAACCTCAAAACAATGCACTCACTTTAAAATATAAAAGAGGAATATAGTTTTGAGTGAATTCACATTTTGTTTGCAACTGCCTGGATCATATTCACTTAAAGGGGTCGTACCATTACCCATATGTTGAAGACATATCAGAGTTTAATTGTCTAATCTGTCAGTGCATCAGCATTTAATATGCCACTGATTAAATTAAGGGTCTCATAAGGATCTGACAGCTTCTAAAATTAATAAAATAGCTTAGCTTAGCATAAAGACTGGAAACAGGGGAAGGCAGCGAGCTGGAAAGTTATTCCGTAAAACAGCAATGTGTCGTTTTTACACTTTACATGTTTGTATGGATTAAACAAAAGAGAGTCATTATGTGTATTAGCCAACTAACAGAGAAGCTCGTAGATGTGTTTTGTTTCCATAAGACAGTGCCAGGTGAGATGTTTCCCCCCCGTTTCCATCTTTTATGCTAAAATGAGCCAAGTTAGACTAAACAGCTGCCGGCAGTACTTTCATATCTAGCATACATGAGAGTGGTATCAATCTTCTCAGCCAACTCTCTGCAAGAAAGAAATTAAGCGTATTTCCCAAAATTTCAAACAATTCCTTCTTTTAACAAAAAATGCTAAGACAACACAGGATTTTCTTTGTCTGGCAGCCTTTGAAAAACTATCTCATGAAGCACAGCGGACATACCTAGAAGCTCTACAGCCAGGGAAATAGCCAGAAAGAAGTAGAGGAAGGTTGCACGAAAGGAAGGGGGGGGGGCAGAAGAACAGGCAGTGTTAGCTGCATCAAATCAGAGCACATTGCATGTTTATGACCAGCCGGTACCACTGGTGTAAATCCTGCACGGTAATAGAAATTTAATTACATCCAACAGTAGTGGCTAATGCAAGCAAAGCCAGGAAAGAAGATCATTTCTTTGATTTATAAGGTAGAAGCTGACAAATCATCCAAAACTGGAAAGGAGTCTTTGGAATAGTGCCAGGCATTTCGATGCGGTTGAGATGTTGTTTCTGATTCTACACTCTAGATGGCGCCAGTTCGCTCTGAACCATTGGTACAGACCAGCGGCCAAGCAGACTTAAGAAATGAATATCAGGATTTAAATCTCAATGAAGTTGTGTGAGTCGTTCTATTAATTAACAGATTCTTGTCACGTTTTTTTCTCACCTTTTCTTGCTTTTTTCTGGAGTTTTATGGTATCGAGCGACTTCCTTTTGATTTCCTGGCGAGACCGCTTGTATTCTGTGGACAGCAAGTGAAAAAAGGCGCATCAATGTCTGTCCAAATACACAGTGCTCACAAACAAGTAGTTATAGTTTGCGTTTCCAGGTTGTTCACCTTTGGCATGGTCTTTGTCCAGCTGATTGGCTGTCTTCTTCCATTCCTCTATCCTGTCCTGGAGTGGCGTAACCAGGCCTTCCATAAGAGCACTACAGCGAGGAGACACAACATGAGAGGAGACCGTGAGAGGCATAATAAATAGCTTTATTTCCATGACACTCTGTGAAGTGTGGCAGAGAGGAAGGTCAACAGAGATGGGATGGAACTCGGGAATATTAATCCCTTCAAGGGAAGCGAAGAGAGAAAATTGCAGTGGAGGGGTGACACTTACTTGGTGAAGTGGCGTAATTTTGCCTCAATGCTGCGGTGTCGCATACACATCCTCGTCAGAGCTGAGCCGACGTCCCTGGTGGCACCTTGGATAAGACAAAACAAACAAATTGTCACCCACGATATAAGAGGCTGGAATTACGAATCACAAATATGCCTCTTGGCCTAGAAAAATATAATTCTCTATGAAGGAGACATAAGACATGAAGAGAGCACTTTGAAAGGTTTATTCTCTCCTGTCAGATGGATTTATCAGGGCGTGTTTTTCCCTGCCAATGAGGCGTTTCCAGCTGCCGCCACTAGGTGGACGAAGGCCGATTGTAAAAGCAGAGCCCATAAATGTCACATTTGTTTGGCGAAAGCAGCCACACAGAAAACTAAATCCCTACTCTCCCGCCCTCTTCACAAAACATGCATTTCACCCTTTGACACTTGAAGATTGCATGTGTGATTCTCACCACAGCGTAAAAACAACAGCTTGTGTGAATCGGTTACTGTACTTTTCCTCTCTGCTGAAGTGTAATTAAATGGGGTTTTCAGCCCCTAAAGCCCAGGCTGGCCCACTGTCTCTCGGATGGTTCACAGGCCGGTGTAATATGTGGCAGCAGTGATCCGGTTGTAATCTGGGCCACATAGGGCTAATCTGAGGGTCCCCTTGCCAAACACACACACACACACACACACACACACACACACACACGCGCGCAAAGAGAGAGGACATCTCTCAGCAGCAGACAGGCCTCACAGAATCAAGGCATACACAGTTGTATTTGTGTTCATGAATGATTTTTGGAGCATGTGCACAGGTTTGTGTGTGTGTGTGTGTGTGTGTGTGTGTGTGTGTGTGTGTGTGTGTGTGTGTGTGTGTGTGTGTGTGTATAGACAGGTGGTGTGATTTACCACCCCCCCCCACCCTTTCTGAGGTTCTCACCCCCTCTATCCTGGAGGAAAAAGGAGGGAACCCTGTAAGGGGATATCCCTCTATTCTTCCCTCCCTGCTCTGCCTTTCCTGTTCTCTCTGTTTCCTAAACACCATTCATGCAGGGTGGACAGAGAGAGGAAGAAACTGGCTCTAACACAGCACTGCAAAAAAACACAACAGGCAGCAAGAGAGAGTGATACAAAGAAAAATAACTAATGAAATAAGACATGGAGTGAGGAATGCTTCACATGGTTTTCCGGTGAGATCTGTGCTATTTTCCAGTTTCCGCACAATAAAGAAACTAGGTTAGCGTCTCCAGCTGACATCACGTCACACTGCCAGTTCAAAGACCGTTCCTGGTGCACCACTCGGCTGTCAACTTCGGTGACTGTTGCACCGGTTCAAAGACACCGAGCAACCGATCTGGACTCCATCTCACGGAGACAATCTTCGGACAGATGTAGAATAACTTGAGTGTGTTTGTGCGTTGGAGGAGTGGAGGGGGGGGGCGGTCCTGTGTCTGCACTGCTTTTCTAGGTGACAGAGCGAGAGGAGGGTTAGAGGTGAGAGGTCATCCAGCTGTATCACACGCAGGAGTTAAAACACCAGCAGGAAGTGATTGAGTTAACATGTGGAAACTATACGCTGAGCTCTTGCTATTAATAGCGAAAGGATCTTTTAAGGACTGATGTTGAGTACCCGTCATGTAACGGCCTCTTTTCTGACAGGCTCGTTGCTTCATAGAGCAAAGTGTGAAGATGTATGAGGACACGTGTGCGCTGGTTATGAATCTCTCCTTTTTGACTTTCTCCTCTTAGAAACATTACGGGAGGCGTCCGCAGCTGCAAATCAGCTCTTGAAGGACGGAGGGAGACTGAAGGAGGGACAGACGGCCGGACGGGAGTAATGTGGGCTCTTTTATCTGTATAACAGACCTTCCCAATGTCACCGTCAGCCGGCGAGAGCCCCTAACCCCCACTCTCCTGTCCCATCCACACCTGCCAATTTCTCTTCCTCTCCCCTCCTCTTCCTCTCCCAGAGGGGGATCAGCTGACAGCTACATCCTGGGGAGGTCCAGAGGCTTCCTGTCCATGTCCAAGAGCCTTGCTGGCCTCTGGCCTCGACCGGATGGACAGAGCTGCAGTGATTCACTCCCACAGAGACCTGCATGTACACACAGGCATGTGACAAACATATACAAGCTGGGAGGACGGTTTGTTTTTATACTTAGTAGATTTCAACTGAAAAAAAAAAAAAAGAATATCCATCCATCCTCTGTTGCTCCTCCTGAACTTTCTTCCTCTTTTGGCCCTTTAATATAGTTTTTTTTCTTCTTTTTTTTTGTGAGAGTTTTCCCTTATTTGAGCCATTTGAGACAATTTAGTGATTTATGGTTTTGTGCTACTATACAAATAAAAAAATATACTTGACCATCTCCCAATTTGGATCAATCAATACTTGACTTTGTAACGTGCAGCTTGAAACGTGGCTAAAAGTGCTTAGGAGCTGGGAAAGTGATTATTTAGCAGACCTGGACCCATGGGGCTTCGGGGGAAGCAGGCTCGACCTCATAGCGGACAGCCACACGTGCATGAATGAAGCACAACACAGACCAGGGCGGAAGAGAGCAGTCATGCATCCCAGCGATAGATCTTAAGACATGGAGGAAACAACCGAACAGCACAGTAATGTGTAGTTCATTATCACAGCACTGCCAGGCATGTCGCCGAAGCCGACGGCACCTGGTTCAATATGTTTACTGAACATAAATATAAATTGCCATCAGGTCTGATGTGAGAAGTTCATGGGGCTGTTGGAGGGAAGGTGAAGCCCTCATTGTTGGGTTTTGCAGGACCAGCACAGCGTGGTCCCAGTGTTTAGTGAGTGGTTCCATCCAGAGCTCTGGTTCCGATTACCTCCCCCAAATCCTCGAGGTAGGAGGAGCGTTTTAATAGGTCTGCTTTATAGGGGACTCTCCTGCCAGGAGCCGGGAGCTAAACTGCCACGGGTCTCATTCCCTGATGCCTTCAACATGGTAGCTTGGCTTAACTATCTCTCCCTTTCAGCATCTAAACCCTGCTGCTCGGCTCGGGTTTCATTTGCCGAGCTGGAGTGAGATTCTGCCGTTGTTAGATTTCTGCATTTTCAAGTTGAATCTGGCTCTCCTGAGTCGAGTGGGTGCTGCCTCTTTCTCTGCTTCCTGTGTCAATAAAGCATGTTTATGTGGGCTGTAGAGCGAAAAGGTACAGAACATCCCACACAGTTACATTTCCAGGAATATGAAGTGGTTTTTTTTTTTTTTTTTTTTTTTACTAAGCTCTTATACAGTTGCAGCTTAGCAAAAGAAATTCCATCATCCGTGAGACAACAGTTATTCCTCACGTTGGCACCTTGGCGGCGGAGCTGACCGCGGCTGGCATAGCCTGTAAGCTTCCTGCCTTTACCCTCCCTCGCCCCTTTTAAGTGCTACCCAATGTGAACTGGCAGGGACACAGCGGAGGCCACTGATGGATGAAAGGGGCCGTGGGATGAGAGGGGAGGAGGGGGGAAGAAAGAGAGTACACACTGCCGAGGTGTCGGCCAGTCAGAGGGCAGAGGAAGTGTTGGCTGACTGCTGCAGGTGCAACAGGCGCTGCCAGGACAAAATCTCCCACATTAGGCCTAGAAAATATATGATTTATGAATGGTTCATCCAATATCATCAAAATCTTCAAGTAGTTTGTGTGTTTCACTTTTCAAAAGGAACAGAAAACCATCATGAAAACAATTTCTATCAGTGGAAAAAAAAAAAAGAAACAAAAAGAGAATAAGGAGGAATTACTTTGATTTTGTCCCGTTTATTTACCAGTTGAGCAAATACGCAGCTGAGCTTTCTGAGTTCAAGAACCAGACGAAACATCATATATTCACATCATCAAACCCTTCGCTTCAAAGCACAGCTGGAATTCTGGCGGTGTATCTCAGCGGGAGCAGTCAGTCAGTTAAAAAATAAAGCAGCATCCCATCCGTCTGCTGGTTAGGGAGCACTAGCTTCTGATGGAGGGAGGAGAAGGCGGATAAAAGAGCTGCGTGCGGACATTGATTGTGGACCAAGAGTACACTACTGAGCGCCTGCAACAAGAGAGTTAGAGATCTAACTGAAGTTACAGAAATTGTGGATGACAGACAGAGACAGCGCTCAAGTCTTTTGAGAAACTCTCCAGAATCTCTGATCTAAAATGTGAGTATATATTTACAGACTTAAGAACCAAGCTTGAAAAGAAAAAGGCATTTCAGAAGATTATTTGTTCGTGGTTGTAACACAAAGTAAACGTCTGTTTCACTCAGTTTTATGTAAATGTTTTATCCCCTGACAGATTGGGGTGAAAAGTATGTTTTACTTTGTAAACAAAGCCCAATGTGGTTTGAGGGAGGGGTTTCATATTGAAATGACTTTGTTTGAACAAAACTAGGCCATCATTGTTTGTATTCATTGTCTTTACACTAAAAACTAAAACACAGACCCCACTGCTGTATGTGAAAAGAATAACAATAAATAATGACCCATATTTTACTTGGGGACATTTTTTCTTTTCTTTTTAACACATTAATACCAAATATGTAGAAATATATTGAACTTAAATTTGCCACAAACTGGAATGGAACTTTGATGAAAGAAACAATTTTATTACATAGCCCAATATGAGTCTTCAAATGACTTGCTTTGTCTGACCAACAGTCAAAAACCCCAAAATATCAAATTCCCGATGCGGTAAAGAGAAAAGTGACAAAAATTCACATTTGAGAAGCTAGAAATAAACTGCGAGTACGTCAATGAGTGAACGTATACATGCGCTATACGTGCTGTATGTCTGCAGTAGAAATCAAAACAGCACAAAGAACCTTTGTGTCACTTCCTTACACATGGAATGTCTCTTCTTACCAGCAGCAACATAAAAGAAAGGCAGAGGAAACGGCCTCAGGATCAATTGTTTTAGTCTCTCACACACACACACACACACACACACACACACACACACACACACACACACACACACACACACACACACACACACACACACACACACACACACACACACACACACACACACACACACAGTCAAACACACACTCAACCCATTGTTGTCTGGCCGGTACGCACAGCGAGCTTCACCTCACAACCAGAAACACCCACGGACGCGGACAGACCTTGCTGTGTCCTGAAGTGGTGTAAACATGCTCTGGAGTGCATTAGGAGGAGACTGAAGGAGGAAGTTCAGTTTTCTGTTGGAGGAGCTTCCTGCTCAGTGACATAAATGCTGCTAAAAATAAATGCCGCCCCTTGTCCAGATGTGCTTTTCACTGGAGTTGAAAGAGGGGAGACGGAGAGAGAAGAAGAAGAAAGTGTACAGTAAGGAAAGGAGAGAAGTACTGTATTGTGCAAGAAAGTGGAAAGAGCAGAAACTATACGGGTCATTCTCCTTCACCTCACCTCGAGAGGAGAACACCTGGAGATCCTATTTTCAATAGGAAGACCCCACATGTGTCCAAACTCTAAATACAAACAGCAAGAGGCAGACGTTGAGGCAGCAGTCTGAGAATGACTCAGTGTTTTAATGGAACAAAGCCTGCAAGCCAGTTCATCCAGATGACTCAAGCTGTCCTGCTTTAAACCCAGTGCAGTATGGTTCTCTTTATCTCAGCTGGTGATGTTCTGCCCACTCATTTGCTCTGCCAGCGTTGCTCATTTGCAAACAATCCTCCACACAATGCAGACACCTCCGCCGCTGCTCATATTGCATTTCATAAGCTCCACCTGTAGCCTCTGAGTCATAAGACACCCTGAGGGGATGTTTATCATCATCGCTCCCTGTTCTCCTCGGTGCCGAGTTTAGCGTGTGCTTGAGGGGAGAGAGACCAGTCAGAGCCTAGACGTCAAATACAAAGTCTGTATGCATTCACATCGTGATAATAAAACCTTTCCATGTGGGTGGTTGGGACTGAAATGTTCTGGTCTGCTACAAAACAATTGGATTAGACTGGAACCGTATACCTATAAAGTCTTTACGAGGGAGTACCGATCGGCCACTAGGCCACCTACATTTTATAACCATAACTTCATCCAAACTCCTATTTCTCTTCTTCATGCTGAGTGATCCTGATCACAATACATTCAAGTGCTTGTATTTAGAACTAGGGTGGAGCTGGAAGCCCCGCTTACCCAAAAATGTTCAAGTATCTCTCTCTCTGCTTTGAGCTGAATGCTAATGTCAGCATGCTAACTTGCTCACAGTGATAATGCTACGGTTCTGATATTCAGCCCACATAAAATATTAGTCATGTTGACCTTCTTAGTTTAGCGTGTTAGCGTTGGTAATTAGCTCCTCACACAAAGTACAGCTGGCGCCGACTGAGAGTCATTAGTTTTGCACCTGATGATGAATAGTGAGGAGATCAACTAAATTATTCAAATTCATCTCGCAGGGAACATTGTACCAAATATGGCAATCCATCCAATAGTTAAGGCATTGCCCTAAATTCAAAAATGTCAACCTCATAGTGGCAATAGAGGAAAAATCAGTAGGATTCATCCTCTGGGGACTATGAATGTTTGGACCAAAGTGGTGGACCAAAGTGGTGGACCAAAGTGGTGGACCAAAGTGGTGGACCGACAGGCCGACCTTTCCATCCTTACAGCCGTGATGCTAGAATGGCTAAAAGGCAAGATTTGGGAAATAAGGCAAACATGGTGGAGAAAAAAACAATAGGGAGCACATTCAAAATATTTTTAAATTGTCGAGTTGTGCTGAAAATAAATCACACAAGCACGTGATCTGACCAGTGACCCTCCACTCTCAGCAACTGTTTTCAATCAGCCACCTCAGATGATTAAAACTATGCATGCAGCCCTTTCAGAACCTCTTTTAATGTCCTCCCTTACATTCCTCCATCAGGCTCTCTCTCTGTCTCGTGTTTTCCCTCCCCTCTCCGGCTCCCTTCCACGTTGACTTCGTGTTCAGGATATAGCTGAACACAGTGTTCCCCTCAAGCCTCGTGTTTGTCTTCTTAGTTTGGTATTCACCCTCTGAACGAAAGTTATGCAGAGCAGAACAGAATTTGTTTTCTTTCCATTATTATTCCCTCCTTTTTTTTTTTCCCCTTCTGTTCCAAACATCATTGTTCCAGCCACTTCACCCTTTGCATGTGGTCAATATAATAGCTGGAAAACATTCATTTTTGCAGCGACCACATTGAGTTTTGAGGTCGAAGCCCGTGAACTCCAGAGAGACACGGAGAGCTGTTTTGGGAGCTGTTCCTTCAGACAAGGTAGACAGCTGAGGGAGAAATAAGAGGCCCTAGTTGATACGTATGCAACTTTATGGCTGGGGGTCGTGAAATACCTCAGAAGCCTCGCATACAAAAAAGGCACAGCTGACCATAACGCATCATTCATTAAAGAGACTGCATGTAAGTCCAATCTAAAAACACTCAATAAGCCGTTGTCACGCAGTCAATCCCACATATAAGATGCAGGTCTAACGTCCCTGTACTGGCTCAATACAGGCTCATATCAGGCTCGAACATGAAATGTCAAACTTGATGGATGTCAGTGCCGGTCACATGGGCCACACTCTCATTATTTGACATGTCCGTAAAAATAGCCGCGCTGCTGGGACAGTGCAGAGGACAGTAATCCCCTGATCTCGCTCTGCACTAGGCCACGGCCGCAACTCGTCCATGCCAGGCCGTCCAGATGGCGGGTAGGGATATCCGTCCCATCTGCCATCCCAGAGAAGCACGGGGGCCAAGCAGATTACTGCTTCGCTGAGACACTGATCTACTAGCGCATCTCCATTCCACCACTGAGTATGGACTGAATGGGTGAGAGAAGGAGACAGACAGAGAGAGTTGGGACATTATGTCTGTGTAATGGTGTGTGTGTGTGTGTGTGTGTGTGTGTGTGTGTGTGTGTGTGTGTGTGTGTGTGTGTGTGTGTGTGTGTGTGTGTGTGTGTGTGTGTGTGTGTGTGTGTGTGTGTGTTTGTGTGTGTGTGCGCTCTACAGACGGTGGCAGACAGATGTAAAGAGAAAAAGGTTTCGTAAGCGTCGAGCACAAACTTGCAGTGCATCGCAGTCTGGCCGGTGATCCCCGAGTGTGAATTTTTAAAGCTGGGGACGGCTGATCAGGAAGGGAAGCGAAGGCAGTCTGTGTCCGTGTGTTACAGAGTGGGGCTAAGAGGATTAGCTAAACGCCTCTGCCTAGCCTGGATGCCCAGAGCTGTGGAAATCCCAACCACAACCCCCACCCATGGCCAAGCCACCCCCCCCAACTAGGCCCACCTCACTCTCCAAGCCTGTATATCCCATACCCTGATGGACCATTAGCCCTGAACTAATGGCTCTTTGACTTCTATCTCATTCAACCATGTCCAAAAATGGAGAAAAAAAAAATGAAGTCAACCTTCCATTAAACCATATAGCCTAGCAACAACAAAACACCAAACACAGAGCACACTATTCTCCAGATAAGTCCAGTCCTCTTAAATACATCGCACAACAATTTGACATGAGCGACAAAAATGGTCTAGACAACACACCAAAAGCCATTAGGCTGACCTCAAACTAAATCCCAGGAAAAGAAACATGAAACATTTATATTTAAGAAAGCTGAGATTCTCCATGTCCATAGATCCAATATAGTTTTTGTGGTTGGCAGACCTTTATTGAACCCAGATGTGAGAGACAGACGCGCCTTTAGACATAGATCCATCAGCACAGCTTAGAGAAACAGCGCTGTCAGTGTCTGTGTCAGTGACAAAACGCCTGGCTGCCGACTCCTCCAGCTGCTTCATAAAACACAGACGCCACGGCCGTGACCATGAACTCTAAAAATGGACAAGAGGAAGCCTGAACATGAACATGAGACAGTTTGAGGTGGAAACGGGGGAGTAATCTCAAACACAATACAGCTATTAAGGCATATGTATGAAAAGCTGCCCTCCTAGAAAAAGATAACAAAGCACGTCAAGACAGGAAATCATAAACTCCTCTTTATTTCACCGTCCTCTCACCCTGGATCAATCAAAAAGCACTGAATGAGGGGAAACGTTGCTTTTCTTGGCAGGGAGACGTGCAGTCTGGAGAGTGTGTGTGTGTCTGAGAGTTAAAGGGGTGACGGGGTGAGTGTGTCAAAGGTAGATTAAAGGGAAGCAGAAGACGAACGCGATGAAACCTCCAGCTGTGCCAGCAGCTGCAGCTCGTCCCCGAACACTAGAGAGGGGAATCGGGGTGACAGCAAGGCGGCCAACAGTTCACAGCCGAGGGCCTGCCCCCTGTGGTGCAATCAGCCCTATATGGTGGTGCAGACGCTGAGATAAACATGATCGCTGCAGACGCACGCACGCACACGCACACACGCACACACACACACACACACACACACACACACACACACACACACACACACACACACACACACACACACACACAAGAAAGGGGGAAAAACAGCCACAGAAACAATTTTGAAATGGTGAGAAAGTAATCTCTATCTGTCTACCACTGCCTCTGAGTTAGTCAGTGTAAAAGCAAGAGGAAAGAGTGGAACATCTGGATGCCAATATATTTAGGATAATAGGTTTTAACATTGCAGCAGCCGGAAGGGCAAATTTGCCTAAATCATGTCCACGGAGCCTGCAGCGTGGGGGTTCAAAGGTTATCCCAATGCACTACAGTAAATATCGACATTCCTCCCGCCAAATGAATTGCTGGGTTTCAAAGCACGCAAGGCCGAACCCGGCTCAACACAGAAACGGAGCGCTGTTGATGAGCACACTCTCTTTTAGATTGCTTGGAATAACTGTTGGAACAAAAGAAAAGCAACCACACAGATCGATTCATTTTGTGTCAAATGAAAATGGGCTGAACATTGAAACCATCAAAATATTTTCGACTACAAAACTGCTCGAGTAGAATGACACACAGTAACACTGTGTACAGTCAGGCCATTTTACACTGTGGGTAGAAAATAATCAGTTTTGGAGCTCATAATCAATTTATCTGCTGTTATTTTCTTGCTATACAATTACAAATCACAAACTCCCAGAGCCCAAAGTGATGACGCTAGATTAAAAGTAAGTATAACAAAGTTATTCGGGCACTGTGGACATCTGTGCTAAGTTTCAGGGCAATCTATCGCATAGCCGTTGAGATATTTCGGTCTGGACTGAAATGGCGTTTGACTGACCAACAAACCGACATTGTCGACCACAGAGACCATCAAATGTTTGATTCTATACGCTAAAAATATCATAGTCTACTCATCTGCACCACCCTAAAGCATGTTTCATTAGTTCCCCTTCACTTGTTACAAAGTCTCTGATCACATAGCGTTCCCTGCATCACTCATACAGTCCCTCAGAGGGATGACATTAATCCTAAAGTTAATGTCCCTGGGAGAGGAGCAGAAGAGGGAGTGGGCGTATGAGTGACACACTTAGAGGGATTTTATGCATCTATAGCTGTAAAACTCAATGCACCCCTCTCTCTCTGGTCCATCTATCATTCTGCTGTTTTACCGTCTTTTACAGTAGACACACTTTTTCTTTTGAACTCCAGCCCTGCCACGGTCCATACCTCTGTTTTTATTAAAGCAGGCTGCCAGCTGCTAGCAGGTTGACGCTAGCCTACCTTGCTCCGTCTTGCACTCACATCAGGAATCATTTAAGGTTGATGGATCGCCACGGCAATAAACTCTACTGTTACAGGACCAGCTATAGGAGTAAAACTAGTGAGAATGTGTGAACACCGTTGAAGAAATGCCTCTTTAGTCACTCCAGCAGTAAGTGGTCAGTAGGGGGCTGCGCTAGTGCAAACTGCTTAAAAGCATGTTGGCATGTGACCTGCGAGAGGTCAGGTGGCCTGCTACCAGCTGTCACTCTTTGAATATCTCTGTGTGTGTGTGTGTGTGTGATTATGACTGTGTGAGTGTGTCAGGAGCCTTTCCACGCTCATCCGAGTTTGCATTTTTTTTTTTTTGACCTACATACTGCTCTCGACGATCAACCCGAAAAAAAATGTGTGTTAATCAGCTGCCTCTCTGGCCAGCCTGTCTGCTGCCACTAGCAGGGTGACAAAGCAGATCAGCAGACCTCATTAACGGCCGAAGAAACAATAAGCTCAGATTTTCACTTCTCTGAGCCCCCCCCCCCCTCCCCAAAGCTTCCCCCTCTCCTTAGACTGGCCACCTTCTTGAGTCTTCGGGGGGGGGGGGGGGGTCACTGCTTGTCCACTAGTAGATTTCTTAGATTGTATTTGTGCAACAAATTCATGTTTAAAGTAAAAATGTAGGTGGGAGTAAAGCAAGTACATGTCTTTCAATGGATGCTATAACCTGAGCTCCACACAAAACCGTATTCCTACGAGTGCTAAACGGTTTAACCATAATGCAGAGTTACACCAGCGTCACTTCAAGGTAAGTGAACATTTACATCCGAGACACAGTGTGCAACACTCCATGAAGACAACAAATCAGTTTATTTTTCTGCTTTTTTTCCCTCCCCCCCCATCATTTCTCTCAGAGTCTTAGCTCCACGGTGTGCGAGAGCTTGTATTACCAGAAAACCCTCCTTACCTCTAGAGTTGGTAGCCATGTCCGCCACCTTCTGAAAGGCATCTAGGAAGGCCACCGCTGCCAGAATCGTGGTCCTGTAAACATATTGGCACACGTTCACTACAACGTGACCGCATCAGGAGTCCGTAAACATTACACAAGAACCGTTTTTCTCATCACCGTTCACTGGAAGCACTTCTCACCTGAGTTGAGAGTGAAGTTTTGTGGCCTTGGCACTGAAGTCTTCCCACACGGGGTAAGAGCTCTGATAAAAAAAAAAAAGAAATGAGTCAAACAAATATCTCACCAAGGACATTTAAGTGCACAGACATACCTTCTAAAACACACACACACAGTATGCGTTTGGAAAGACATAATGTTCTCTACAACAGGATCAAATCTGGTACAGCTTAATAGAATTCTCTCCCTCATTTACTTTGATGATACAGAGTTGAAATAAGGTTGCAATAACTCAAAGGGAGCTTGGTTTCTTCCCCAGGGGTTTGAAACAGGTTGGTGCATAAGCTCCATGCTCTGACTTGTCTTTAAAAAGGTCAGTGGGATTTCTCAGTGCACACTTTTGTGAATATTGTCCTCGATCAACCTGACCACCCTCGTCTCTCGTTCTTTGGTGCGGGCTGGTTTGCGTGTGCAAATGTCTTTTGTACATGCATGATCTGCATAAGTTTTAATATATCTCATGGTTGTTTATGTGCACCGGGCCGATAGCTTGTCTTTGAAAGATCTGGATTAGATTTACCTCAGGATCATCACACGCTGCTTTGAGCTCTAAGAGCAGAAGCCAAACATAAAACACATTGGAGGCTAGATCCCATTAGAGCAAGCGCTTGAGCCCTGGAGAAAGAGTGAGGCAGGGCATAACCCCCATGTGCCCCTTCGATGGAGAGGAGCCAAAAGAGGCCGCACGTCCTGACTATATATAGTCAGCGTGCAATCTGTGCAAACAGTCTTGCTCTTCATCACTTCTGGTATAACCACCATTCTGGAAATGACAGCGTTTAACTCCAAGCTTAGAAAGTGATTTAGGAGCCGTCATCTCCAGCAAAAACGTTTGCCGTGATCCTCTAAGCCTCGCTGTCTGAACTTGACTCCAACAGGTGTCTAATTGGCTTGTGTGGCCTGCGACTCCCAGGGGGCAGGAGGGATGCGCTGCCAAGACAGCTGAGGGAGGAGGGCGAAGAAGCGGCTGCATGCAGAGCAGCGGGACGATGGGACAAACATCTCTCTCTTCATTCACACCCGGCAAGCTCCCAAGGAGGTGAGGGGAGACGAACAGAGGGAGGGAAGAAGGACAGGAAGGAGAGGCGGGCTCTTCCTCCGACGCCTCGTCATTCGCCGGAGGGCGAGGCCTGAAACTATCATCCTCAGAGGCGGCGGGCAGTGTCAGTTCATTTTGAGAAAGTGGTTGCTCCCCCCCCCCCCCCCCCCCCCCCCACACACACACACACACACACACACACACACACACACACACACACACACACACACACACACACACATATATAGAGAGAGAACCTGGAAGTCACATCCATTGCTGACCTAATTCTTGATGTTGCTGATGTAATCCAGCTGAGTCATTGTATTCCTTCTCATCCTCTACCTCCTCTTCTACCACCTCCTACTCTTTTTGCTTCTCTTCCTGCAGCTTCGTCAGACTGTTATACAACCAACAGGTGCTGCTTATGTCAATGCACGTTGTCTGTACGGTCCATAAAAGAGGCTGTTTTTAAGTTCTCCGGGTGCACAGCTTGGGTATCATGTGGGTAATTGCACACTGTACTGTAACTTTGGTCCCAATCGGCGAGATCAGCACATGAGAGCCGCGCTGCTTGCGTTGCTCCCGGGGGGGTAAAGCCGGTCTGACAGGCCTGCGTGGCCCAGCCAGGCGGCAGGAATGAGGTCAGATGCCTGTCTCCAACAGTGGACACTGTGCTGACTAAGGGCTTCAGCCTCATTCATCTTTGCTGCTTATCAATACACAGACCGCCTCGTTCTAAGAGCCCCCCCCCCCGTCTGTCTCTCTAAGCCTGGCATGAGCACACCACAGAAAGGGAAATATATGAAACCAAACCAGCGCTGCCAATAGCCGAGAGCTGATTTCATTGGAGCCTGACAAACGAGGACCCATAAATAGTGCGTCCGAAAGGCACCACGGGCCCGGGAGCCAGCGATCAATGAGAAATCTGTTCGGTGGAAAGTGACGCCTGATGCTTGACTTAATAACTGCTCTCTCAACACTTTGTAGCATGAGCGTCCCCCACAATGAGAAGACTGGGAGCTGCCAACGGGGGCCTGATGAATACGTTCACACTTTCCATCTGTTGTGGTGAACAACAACAGACCACCCTGGTTCAACTTCCTTGACTTGACCCTCCCCCAACACACAAACACACACACACACACACACACACTTGTATGTGGGTTATAAATAATGGGAGACATCTAGTTCCTGCTTAAGAAATAATTGTAAAACTATGTTGAGAGAAAGAGAACACGTTTCACACAAAAAGCATGCGACGTGAGTCTGTTCCGTTCAGAGAGGTAGTGCCTGGATCAAATGTTCATTGGACTAGGCGACACACTGCTGAAGTAGAGATTTCCTGCCACAAGGGCCAAACATCAGGAAGCACAATCAATAACCTTTAATGGCCGTTTCTGTCCGGGAGGTTTAGGTGATGGATCCGGTTATTTTCTTTCAGAGCTTCCACCTGTGTCATTTATAATCTAAGAAACCCTGGAGTCTGGGATGAGGTAGGAACAGTTGTTTGGGGGTCAAATGGCACCAAAGAACAGTTGTGCTGAGATTACTGCACAGCGTAGAAATGACCTCCCAATTTCTCCAGCTCTTTCCCCTTCTTGTGATTGATCCATTTAATTCTAATCATTATGAGGTTATGGTTTTGACCCCTGAACCAAACACATTAAACCCCCACCACGTATTACACAAAATAAACATGTTAGTTATTCATTTTAGTTTAAGTTAGCAGGTATTATATGGTGATCACACACTGGCTGAAGTATTGTTAGATATAACCTGACGGACCTGCTGCACATTAGGCAAATAACACAAAGGGAAACATGTTTCATCTCTCAATTTGACCTGCAGCGGTGTTTCCAGTGGGGGAGGACCCGGTAATAGAGACAAAGGCAGTAAAATATGCGTCTGATCGGGCACCGTGCTACGACAAAGGTCACATATCACCCGGTCTACTTTAACGTAGAGCTGCATGCGTGTCACCTACCTTCATGTCGTTCACGATGGCCTGGAATAATCCACCTAGCGCTCCACACTCCTTCTCCACAGACTCCATGGTGTCAAAAACAAAACAAAAAAAAGCTCGCCGAAAGACAAAAAAAAGAATAATATTCAGATTAAAGATCCGCTTTCAAAACAGCAGACATGCAGATCTTTGTTTTTGTTCATCCGCCCTTCGTTGTATTTTCCTACGACAACGCAGCCAGCAGCGGAGAGGATGCGAAAGCCGCAAAAGCCCACAGCCAGCAGTCTGCGGAGCGCACGGACAAAAAGAAACGTGCTGCTCGATGGCACCGGGGGGCCGCCGCTCGCTCGCTCCGCCGCCGCTACTCGCCTCTCGGATGTACGGGAGGGATGGCGCGGGGAATGCGCTTTGTTGAACTACAGCCGGGAAACGTGGAGGGGACATGCACTGTGGCTCCTCATGACCGCAACGTTAACCCTGAGAGAGCCCTAACAGAACAGAAAACAAACGGAGAGATCACAAATGTGGGGAAGAGGGCAGGAGGAGGAGGAGGAGGAGGGGGGGCAACCACGGGAGACGGGATCGGTCGCAGGTCTGAGACGCGGGGACGCGCTCCGTTGTTAGTGGCGGAGCAGATGTCTCGGTGCTGGAGTCTCCCGTAATACGATCCATGGGAATGGGAAGGGGGCTGGTCAAGTTTTTTTCTTCTTCACATATAGTGGGTGAGGAGGAGGGGTCAAGGAGGAACACCCCCTCCTCCTTTCCTACCCTCGTCCCCTCCTCCCACCCACACGCAAACAAAAGTGAAGCCCCGTCCTCCCGTTGAACAATTGATTGAGATGCAAAGGAGGATTTCCTCGGCTCCATATGTGTATTCACGCACACGTCTGTTAATGATCGTTTGTTCCTCTCAGAGTGGGTCTTAGTTGTTTTCAGGAAACAGTATGATCACCTCACTTTGCATCAGTTAATCTGCTGAGTAAACAAGACAAAAGACAGGGAATGTTAATTCAACCCACAATTGTTTTCTGACTTAAAGGAATGGTTCAGCATTTTGGAATTAGGCTGCACACTGGCCTGTTCACTTCCTTGCCCAGATAAGAAGATACCATTCTCATATTTGTATGTCAAAGATGGTTAGCTTAGCATATAGCTTAATTAGCTTAGCACAAAGACTGAAAATCAACCAATCAATTTTATTTGTCACATGTTGGCTAATCATATAATTACAGTGAAATACAGCTAATCCTGCCAGTTCCTTCAATTTGTGCATTCAACAGAGGAATTGTAATAGGCCTCCATGTGTAAGATTGGGAAGGAAATCCACTTACCAGAACCTTTAAAACTCACAAATGAAAATCTAGTTTGCCTAATTCATTAATTTAAAGGAACCATTACGGTCATTTTAGCAGACGCTTTTATCCAAAACCAGTGTTAATATGACATGTTGTGGGTTTATTGGAGGATTTGTGCCAACCAGCAGAGACAGGAAGTCACTGTACCTGGTCAATCGTCCAGCACATAGCCTAACCCCTGTAAAAGTACAATTTATTGTTTTTATATATCAGTTTTTGTACATAGTAAATAAATGAAACATATTATGTGTTAATTAGTGAGCTTTAGACATGCTGGCAGGACCTTCAGACAGAGCCGGCTAGCGGTAGCTTCACATTTATCATATAGACATGAGAATGACATGAATCTTCTCATCTGACTCCTGGCAAGAACAGAAGGCAAGCACATTTCCTAAACATGTTAAACAATTTGGTCAATTCAGATAATTTGGGGGAAATACGATTTTAAATAATTAAAGCAGCCTATTAGTTGTTACTTTAGAATAATAAGGCAGTAGATTTACATCAGGTTAATTAGAGGTTGAGCAGTCAACCCATCACATTGAGGCCACCAGAGTGAAATGTATTTGAACCACATCATCCCTGGTCTGTTACGGAGTTACTGTCACGAGGGGGGGGGGCTGGGGTCCCCCCCGCTGCATTCCTGATAAACATCCTGTCAGTTTATAACCCTGCACATCTGCCACACACACCTTCCTCTCTCATTTGTCTGCTTTTTTTTCCACGGGAGGGCATCCGCCCCGCCAGGTAGACCTCCTTGTGAAATTTGGCTCACGTCAGCCCAAAGAACTGTAGCCCACGTCAGTAGACCGACTAACCCCGGAGAAGAAATGTTTGCCATCATTTTGAGAGAATATATATACATGTTTTTATCAATCATGCCTGTCTTTTACCACATCATTTCCTCTGCATTCACTCCTTTTGGGTCATGTCCGTGAATTTTGCTTACCATGCAATTACATGATGAGTGTTGTACCATGTAATAATATCCTTTATACTTCTTTCACAGAAGAGAAACACGAGTTCTACTGTGGATATTTATAGAGCAACTAGATAGCAGCATCCTGTCCTGAGAGAGCGAGAGTCATAAACATGAGTACTGTCGGGACAAAGAGAATAACACAAAGAAGTCAAAATCATAGCGTCTTTTCATTAAGTTGCGGTGGCTAGGTTAGGAACTATGTCTGGTTTGGTATCTCACCCTGCTGCCCACGTGGACAGACATGAGGTAGAGAGGCTGGGATGGGAGCCCAGTCCCTGTGCTCTCACCGCAGCACTCACTGGCATCTCTGAGAAAACAGCTATAAAACAGAATCTATCCCCAACACAGATGCTGACATTCCTCACCACCACCAACAACCCCCCCTGGAAAAAAAAGCCTCTACTCTGTTCCCTGCCATACCACTGATGCATGTGCGTCTGCAAGAGTTTCCTTAATTCAGCAAGGATGGGTTTTAGTAAGGAAAAAACGTTACGGTTTCTGTTTCGCTGCGCTCTCCCAGTAAGGCTTTACAACTGAAAGCAATCATCAGCCCTAAACACATCAAGCTGGGGAGACTCAGAAGATTTTGAAGGCTTATATAACTGACTTTAAGGGCTTTGACTTCTGGGTGCATTTTCATTCACTATTGTGCGATAATGCCTGTTTATTTTTCAGATTGCGTTTCACCTCATTCATATAAGGCAGTGGAGAAAAACAATTTATCATTTCATTAACAGCGGCAACACAATAGAAGCCGTCTGGCATTTACTCAGCTTGTAGATAAGTAATTAAAAATCTGGATAAGGTTAGGTGTTAGGTGTACTGTAACAGTCACTTATGTAAGGTTACAAGGTGGGAACTTTAATGCAAACGCCTGTTTATTTTTCTAATCTGGCTTCCGGTCACTTCCTGCTCCCTTTAGATGGCATTTCAGGTTCCCTCTAACCTTGACACAGCCACAGAGGCAGCTCTCCTTGATACAAAAAGGAAAACACAGGCTTTGTGAAATACTGTGACCTCTCACCTCAGAGTCAGGTTCTACCCATGATTCAGCTGGAGACCTTGTCCCGGTTTATCGCCCATAGTGAGGGATAACATTCGGGAAGCTGTGACCCCACAATGAAGTCACCGCTGAGGTCACCACTGAGGTCTTGTGTCCACTTGACCGTAAAATCCATTAGGATTTAACATCTGAGGTTGAGTCTGCTCAGACTTTTATGCCAGTCATCTGCAGCTGACGCTGGGGCTCACCTACGGAGAATCATGAGGATGCGCATATGAACATCAGCTGGGCTTCTGGTTTTCCTTACGATAAGATAAGATCCACTTTAAAGAAAAAAGAAGAAACCGTTGAAATAGACTGGCAGCAGAGAAGTGGATTACACAACATGTCCGAGAAATTCCTGTGGGTGTTTTGAAACTGTTTCTTTTTTTCACTATGAAAGATCATGTCACCATTGGAATCCATTTTATCAGGATGAATTCAAGCTGCTGTTCTCTGTCTGAGTGGAAAACATTTACCAGCCACCTTTCAAGCCTACAGGGGTGAGCGTTTGATACTCAAAAGACAGATATCCGGTGGAGCATTCACAGCCGTATATGCTGTGCTTCTGGCATCATGTTTACTGACTTATTTTGCCCCCTGCTTTTACTGTCTCTTTTGATTTATTCACTAAAACTCAAAACAGTATCCTCTGACTGTCAGGCTGCCAAAATCAAGCAGAGAGAAGAGGGGAGTTGATCAAAATGTTGATATACTCATCTGATTTGCCTTCAATTATTACCATATAACAGTAATAAGCTTTATGAGCAACATTGGGATTTGTGGGCTTTCTTCGCCAAAGAGACAAGACTCAGAACTGAGAAAAAGTCTCATCTGCATATTTTAATTTTCTTAAAAAACAAGCTAGCATTGAACATTATTCAGAGATTTGCTGTTGTAGGATAGTGCTCCCTCCATTAAAGATGGAACAAACTTGGTATTGTAAATAATTTTTAGGTGGCTATATTTGGTTAGGTTTAACAAACCTAGCCACTTGGTGCTCTCCCTCTGTCTTTTTTTATTGAGGACCCTCTGACTTTATTTTGCCCCACCCCCTCCACTTCTGAAACCAAACTCATACTCTTATGTGTACTTTTCTCCACATTCATATTTAACATATTTCAATGTAGATTTTTTAATGTGTCTTTCCCACTTTTAAGGAAGACATTTTTTTAAGTATTGCCTGCATAGTCGGGTAATCCACTTCTAGAAATAAGAAACTTAATTAAAACCGATCAATGTTCGTCTTATCATATTGTACTTTATCATCTTTATATGTTTGGTGGATTTGTTATTGCGTGGCAATACAGTATGGTGTATTGACTATTTTGACAAATCCCAAAGGCATGTATGTTTGTATGTAACATTAGCGACTTGAAGTCAATTATTCACAAGCTATGCGGACAGAATATGAAGTCCAGGAGACAAACAAACAGCTGTTATGGATTAGGTGAAATGATGTTCATCTTGAACTCTTATGCAAGAAAAAGGTTTTAGTTTAGCAGATGCAGAAGCTTCCCAGCAGCACCAGAACACAGCAACATAGAAAACGTCTGAAAACAGTTTGTGCTTTTAATCACAGACAATAACTTTGAACTAAAGACATTTTTTAGAATGTGCTGGTTAGGTGTTCTCAATCTCTTCATAAGCGAGCAGTACATGTATGTATGCGATTTCAACATAAACACGATTTGCAGTAGTTCTTCTTGGTTCAGCAGCTTGCTCCCATCGCTCCTTTGGGTCTGTAGTGCCTCTCTAAACATGACACACCATAAACCCCGTACGTCAACACATCACAGATGGACACAAAATTGTCCTGGGAGAGGGATCACAATCTGTGGCATGCACTCTTTGCACTGTCTATTCCACAGAAGTCTTAAAAGAGGAGGGGTGGATGGCTAATGAATGAGCTAATGTAAACTAAACTGCCCATTCTGGCTAGGCTCTCCCTCGGGCCCTCTGCATGTCTTCTGTCTCTCTCCCCTTCCTTTGCTTTCATCCACCCATACTTTCTTGCCGGCCCTCCACTTGTTGCTCTTCCCTTTCTTCCAATCCTCTCCTCCTCTTCTTCTGTATATCATTATTTCCTAAACCTCCCAATTTACATCCTTTTCATACCCACCCAAGTTCTGGTGCCCCCCCGGAGCTCAGAGAATTGGAGACACACCAGCTCCATGTGAGCCTGTGGAATTTCCTCTATGTAGTTTGCCCGGCAGGTCCCGCTCTCCCGCTGAAGCATCCCACCGACACGTGTGTTTCTGTACACATCTCACAAAGATCAGGGCCGAGATACAGGCTCAAAAAAACACGTGTAAGGACAGAAGAAGGTTTGAGGGGCGAAGGGTGAGGTTAAGTTAGACAGAAAACCCTCAGCTACAGAATGCCACGTGACTCACTTTTGTTGGGGTCGCTTGACCTCCACACACATGCACCCTTCTAAGCCCTGCAAACAAACACAGGGCCAGATACACGATCAAAATAATACTGAAGCTGGAAAGCGATAAACTGAAGTATTCATTCACTAAAGCAAAAAACAAATAGAAAACATGTAAACATGCCTAATTGAGAAATGATGAAGCAGCATTTCCTCTCTTTTAAATGTGGAAAATGTATTTTGAACTGGACCCCGTTGAACAGCTGTCAGCTTCAAAAATACGACTTGCACAGCTAGACAGCCGTTACTTGCTTGTGTTTAAAAATGCTTTGGCTCTCATCAAGAGTATCTGTCTTTTTAACAGTGTCCATGTAGCCATGTATGAGGAAACGCAGACCTCTGTAGACTTGCCACAGAGCAGCAGCAGCACAGATCCAAACTGACATCTGTAACCAAGCAAGCAGTCACATGGTGAACATCTTCTACACAAATACCCTGCAATGTAAATGCATGAATCTGTGTAAAGCCCACAAACAGTCATAGACAAGGACATTCAGTGCGTTGACAGATTTTCCCTTCTCCTCCTCCTGGTAAAACTCCAATCAATTTGTCTCCACTGAGCCCTCGAATCTGTTTATTTGATCTCCAGCAAGGACATGACAACCCAAATTATTTGGAGAATACACACTCACTGATGATGCTCCGTCAGTGTGCTTCATTTCAATTAGAACTGATGAGCTAGGATGAAAATAAATTGAAAGTTTTGGCTCTCATTTATCGAATCATTAGTTAGCATAGTTCCTACTGTGAGACAAATGAGACAAACTGAAAAATGTTCCAAGCTCATCACTGATAAAAAAATAAAAGTTCTATCTTTCATACACAGGAACTAAGATCAACTGTGAATCTCAGCAAAGACAGCGTTGATCCTCTCACCATGGTGAGATTCACAGTGATGTGCCTCCCCCTGACACATAAAATAAACACAGCTATAACTGACATTCCACTTTAAGAAAAAGCGGTGACCCAGGTCAGATCGGTGTTTGGGCATCGCTGCCATTCCACGTGTACTCCCTCCTGAGTCAGTCTAAAGTGTATGAATGTGTGTATCCAACTGTGCATGCCAGGCGTATCTATGTATACGGGTGCGCACACACGTGAACCCAATGTGCGTGTGTGTCTTAGAAAATATGCTGCTTGAATCCCACATGCTCTGAAAATAAACCGCGGGGTCAACAAACGAGACGGAGAGGGGGAGTCAGTTCGTGTTTCTCTGTGTGTTGGGAGAGGAGGTGGTTGTGGGGGTAAAAAAGAAAGTGCTTTCCCCTCTGTTTTCCTGTCTGCTGCGGGAACAGAACTCTCTGACTTTCCAGTGAACTACCCACTGTGCGTGTCATGAGGAGGACACAACACGCACCCAGTGTTTGGAGGAAGCTTGTCCTCGGGGGAGAGTCACCCTTGGGAGTCAAGGACCTGGAGGCCACTCAAGACAAGCTTGTTAAATTCAACACCCGCCAACGGAGAGTATATGGAGGAATGTGCAGAATCTAAAAGCAAACAGGCATTCTGCAAGAATGTGTAAACGCTTGATACTTGAAGTCATCAATCATATTAAAAACAAAACTAAGGTTGTCAGTGTTAACTGCAATACAATAAATCACTGCAATGACTAATGTGACAGGTTTAATCTTCTAAAAAGAGAATAACAAGACGGGAGTTTGCCTCAGGGACTGTGATTCTTTGAGCTCAACGCTAACATCAGCACGCTAACATGCTCACAATGACAGTGCTAACGTGCTAATGTTTTAGATACAATGTTGTTCATGGTACTGCTGAGGCTGATTGGAATGTCATTAGTGTTGGAGGTACAGTATTTAGTCTAAAAACTAATTATTGGACACATCTAATAGTTCACCTGATGATGGTGTTAGAGGAAAAGTCTGGGGGTCCCCAAAGTTAGGACACATTGAGCAAGAACCATGAATGTCTGCACCACATTTTGTGCCTAAATCCAGACAACTAGATCTGGAAATATTTCACGGGATAATTTAAAGAACTTTTATCTGCTGGTGGTGCTCGATGAAAAGTCAGAATATTGCCACGGTCATTACCTATTCATCATCTCTGTGTATCTGTAGATATTTTACGGAAACCCATCCGATATTTGTCAAGATATTTCAGTCTAGACCTGAAGTGGTGGAACAATCACCATCACCATCTCAAGAGATGCAGTCTGGTCATGACTTGCTTATGTGCTGCCACCTAGTGTTAGTTAATATGAGCAACACAAAAGTGCCCCATCTGCTTTAACGGATGGATAAATATGAAACATGTAATATTGTCATTTAGAGGGGAATTCTGCCAATTTTACACATACAGCTAATTAGTCATGGCATTGTTTGTCGCAGCCCGGACTACAAGTTTGGGGGTATTTACCAGGCAGAAAGGATCTAGCAAAATATGCCACTGGTTGCATTATGGGTAATGTAGAATCCAGCCCTTTTGGAGCTTGCTGCTTGACTCCTACCAGAAACTTAAAATCAAGATATCTCTGCCTCTGCTGCATCTCTTGAATAGTTTATAGAGCCATGATGAGCCAAAATCCAAGAAAAGAAAAACAACAACACATGCATCATTTTCATAATTGGAGAGTCTTTAATGATACAAAAAATGCATGAGTGGTGTTTACATTAATTCACAAATCCAACATAGAAAATGTGTTTTGTGCTACTTTCTGTGTTTCAAAAAAACAAAATCAGTGGATGTAAGTCTGTTTTTGGTGTGAAATTACAATGTGAATGATTGTGCACAACCTGCTGGGATGGATTTCGTACGATCAGCAGCTGGGCAGTGTTTTTGTTTTGCCGTTATCTTAAGGCCACTGGGAGGAATAACGAGGTCAGAGCAGACATGTAGACTAGACACACACACACACACACACACACACACACACACACACACACACACACACACACACACACACACACACACACACACACACACACACACACACACACACACACACACACACACACACACACACACACACACACACACACGCAGACAAGGTCATCCATTTAATGCCAATTAAATGTCTTTTGAGGACATGTAGTCTACTTCACAAAACAACATATTACATCAGTAGGTAGTCTAAAAAAAAACAAAAAAAACTCATACAACATATATGTATCACTGAAGGGAAATTGAACTAAGTAACTGAAGTAATACACCCCATAATTCCTTGATAACCTAGTTACTTATGAAAGAATATTAATACCGGACTTACAGCAAATGAACTATCATCCTCAGCACTGTAGGACATGATGGAAAAGTCTGATGCTGAAGTCAGGAAGAAAGCTACTGGACCAATATGATGTTGAATGACAATTCCAAAAACATGACAGCTTGTACCTTAAAGAGAATTGTGAACAGGATCCACAGGCATTCCTAGAGCCTTGTGATCAAAGAGTTCTCCCAGTTGAGCTCAAGATTTAAAAAAAGACATGATAGTTTATTCTGGTCCCGCGCTGCACCTCCGACAGTGTGTCTTACAGTGCGGTTTCCTTGGAATCTGGCACAACTGGTTTAAAGGTCAAGATCTCTGTGAAGGTGTGACCTAAAGAAAGAAGCACAGCACTGATCATTAAAAGATAACAGCTCATTTCTTCTTGTTCCTCTCCCCTTCACAGCTCCTCCTCCCCTTCATCCTTACGTTTCCACTGATCCAAGGACTGGTCCGTGTTGTCTAACGAGTGGTCATATGGCTGTGCTACCGTCTCGTCCTCTGGTTCTCTGAACTCAGTGAAGTAAGGCAGCATGAGAGCCTCTGCAGCGCTTACCCTGCTCTCCGGATCCAACAATAACATGCGCTCCAGCACGGACACGGCTGACGAAAGAGGGGAAACGGAAAGTCAAATCTCAGTTTGACTGTCAAACTGAAAAATGCATCAATTGGCCAGGCTGAGCACATCTTACCTTGTGGATTAGTTGTAGAAAACACATTCTGAAGGTCTTTCTTCTCCACTTTTGGAAGGCTTTTGATGTAGCCTCTGGCCTAAGAAAAGAAATTAGTCAATTTTAATGCAGCACAAACCCACAGATTTTGCCCGATTGTGCTTCCAATTCCTACAATTCAGTAGATTTGTGTGCATGATATGTTGCTGCAACAAAATCAGGGAGTGTATTCTTAGGTTTCTATGTGTGTCTGAACTCACATCGTCAGATTCTAGTTTTGATGCAAACTCCTGAGTCGGTGTTCCTGTGAGCTTCATGATCTCAGTCAGCTGATTTAGGTCTGAAGAACGGGGGTCAAGGGTCAAATGTGACTAGTCAAGATAATTCTTACAGATAATTGTAAAATTCCAAAAACTACACTCCTATGACTTTCAGCGCTATGAATTTCTTACGAATTGCTGTTGTGAATTTCTGTGGAAAAGGGTCAGTGAGGTAAAAGGATACGGTCGCTGCCTTTAAAAAGGGGTTTTCCTTGCAGCATCTCCGCCATGATGCAGCCGACGGACCAAATATCCACTGAGAAAGAAGCAGAAAACAACATTTTTCAGATGTTTTGTTACAATCTTCAGCAACATACAATTACAAGACATTGTGGGCAGCTAAAGATGCATGCATTCCCTAAAAACGCACCTGCAACAAAAGGTAAAGTGATAAGAGATCACCACCTAGTGGGAAATACGTAATATTACCGTCTGACTCAAATGAATTATTTTTTTAATAACACATCCAACCACTTTAAAACAAAGACATTTTGTGTAGTTATTCTGAGTATTTTTCAAACATATTTACAATTAAATAGACACACTGTTCACAATCATACAGATAAATCTATCTTTGAAAAGAGGAAAAACTACTATTGTCTCGACTGACTGTAGCCTCGATAGACTAGAATGCACGTGCATGAAATCTTTAAATAAAGAAACAAAACTCTAGGGGATGTAAAGGTCATTCTGGGAAATCACTAACTGAAGCAGAAGCCCGAAGCTGAAGGCAAGTGAGAACAACTAAAACAACTAATGCAGTGCTAATGGGGAGCACTGAACATGACCACACATTGATGAAAGATGTCAGGGTTTTTTCTCCCTTTAATTAGCTCTTCATTACCAGTCTGCGTGTAGTGCATCCAGCTCAGGATGACCTCTGGGGCTCTGTACCAGCGAGTCACCACGTACCCTGTCATCTCGCTGTCTGTCTGCCGCGCCAAACCAAAGTCCAAGATCTGACAGAACGCAAAATGAAACACAGTCGAGTTAGACACAGCAACATTAACATCTTACTTATAATGATGAAGCAAGCCTGGTTAAAAGACATTCTGGATATGACACTCTGGGCAATGCATTCATGATTTTTATAGTTATAGATTGTTCATTTTAAACTGTAACTCCATTCAATTAAATATCTTAAAATGAAGGCACATGATGGGCGTTTAGGTTATCAGGATGTGTACAACTGTACCTTGAGTTCACAGTCTTGGTTGATGGCAAGATTTCCTGGTTTGAGGTCCTGCAAATACCCGTGTGAAAAGACCAACTATGACTGTGAGTCTGTACCAAAGCAGCAAGAGGAAGCTAAAATCCAGTCGTGTAATAAAATAGTGAGGGCATAAGTTCATAAACAGGAAGAACCAGCTCCTGTTAAAATTTGATAGCAATGTTTGAACGTAATCTTTATCCCACACATACATGGTGGAAATATAACAAACGACTTACCCTGTGAATTATTCCAGCAGAGTGAATATACTGTAATAAAAGAATACAACAGGGATTTAATCAACAGAACCAATAAACTCAGGTAGTAAAGTAATAAATTGTCCACAATCAACAATAAAAGGAGAGTGCTCCACCTTGAGCCCTTTGAGCATCTGATAAACCAAATACTGAATTTTCTCTTCTGACAGCCTCTGCAGCTTCATCAGCTTCCCCAGATCTGTCCCCATGAACGGCATCACCAGATAACTTGAGGAGGAAGTAAACGTTATGACTGGGAAACTCACAACCGGATGCAACTTTGAAATAATTTCGAGAAAAGCTGTGCACTAGCAAAAAACAAATATATAGATAGAGATCAATACTGTCCTGCTGCAGTGACAGAAACATAAAGAACACTTACAAATCATGGAATCTGCCCAGAGAGAGGTCCGCAGTGAAAACATCAAACAGGCCAATCACCTGGGCGAGACAGAAATATACCATGTATTACACTTTTGGTCCATTCTTAACAAATAAATGCTGCATGCTCTAGTTACATTTTAACCTGCTTTGCATGTCAAAAACTCCATCAAGTCAGAACTGTAAAAGTGCACTAATGTAATCAGCATCCCTGCGGGCCTGGACCACATAACTACCGATCATGCTGACGCTCACATTTTCATGTTTCATGTGTTTGAGAAGCCTCAGCTCCCTGTAGGCCCGCTTGGCGAAGAGCTCCGACTGGAAAGGCCTGTACAGCTTCTTGATTGCCACTTTGGTTCCTGTTCTGGAGTCCACAGCTGAGCTGAGGGTGAGAATAAAATCACAATGTCAGCTGTTCTGCAACATGAGGAAACGATAAGCAAATCTTAGGAACTTTGCAGTGATCAGGGCAACACACTGCCATCCCCTGATCTGATGTGTAACTGAAGATCTTCCTTATCTTCTGATGAGGAATGTTCACTATAAGCCCAAACCTGTGTTTACCCCCACCCCGCAGCCCCCTCGCCCATCCCAAATACTCTTACGTCCCGGTACGTCCCGGTACGTCCCTGCCTGTACTCCAGCAGTGATGGCTGTAGCAAGCGGCTCCGTCTCCACTTCGTATCCGACCACAATTTTTCAGAGTACTTCATGTGTTATTAAGTTGCATTGAGTCAGTCCGGGCAGCTTAGTGCCCGCCCACCGAGTTAAAAACAAAGGGGCCGCATGCTGCGACACGCACAAGGTGGCTTGAATATAGCTGCTCCTCATTGTTCTGCGTCGGTAAACTTGGGTGAGCGCACCTATTACTCAAGGAGCCACCCATGCGCTCTACACAACACAATACATGGCCACGGGTGACATGGGTGATTGCTGTGAGGCGAAGCTATGGCTGCAAGTGTCTCTCCATCATATAAGGAAGTGAAGCAGCATGTGTTCAGCGGAGCGCACATACTTTTTCTTTTGTTTGGCCGTGGCACCGTGCGGCTGCCTGGACGGCACCATCTGTTCCGTCGCGTTCTTTGTCACCGCGCTCCCCCCATAAACCCGCTGCGCGACCAGTGTTTAATCTATCTCCCCAGTTTGGCCGAATCCACTTACCACACAGTCCCGTACGCCCCGGTCCCCACCTGCTTCAGCTCCCGGTACCGCTCCGGTACTTCCCATGAGGTTTTGTTAACTTCTTGGCGGTAATAGCCGGGTCTGATTCGCGTGGACATCCTATTTATTAAACACAAATCAAATGAAACGTCCAGGAGAGGTTCTTCTTTGGCTGTTGTGTCTCTTCCGTCGCTACACACCCATTGTTCCAGATCCCACCTATGCGCTCACCCTCGATCAGTGCGCAGCTCTGCGTGTCAGCCGCTCAGGGCGCACCCTGAGGTCACAAAAAGCCACTCCCGAGTCCCGCGGGAGGCCTACAATTAAAGGTGAGAAGGAGACTGGAATGTGAGTAATACCTGAACTAGGCTAACAGCATTACTTTGAAATGCGTTGGTAGGTGCGCGCAGTTTGGATAGCAACCTCAAAGAGTTGTTTATAAGCGCTGGCCTTTAAATGCCAACGTGTGCTGAGTTCCTCTGTGCTTTGAGCGCAGGGGAAGCAAATATCTGAGACTTGCTGGGACATGAGCATTACTGACGCCCTGGGCTACAGAGACACTACTACGTGGTTAGAGGAACGCTAGACTGTTTCATTAGTCAAGGACACCGTAGTGTTGTAAAGAAACTGAAAATGTCAGATTGTATCAGCTCGGCCTGTTTGGCATTTACACAAAGAGGACAAGTTTAAAGTGTTTGTCTGTTACCAGAGTGGAGCAATCTAATGGCAACATCAAGTATATGTTAGGCAACACAGAAATGTGGAGTCGAGTTCACGGAATGAAAAGGCAGCTATGGCAGGTATGTACTTGGCACAAAGAGGACATGACGTCTATTGACTGCTCAGTTTATTAGGAAGAGATCAACCATATAGTCCATAATTATTACGGAAAAATACAACTTTGAAACAATTTAGTTTCATGTCAATTCTGGCACTTTGTGTGCAAATGTTCAGTTTTAATAGTCCGATTTTGACAACTAATCTAAATGTATTGGCCAAACCAACAAATTGATCATGTTTCAAATATGGCAAGTTATGATTAGTGCTGCGGCATCACAGATCAAATAAATCTTTCGCTAAGAAGTTTACACAATCACAACCCCACTAAAATAACCAAATTTAAACACACAGTTCCCATCTTTCCTCTGCTGGACTCTAGATTCACTAGTTTAGTATCGCTGCTTACTTTACATGTTAGGTAACAAAAGTGGTAAGTTATGGTTGTGGCTCTATGCCTATAAAGTGGTGCTATGACAGAGGCGAAAGGCAATTCTTTATATTATAGGAGAATAAACAGTATTGTGCATTTATCTACAGCGGCTTAAGTGCAATCACTTCCATTCACCCAAATACATGCCCAAAATCATCATCATCTTTTCTCTCTCTCTCTCTCACACGCACACATTATTTGGTATATATTAAGGTGGCACCTCACAGTTTGTCAGAGTCAGACAGGTCACTGCAGGACGTGTTGTCTGAGTCGTCATTAATAGCTAGTCAAACACCAAGCACACAGGGAACGAGCTGAGGGGCTTCTTTGTAAAGAATAATGTCTTTGGATGTATTTTTTCTGCCATCTTTTGTTGTGTGCCAGTTATCCTAATGCATTGTACATTCAAGGGGATTTAAAAGAAATCCACCTTAAAATCTCATCAAGTCACTTCTGATGTTTTAAGCAGCAATGGAGGGAATTAATCACTTCAAAGCCATTTTATGGCACATTTCAGATTTGCTGAATATATGTTCACCTCACATGGCAACATATCTGTATCTATATGCATTTGTACCCCTAAATTCAACCCACCGCCTGTCTGCTTTGGTTCAGCTAGGTAGCCTATGGGGTGTCGCGCCTCATGCTAACTTCCCTGACGCTGCCTGCCCAAGTAATGGAGAGTTGTACATAAAATGGACATTCAAAAATAAAGCAAAAACAAATATGAACTAAAAGACCAATAAACTCTCTTATCACTTTCAGCAGGAAAGCGAAACAATCAGGGAAGTTATTACGAAGATCATGTGACACAGATTTCATGGGCCCAAGCTGGGGGCCTGCTGTCATAGGGAACAGGGTTTCTGGCTGTGGACGTAGAGGCCGCCTCTTGCTGTTGGTCCTCTCCTTCATCCCTCTGTCCTTGTTTGGTGGCCTCGCCGCCGCCCACCCACGCGGGAAGCTCCAGACCTGGCTGCGGAGAGAAAGGCTTCTCCAGAACCTTGAGGACTCGCTGGACCTGCAGCACAGAGAGGAAGCGAGAAGTGAGAGCAGGTGAACACCCTTAAAGTGAAACACTGAAAATGAAGAGAACAAAAAGGGAATTGAGTTCGTAACTTGAGTGCATTCGAATCTTAGATTTGCTGCTTTGGAATCGCTCTCGATGCAAAAAAAAACTGAGCTCTGCAGAAACTTCTTCTGGTAACACTTTCATCACTTCTCTACCTCAGATGCACAACAGTCCAAATTGATAAAGGGTATGATAAATTGACATTCAGTTGTATAAAAGTGCAAGTTCAAGACTGACCTCAGAGAAGTCTCCATTCTCAGCAGCCTCAATTGCATTCTGGGCGATGTAGTTCCTGAGCACCACGCGAGGGTTGGTGCCGTCCATCACCCTCACCCTCTCCTCCTGCGCGGCCTTCACATCACTCTGGCCTTCTAGCTCCCGAGCCAGACGCTTCCTGCGGAAGGGATAACGCAGAACGCTCAGTCTGAGCAACGGCAGACTCAACGCCCCATTTCCTCTTCTTTCTGTCTGTCCGCCCACTTTATCAGTCACACTTCCACCCATGACCATCCACCCACAAAGCTCTTATCCAGTTCATGCAGTCCCTCCACCCTCTACCTCTTGTTATATGTGCCAGCTGTTTTTTCTCCTCATCTTTTCCTACATCTTGCCTTCCTCCCTTTATCTGCCCATGAACCCCCCCCCCCAAATCTCACCTATAGCGTGTGATCCAGCGGCTCCAGTCCTCTGCCTGTTGAGTTTTCAGCTCTTCCTGGCTGGTCTCCATCAGGTCTTTCAGTTTGCTGAGTCTTTCTAACTGCCTCGCAATTGTCGTCCTGTCTGAGATCATCTGGAACAGTGCCGGGTTGCTCTGAGCCATAGAGAGCAGCATCGCCAGCTCGCTGTCATCAGCAGACAGAGAACACAACGGTTAGATGATTAATTGGCATGTTGGAGGAAAAAAGAAAAGGAGGACCAGTGCAGGCAATCCAGGTTCTAACTGTTGTTCGATACAATATGGAGGATCTGAGGCAACCAGATGAACAAAACAAAGACACGATTGGTCCACTGACTGTTTACATGCACAGGAATACAAGTTCATGCAGGAAATCAGAGAGCAGGTATAAATGCGTTACTCTCATTACTCTAAGTTGTCATTACAGCTTTTTCCACTGCCCAAAGACTCAGTTAATGTTGTTTTCAGACATCTTGAACTGATGCAATTATAGGTGGATTGTTCTCACATAGTACACAAGACCAATAATATAATGCCCCACTAGCGGCACCCGGAGGCTACAATGTGCATCACATCAAACAAAACAAAAATGTTGGACAGTCTGAACATATCTTCTAATAATTTTGCTTTTCTTATACATGTGCTCAATTAAATCACGGCAACATTACCGTACTCCTTTTGTTCATCATACACATGTTTTGACTACAAGGTGTACAAATAGTATCATTCATTTTCTGGCAACCATGAATATCTACAGTACATTACGGTACTGTAAACATTAATATTTCCTTTCTGTGATGGTATGAAATAGACAGTGTGTTTATTAAACATGCAGCATGCATGGCTAGCTCACCGTGGATCCATAGTGGGTTTGTTTGCAGCCTTGAGCTCCTCTAAGGAGGCACGCTGCTCCAGCAGGAGGTCTGTGGCTTTCCTGACAAGCTCCTCTTCTCCTTCACTTTCCCCCTCAGTGGGACAGGAAATCTGACTCAAGCTACGGAAGGTGTTGGTGAAGTCAGAACCTGCAGGAGTGAAACAGGAAAGGTTACAACATTGATGTGGCACCAGTGTTTTATATTCAGTACTGCATGTACGAATTGTGTTCTCAAACTCTTTGCCTCTCACCAGATGAGACGCTCTCTCATCAGACTCTCATCGCCAGGCAACATGTACCGCTTTATAATCCATCCCACCTGTGTTGTGCATGGTCTGCAGCAGCTCTGTGATCAGGAGCTCATCCTCTGGCTCGTCCTTCTTCAGTAAGCCCAGCTTCTTCCTCATGTTCTCGAGGTAGAAGCCGTTATACAGATCCAGGTACTCGTCCATAACGGCCTCGGCCCGGTCCGGTGGCAGCTCTGGAGCAAGAGCCTCCGCCAGCTTCACCAGGTTCCACCTGCAGATAGCCGGCTGGGCCTGGTAGGAGTATCGGCCGGAGTTGTCGGAGGCGTTGCAGACGAAATCTGGATCAAACCTGAGAGGGATGAGGAAAGTTGGGTCTTATGATTACTGTTTCACAATCATGTCAACCTACTTCTGTATGATGATGAATATTAAATAACAACATAATGACTGTTGGATCAATCAGACCTATTGGCTAAAACACTCTGCAAATGTCTGACCTGTCCATAAAGCCATATGGACCATAGTCCAGCGTGAGTCCCAGGATGCTCATGTTGTCTGTGTTCAGGACTCCATGGCAGAAACCCACACACTGCCACTGAGCCACGAGACGAGCCGTGCGGAGCATCACCTGCAGACAGCGACAAGACCGTAATCTGACATTAGAGGGTTGTTCTGTATTTCCAGAAACATCTGAAAACAACCCATGGGGAGTATGAATGCCGCGATTCCTACTAATAAGATGAGGAAAATGTCAAAAGTCTCTCTCCAGAGTTTAATGCCGTGTTAATGTCTTAATCTCATGTTGAGCCGATGTTACAGTGACTCAGCACAGGCAGGCAGCTTAACAGGGTAAGAGGATCCAAATGTTCTTGGCTCAGAACTGTAACGTCAGACCTTGAATCGGTTACCTAGGATATGGTCAAGTCCTACACCCCCGCCCGACCACTTCGCTCTGCTGCCTCGGGGCGATCGGTATCGACCCGGTCACGGCTGTTTTCTGTCCTGGCCCCACAGTGGTGGAATGAACTTCCCACTGACGTCAGGACAGCGGAGTCGCTGCCCATCTTTCGGCGCAGGCTGAAAACCCACCTCTTCAGGAAGTGCTACCCTGAGCCTTCCACTTAGCACTTATTGTTTTCATACTAACTTATTGTATTCGTATTACTTATAGCACTAACTGTTTTTCTTGTTTCTGCACTGTACTTTGGCTCTGAGTTATGCTCTGCTTCATGCTCTTAGATGCTTGTTTGGAGATGTACTTATGACTTCTGGTGACTAGTAGTTCTTTTGATTACCAATGTTGAATGCACTTATTGTAAATCGCTTTGGATAAAAGCGTCTGCTAAATGACTGTAATATAATGTAATGTACCTGCTGATTCGAGTACATGTTGGTTCAAGAGCCGTTTCACCGGCTGAGATTTGCATGTTGTGCGACTCATGTGCTCTGACCTCTCTGAAGAAAGCCACGTTCCTCTCCACCCTCTCGGCGTGATTCTGCTGGATGTCAGGGTAAAACGTCTCAATGACGTAATCCATCATCTGACCTCGGATCTCATCCCGTCCATAGCTGGGACCCTGGCGGCCCGTGTGCTCGTCGGCCCGCTTGAAGATCTCGAAGGATCCGAACCTGCACAGAGAGCGCACAACTGAGACAAACGACTCTCGTTGTGTGCGTCTTGAGGAGCTCACACGTCCGCGGTAGATGAGAGTAGGTTACAATCGGCTCTCACCTGAGGAAGGTGGGAGCAATACGGACGACCACAGAGCACCTCTCATGGCGAGGATTCCCGCTGTAGTAGACGTCTCGTATGACCCGGCTGTCGGAGGTTACTACGGAGCCTGCTCTGGTGGTGGGAACACCCAGGAAGTACATCACCTCGCTGCACAGGAACTCTCTTATGCTGGAGCGCAGGACCTTACGGCCATCAGCTTGTCTATGGAGGACAGAATAGCATCACAAAGAACGGTATCCAGATATAATTAAGTTGCACATATCAACTGTGTCAAAGGTTAACAATCCCTTTAAAACTCAAGTGATCGTCTTCAACCACATCTGCTCCTTTAAATGATCTGTAGGCTTATAGCCTCAGATCAAGGGAATCAAAGTCTTTCTCCATGGTTTCACATCTCTGGTGTATTTCATAAAATGAGTATAAGAAAAATAATCCTGCTAACACAACACAAACAACAAACCCGTGTACCTGGAATAAGGAGTCAACCCAGCTCCTTTCACCTGAATCTCCCACCGACCGCTCGGGTTTTCCCGCAGCAGCTCGGGATCTTGGCCGGGCGGCACCTTCACCTCCCCCAGGTAGCAGGCCGCCCCGTCGCCCAGCTGCCCGGCGAACTGTCCGAACTGGTGGCCGCAGTAGCAGTGAGCAGCGGGCTCGGATCCAGGCATGACTCTGGATCCGCTGAGGTACTCCGGCCCGAGCGGATCGTTCACGACCTCCTCTCCGCTGAGCCCCAGCAGCGCCAGGGCTTCGTGGGACACAGCCACGAACCGGGGCTTGGTCAGCGGCTGTGGCTTCACGCGGGAGAAACACGCTCCTTTCACCTGTCGCACCCCCGGCTCCTCGGACGAGTCCACGGGGAGTTTCTTGAGGGCGACGTTGTCGAAGTCGAGCCGCTCCAGCGGGGAACGGCTCATCGCCAGACCCATGTCGGCCATCCCGACCGTACCGAGGAGTCTGAAGGCGGACACAACGGGGACAAAGATGCGTGACGGTCCGAGCCGAGGTCCTAAATAAGCCATCCAAACAGGGCCATCTGCCTGTTTATGTTCACTGGCGCAGTTACAATGTCGGCACAAGTCATGCTTTCATAATCCTGCTAACTTTAGCGGATGTTTGCGAGACAGACTGTGTTACATCCTTATTTATCCGGACACACGCAGTGAAGCCGGAACCATTTGGGCCGACACTAAAATCAATGTCAAAGTTAACAAGGTTGAGATCATATTTGTATCGTCATTACTTAATTAAATATCACATCACATAACATGCAATTTTTCTAGTCAATATATCATGTTTCTTAGCCACTGGTGTTAGTGTTTCTTCTTATACACTTTATATTTTTACTCTTGTTTCTATTCTTATGTTCTAATTTACTTTTTCCTATTTTAGTTGAATTATTTTACTAAATCTTACTCTTATTACTATTTAACTTGTCAATCTCCGTCACAAAGTTTTCCTTCAGGATTACTAAAGTTCTGTATTATCTAAAATCAAACAAAACATACAGAATTTTAATAAAATGAAATAATTGGACTCCAGGAAATGTAATCATCACTGAGTGCATTAAAATGTTGGCAGATAATGTAATGCAACAGGTTCTTTAAAAAAAATAAAAATAAAAAAGCAACATTCGTGAGGTAAATAGAGTTTATCTTTACTGAAAACTGTTTCATAATTCATTACAGAAGTTAGGCTTTAACGTTTGGTAACAATGACAATATCACACAAGGACACAGGGAGAGAAATCCCACAGTAAATACAGGCATTCATACAGTTTTCTCTTGGCAATTCTCCAACATTCAATAGAACAAACCTTTGGACATAATGGGGGAGGGAGACAGACACAAAACATTTGAAAGTATTATACTGCTGAGGAACAGAGTCATGGCTACATCTGTCCCCGATATCCTCATCTCTGAAGCAAGAGAACTGATTTATCAATTGGAAGACAGTTTATCTGAGTTAGTTTAATGTGTAGATTATTATGTGTAGCAATGCTTCTTTTACTCAGGTCCCATATGAGTCCATTGGACCATTTCACAAACGAAAGACAGCACACATGATCTACTGTCATATCTCTTATAAATACATCTAAACTCCAGTACTGTACATCAAATCACTTAAAATCCTTTGTAACCTTGTTAACACTTTGTTCAGACGACTTGATTTATTGGGTCATCTTCCACATAAAGCTCCAGGGATGTCTTACTGTTGTTTGTTTTTTTTGTTTGTTTTTTTACACGTGCAATAAGAAGCTCTGTACTATGAATACAGGTCAGTGTTGGTAATCTGAGGGTCAAAGGCAGCAGTGATAGCAGTCTAAGGCTTTGCCTCCAAACGCAGACCAAACTAAACTGTCCGTTTCTTTCACAGTAGTCAAAAACAAGTCCATAACAAAGATCCACTGAGAAATCATTATGGTCAAGTTCAATACTCAATCAGAAGGAAACAAACCAATTTCATTTCTATCATCTCTATCTCATTCAACAATCCAACTGGCAAGTGATAATGCATACATCATAAAAGTACAAACAGCTGGTGCGCTGAATTACAGATGTTCTCAAGAGATCTGGTCTTTCTGTACAAGATGCATATTTTTGGTTCAAGTATGAACAACTTACTCCCAGATGGAGCCAGTTCAAGTCAATATGTGAGGGTGCCTTATACTGGAGGTGCAATCAAATATACAAATGACAAGACAAATGCTTTGCTCATCCTGTGGCACACTTAAGCCTGTCCCGCATCATCCTGTTGTATGAACGATCATAAGATGAAGGGGCTATGGCGTCATTTCAACGGAAGATGGGCTATTTTAAGGGCAACAGTATTTATATGAAAAAGGCTTATCATAATTATATAAAGACAGAATATTAGAAAATTGCATTGACCATTTGGTTGTATGTGTAAGATGCATATAGTTATTTTTGCCGTTCCATTTAGTTCACCATCAGCCCTTCCTGCTGCAACACGAGGCACTTGTCTGTTGATGTGGACCGGACCGTGCACATGGGAAATACTTCAAATAGTAGATTTTTCAAGAATTAAGAAGATGATTTTTTTTGTTTATCTCACACCATGAGGGTCACTCTATGCACCAGGCTTACTCCTAGATTGTATTTATGAGTATAGTGACTGACTTGATATTGTACTTTCTTCTCCCCATCCATAAGCTGCATGTACAGTACAAGACTCTGTTATAAAGTGCTGGACTTGAAATGGGCTAACTACCAAAATTGCTGTCAGGCACCAGAGAGGAGGAAGGAATAAGAAGACGGTGTTAGAAAAGTGTGCCTCTTGGAAAATGGTTCAGTCGCATCAGTGCACTTGACTGAAGAGGATTCTGATGATACTTGTCAAATAAAAATGAAATCTTTAAAAAAAAAAAAAAAAAGGTAAGGTGGGGGAATTGTAAATCTGTTCAAAAGAAATGATTGGCATTTATAAACCTTACAAAATGCATGATTTGCACAAAATGTGGAAGAAAACGAAGAGTACTGTCATGGTTTCTTTGGCAGTACGGCCCTGCAGCGTCTCCAGGGACATCATATGCGAGGTGGGAGGCTCATAACCCCCTGAAATCCTTGTTAGTTCATAGTGTGGGCTGGTGAAACCTTTCCTCCAGCCTCACCTCCTGTTTTTAAGGCTAATGGTGAAAAATGCATCGTTTCAAAAAGGTCAGAGGTCGTGTCACTGTTGGCTGAGAGCAGCGGGTGGCCGCAGAGTCTCCAGTAAAGATTGGACTGTAGGTGAAGACAGGAGGGCTCGACCGAGAGTCCCTCCAGCGCGGTAGCAGGCATATCCCAGCACTCCCACCACGACGCCCTTCATAACTGTGCGCAACACCCAGCCAAAACGTGAGGGCGGTGCAACACTGAAGAAGAGACAGACAGACACACTGAGCAGCTGTGGGATCGTCCGGACACAGTTTAAAGAATGTTTCCATTACTTCCTGAACTCACCTCATGATTTCATTTATGTTGAGCTGCTTCTCCCAGTTTTTTTCGATGCCGGGGACGTGACCCATCCCGACGACTCCCACCACCACAGCAGGCACTTCTAGAAAAGAAATATTCTGTTACATAAACAGTCAAAACTTCTACAACCACATATTCTTTATATTTCTCATCAATACGTATGAAACCACGGGTCATCTCTCGACTGAGAAATGAATCATCCAATGCTTCAGGGATGGATTTCAGTCTAAATGACTGAATGTCTTCATATTCCCCTTTTTGACGATGCATAAATGATCCTGACATAATGCACTGCTGAGCATAAACGACACGATTCACAGAGCAAGAATTCCTGCGGTCTCACCATGAATGCAAACATTTGTTTTTAAGCTCAGTAAAAACATCCCACTGTCTCTGTGAAATTTAAACATGTACACACAATATGACTCAGCATGTTCATTATCAGTCTCTGTAGCATTCAAACCACACTGTCATTACCGGTTGGTTAATTACGCAAGAATTTAGTAACAAATTTGATGACAGATATACACAGTAGGTTCACACCCTTGTTCTATATCAAGCTCAGATACAATTCTACCGATACATTTAAAAAGAGCAACACAATTCAAACAATTTAAATGTTCAATTCTAATGAGCGATACGTATGTAAAACAACAATAACGATATGTATGTGAATACCAATATATGCATGTATCAACCAATACATATGACGCACATACACACAGGATTAGAAAGCTGAAATCTACAAATAGGAACAATGTGATTACGAGCTTATTGAGCAGTTGAATACGCACTCTGAGCAGTACGGGGGGCCTCCACACAGCGCGTAGCCTGGCGGAGTGTGTGCGTGAGGTAGATGTCTCTTTCAGCCACGATGGTCTGGTGGAGAGCGGGAAACTCGCCGATCATCTCCGACATGGTCTGTTCCAGCAGGTCCTTCTGTTTGCACTTCTCTACGTCTTCTTTACTAAAAACACGACAAACGGTCCAACAGAGTCGTCGGTAGTCACACAGGAAGGGGAAAACATTTGTTTCTGTTCACACAGTATTAAGTAAAGAATGAGGAACAAACAAACCGAATGAAGTCTGTATTATTTCTTTCAAAATCCCATTACAGCTTGCATTTATGTTCTTGAAGCATTTTTTAGCATTCGCTATTAAAAAGTGTCTATGAAAGGTGTACACAACACTTATTCTTAAATATTTATAATTGTTGAGGAGAAATTAGTCTTTTTTTTACTGCACGTTACTGTAAAATACACAGCTGTAGAGTGGTGGGAAAATGGACTTTTTAAAACATACTTTCAAGCATATATTCTGTTTAGGTCTCGCTCGTTTTATACATCAGAGAATGTAACAGGCTCAATCGATAGATGTTAAAAGATGGACACATCACTTCAAGTCAGATTTCACAGACGCTGTCAGTTTAACAAATTGGCAGAGTTGCATGTAATCTGTAAAGTGTGTGTGGGCGCACAAGCCCTAGTTCTACACAGACGGCTCTGAATGCAGCTACAATTACTCAGAGCTAAAATGTTTGCTACAACAATACCCCCAAATTTCAACCTTTTTCTTGTGCGTGCCGATCATGTGGTGCGTAGACATTGAGAAGGACAGTCTCACGACACAGTGCGGTGTGACGAAAAGGGGCGATGGTGAACTTGTACCTGATTGGATCCGACAGAAAGCAAAGACCCCACGCCAGACGGGCCTTCTGCCACAGACTGAGCGCTGCAATGGCTCGCTTGAACGTCACAGGGATCGGCCGGTCCCCAAGGTGAAATTTACAGAACGGCACTTGTCCGGCCTGTGTGGAAAGAAAAATTAAAAACAGAATGAAATAAACTGAAACATCTGAAACCATCAACCACCTATATCCATCATCCATACATAACTTGGGTGAAGGCTCGATTCCGATTGGCTGTAGGGAGTCTATTAATTACTGATAATGGACAGCAGCTAAGTAGTTCCAGTTAAAGTGTCTGTTCACCGTTTTAAATTAATACGCTGGAACTTAATGACACATAAGTGATCGTCTCACACCGACAGCACACAAGGCCTCTCATGTGTTAGTGAAAATATTGATAGTGGTTAGGGAACAATAATGGCTGGATAGATAGCTTGTCTCTTTGTTTAACACACAGTCAGATTATATTTACTGTTTGTCAACTGCAGGCTATGTTACTGACGTGAACCTTGCAAGCACAATGTTAACAATGTTAGTTTTGTGTGTGGTTTACCTCTTTGAAGGCCTCCCTAAACTCTCCTCCAGGAGCCATGCCCAGTTGCTCTGTGATGTGAGCTGAAACTTTGAGCAGGAGAATCTGCATGAGGCCAGACATCAGCCCATTCTAACAAACACAGAGGACAGAAACAAAATGAGCATTCACACAAAGAATGTCAGTTTTTAAATACATTGGCAGTAGTGCACATTCTGTGGGTTTATGCATGCTGACATAAACATAGTTTGAAAAAAACCAAAAAGACAAAACAAGTGCACAGAAACTAAAAGCTCTGACACTTAATCCTGCTTGTGCATCAGAGATATTCATTTCCCCGTTAACAATGAGAGATCCCCTTCACTGTTTCTCCCCATCATAGGACAAAAGTTGTTTCAAATATCAAAACAACACCATCACTGCCTTATTCAGAATATACAGTCCTTTCTTAGCTATATTTGCTCTCGCTGTTTTCCACACTCCTGCCATTGGTAATTCCCATCATCCTGAAAGTCTGACCTGTTTAATGGCCTGCTGAACCTTATCCAGGTTGATGTCTTTGGCTTCCCTCAGCAGGGTAATCTCGTCCATCTTAAGCATTGACACCCTGTACTGGCACAGCTCCACCACCACAACGTCTGGCTGGACAGCGCGGATCGTCTGTGTGGGTATGAGAGATAAGTGACAGACACAGAATAAGAAAGCACAAGAGGGGAAGAAAGAGATAAAATGGCAAATGAGCAGTGAGGAAGGAAGTAAAGACAAAAAAGATCTATGTCATCAATGTGGAAGAAAAGACAGGATTACGCTTGGCAAAAGAGGAATACCAATCTTGTACTTACAGCATATACAGATTGTGCCAACTAATCTTCAAAAGGTGCTACTCTACAGCGCTTCTCCACATTCAGATAGTTACTCCACTATTTCACAGCATATCACATTTTAAAGAGGGTGTAAGTGGCAGAGTCTGCTTTACAAATCCTGTTGTAAATTGTCATTGGCTCACCGTGGCCACGTCCTTTTTGCTGCTGTCACTGAAGTGGGCAGTGCCCACCAGGTACAGGAGGCTGCCATCAGGGGCAGTAAGACGGGACACCGTCTCCGGGAGCTCAGGGGACGACTGGCGGCGCTCGGATCGCAACTGCCAAAGCAGCTCCATTGCTTCACCGTCCGCTACACAGGAACAACAGAGACAGTTATTAAACGGGACACAAAAGTACAGCAGGACGACTATAGTGAAGAGCTATGAAATATTAAAAGGAAGGATATTTTTCATTTTAATGAATAATCTCTAGAATCAGTGCCCTACTGTGCATCTAGAGATGTTTCTGGTGGAGCAGCACGTCTGCCCGCCGAGCCCGGTTAATCAGCACGAGTGACGAGGGAATTATAAATCCTTAATTATAAACCATAAGCATAGTTATGGTTGTATCAAATGTCTCCTTTTTTTTTTTCTTTAAATCTGAAGCTTCTATTCTGGCTTTTGAATTAAGCTTTGAATGTCTTACATTATATTTACTGACGTTATCAACCTGATAATAAAGATGAAAATATGATTTTTTTTGTTATTGTGGTTATATAAAAGTAATTTATGGTGCTGTTAGATTGCTGCTAGACTGCCCTGATAAAACAGGTGCAAGTTTTTTTCAATAGATTTTGACTTTTGGGAGGGGACTGAGACACAGCGACAAGTGACAGAGAAAGGGGAAGAAAGTTTCTGTACGTTATTAATAATAATTCAATTTGAATGTCATGTTACGAATGAAACATCAAACTATTAGGTACAGCCCTCGTTATGGTCGGAAATGATTTGAATTGTGACATAAAGATAATGTTAAAACGGAACATGATGCTGTTATATTGTCGCACCGAGCAATGACACACTTTTAAAAAGGGAGCAGACGTTTGAATAGAAACATTGACATTGCTATTAAATAGATTTAATATTTTGAATTAAATGTTCACAGTCCTTTATAGATAATTACTTAACTTTAACTATAAACTACTTAAAAACGTTCAATTTCAAAGCTCAGATCACTTACTGGCGATCACAAGAAACCACAATATGGAAATAGAAACAATCGGCCACACTGTTTTGGCTCTCACATTCACTTGTTTGTTAGGTTTCATCATTTGTCTAAATTAAATCAATTAGCACATTCAGATGGATCTGAACCATTATGATTATTATGTGATTATATAAAAAAAAGGCTGCTGCAATGACTTGAACTTTTGCGTGACATGACATGCCGAACGATCAAAGAGGTATCACACTATCTTTCAGCATACACACTGTAATTAAAAACACGTACAGAGCCCTGGAGGGAGAGAAGGCAGTTCCTCTTCTGATGGGTCATCCGATGGGCCGACCGACTCATCCTGTCAGGCATAAAAACACCAAACTATATTTTAGACAGAGGGCATATTTACATCAGTGCAAGATTAATAAGAGATTATTCCTGTCCAAGTCGAGCCAGTTTGAGAAAAGCGGGCTGATTTCACATAGTTAGGTAAATACTCAGAGCTAGTTAAAATTGCAATGGTTGAAAAAAATTAAAATAACTGCAGGATAACGTATTGTAAGGGTTACAAACCTCTGAATTGTTGTCTTGATCCATGTTTGAAGCACTGAAAGCTGCGTGTGACAGAGAGCAGGATGCAGATATGTTACAGTGAGACGTTCACGGACACAGCTAGCTGTAGAGCAGCGTTGCTGTGAGACGTTCACGGACACAGCTAGCTGTAGAGCAGCGTTACTGTGAGACGTTCACGGACACAGCTAGCTGTAGAGCAGCATTACTGTGAGGCGTTCACGGACACAGCTAGCTGTAGTGCAGCGTTATTGACTGCTGACGTTGCTTTACGTGTGAGGTCTAAACGTAGCAAACAATTGTGACAGTACAACGTTAATAACAAAAGTAGCGACTGTCACTGATTAATAACTGTAAAATCGAAGAGGAATGATATCTCCGGCGAGGCCATTATCACGACTAAATGTGAGCAACACAAGAGTTTTGCAAGAAGTAACTTGCCAGGGCCGGTTCACAAACTAGCTAACGTTACTTTCAGGTACAGCACTGCTAAACATTGAGCGTTTCCTGTGGACTCATCGGTTTGGCTAGCTACCGGATGATGATAACAGCTAATTCAAGCTAATGTAAGCTAGCAAGTCCGGTAAGAATGTCGTCAAATCATACACGTTGAAACGGTTTCACAACAGATGCCGCCATTATCAGGTATAAGCTATTTGGTAATATACACAATAGTTGTCTAAAAACAAATATCCACAACTTACTGAGCAAGCCTGCACGTATGTCCGTGTGCTCCACGCCAGTACAGCAGTAGCATTACAGTGCTCGGCTGAATCTGACAGCCGCAGTGCATTCTGGTACATGTAGTCCACAATTGCTGAGACGCGCACATTTATTTTTAAAGTGAAAATGTTTTTAATCACTTTCCATTATAACATTTCACACAGTACAATCAAAGTCTGGACTCTTTTCTCCACGTTTCCACTATCATTAAGACTGTCACAGATCTTTAAGACGTTAAGACGTCCTTTACTGTCTCAATGTTCAATCTACACAGAAAATCGGTTATAAGCAGAGCTGTGTTTCAACATATAACATGCTCTCACACGCACTCGTGCTACAAGTCTTAAAGTGCTTTTGGATGCATTTAGTGTGCTTGAGCAGTCCAATAAGGGGAGATTGTGCCAACCTGTGTCTGGATCATTTGCTATCCCCACCAAAAGATAATTGGTGTAATGGGAAAAAAGTGTATGTTTACTGAATGCCCCAGAAAAAAAGATAAGTATAGTATGCATAGGTCTACCGATCATGTAGGTAAGCCCCTGAACCACAGTACTAATGTCTTCTACAGTAGATGTCATATTGGTGTATGTCAGTGCACGCAGTTCCTTTATTGAAATTGCTATAATCGTGTATGCTGCTGCAAGAAATGTATATGGAGAGGTTGTGGTAGGCGCCCATCCCCTTGTCCACTCTTTCCCTGTGAAAAGTGCTGACATACCTTATAGGCTTGATTTCTACTACAAATAACAGACCAACTATTCTATTCTCTAACTATTAATTCCTTCTTAGAGCAGATATTGGCACATTGTGAGACAAGACAGAACTACCGAAAAAGGTTGAGATTGTGTCGGAGATGGCAAAGCTTAGTCATCATGTAATAAACCTTCCAGTGAGGCATGATTTAACGTCTTCTCAACACTTCATTCACTTCACATCACAGCACTCCCACAAGAAGCCAGCAGAACACAAAAGTCACATACTTTGAGTCCAGCTCCGTTCATCATATTGGAGCTGCATTTCTGTCATAGATATCTGGTGCCTATTGGACAAATCTGTCAGTTTCTCTGAGCAATATTGTAGTTGCACGTCACCTCACAACCCCACCCCTTCTGTTCATCTGCTGCTTCTTTATATAATATGCCGATTTACCTGTTATTAATGACGTGCAAATAGTCAAGTCAAGATCTGATACACGTTCCTAATCAACGGTGAAATGGAAATGACAAAGCCATGTGTTATATTTGTTTGTAACACCCCAGAAACACATCATATACAGTGTCTATACACGTATAGCGTTCTGTGGAATATGATGCTGCAAGCGCATACATTATTGCCACAAATATATTGTGATCTTTTGCATATTAATTGTGCAGATCTCAACTGTATTGCGTGAGCTACCTTTCTACTCGGCTATTGGGATAAAGGGACTAAGCGCTATCATATGTGTTTCAAATACATTTTGTTTGAAGCTATAATGCAGTCTTCTTTGCAGATATGCATCTGTAAAGTGTGTATCTTTTTATTCTTTTTAGAACGCTCATTCATCTCTCATCCTTTCATTAAGCCTTTTTTTAGTATAGCTGTTTGACCCTGCACTGTAGCACCCTGTTGAATCACTGCTGGTTTCGTTGGAGGCTGTTTAGCTGTACACAGTCATCCTGAGACATGAATGTGACATCGTAACCTACAGCAATACTCTGGTCAACATTATCAAACACACAAACGTTTGTCTTATCCTCACTGAGTAATTTTCCTATCTAAAAAGTTGAGCCCGCTTGCTTTTACGACGAGGCTTCCATGTCATTTCCTCACGGTCCAATCCACCCATCACAGAAGTGTGTGAGTTAAAGAGTGGAGGTGGCTGTTGATAGCTGTGATTGACATGGTGGTCATGTGCGGTGTGTGGTGTAAGTGTCCCTCTTCTTCTCCTCCTTCAACATTCCCCAGCAGCGATGAGCTCCCCGGGTCTCTCTGCCAGTCTGTCCCTACGGTGCTCTTCATCCTCTTCTTCCTCAAAGAGAGTATGATGTATACTCAGCAGCTGGTGTGTAGGGGCTCTAGTAAGGGGTGGTGGGTCGCACTCAGGGTTTTCCATTTGGGTGGGAGGCTCCCTTGGAGGAGATGGAGGGGGAAGAGGAGGAGAGGACTTGGGACTGAGGGGGTCCTCGCTGGAGGGAGGGTTCGGGCTCACGCCATTTACGTAAGTCGTGGTGGGTAGTGTCATCGTAGCAAAGGCAGTGTTGGTCAATTCTGGAGAGCAAACCTTCGTTTCTGTAGCAACAAGAAGAAAAGTAGAGGAGATCATCTAATTGTCAAGTGAAAACATAAAAGTATAGGCAGCTCAGCCCTTCTAAAAAACATCATCTCTACTCATACTCTCAAGGGTCAGCACATTTTGCATGCTAAGAATGATTGGCCATCATGGAAGATCATGGAAAGATGCATTAGTAATATTCACTAGGCAATCTACCAAATATAACAACATGTCACAAATATCTTTCCCATTGTCTGGACCAGGCTGTGGTTGCAGGCATATGCAAGGTGCAACTAGATGAGATGGGGAGCTGCATACTAATTCCTTTAATATTTGACCAGTAAAATGTGATGAATTTAACCCTGAACCAGAAAAAGCAAGTGTGAAGGAGAGATCAGGCTTACCTGTAATGGCACCAGACACATGAACAATAGTGTGTGTGCCTTCAAGGTATACTGTATCCATGTTGTGCTCTGAGGGAAGAGGCTCCGTGGTTGTGGCCTCCACCTTGGGCTTATGAATGGTCAGCATGTACGGGTGGACGTCCAGAGAGAAGTTGCGAGTGTGCTTTTTCTCCATCCCACTCAAATCTACGATTCAAAATGAACAGTCTGACTTAAAAGGAGAACAAAACAGAAAACCAAAAGCAATTAGATGAAAGACGCTAATTGTTTTGGTTTTAAAGTTTGTTAAAGCTTGAGAGGAATTGCAGAGTTTGATGATAACTGTCTGTGGGTGCGTCACTACGAGCGATCCCTTTCACATAACACATTTGATCCATTGCTAATATAGGAATTTTGATGAGCACAGCTTTAAATAAACATTTTGACAGACTTACTATTTATAGCAGTAGATACCTTTTATTGCAGGATATTGTGTGCTCTTGGTATCCAGAAGTGGTGCAATGAAGCTGTCCGCCACTGTCTTTCTTCTGACTGGTTTGGGTTTTTCAGGCTTGGTGTTATTTTCCAGACGTGTCAGGGTAAGAGGTTCCTTTACGAAGGACAGAAAATGCAAATACAGGTCAATATGTCACAGCTTCAACTTCAGTAGAGGGCCACTTCCTTTGCCTCTATAGAGAAAGAGTACAGTAGAATGTGTTTTCCTCTGCTAGCATCGATGCTGAATAAATGTTGATAAATTGCAACTCAGGCCTTACCTTGAACGACTGAGGAAGAGGATTTGAGCTCGAGATCCATTTCATCTTTTTGCGAGGCCGTTTGATGACCAGCGGCTCCCCGACCATCTCTCCCACTCCAAGATCAGAGGGGTCCATGTTAGGATCAAGTGTTTGTATCCCAGAGTCCCTCACAGTGGGTGTAGCGTCATGATTGGACTGTGCGAGCGCAGCCAACAGCTGCCTGACCACATTGTCGTACATGAGGTCACTCTCATTGGTGATGAAGTCCAGCCGGTTGAGCGACTTGATGTGGTCCCTGTTCTCGTTGCAGAACATGGCCAGGATGTTGATGTCACAGAACTGAGACTTCTGCCAGCGGCGCCGTGTTTTAATACCCACTTTATGCAGTTTGTCAAATACAAAGTTGGACTTGCGCACCACAAAGAGGTGCAGCAAATTAAGCAGGATGATGAGGTTCATGGTGCAGAGCAGAGCGATATCTACTGCAGCCATGATGCGCTGCAGCTGCACAGCAGGCAGCTTACAGTTGACCCTGAGCTTCAGCTCGTAGTAGCTGCTAATGTCTGGCGGCTCACCCAGCGCACAGGTGAACTCATTCTGCCTTTGGCGGGCATAGTAGGCGCTCAGGTAGGAAATAGGGATGGAACTGAGGCAGATAATAGCCAGGTGGCGTCCCAGGTATAACTTAGCCAGAAAGTTACTTTGGCCCCGTCTCTCTAAATACTTCTCGAACAGGTTCTGCTCGGGGCTTTTCTCTTTCTCTGCGTTCTCTATGATCTCCCTCCTCTCTCGCTCAGTTATGCCAGGTCCTTTGGACTGGATCTGCTTCTCGATCTTTGGGGCTCGGCCCTCAGCGGCTCGATGATAGCAGTTATCAATCTCTTGAAGCAGGAAATTGAGCTCTGAAGTGAGCCGCGTAGAGGCAAGGAACTCCCAGGCCAAAGCAGGAATGTACATGATTCCAGCGAAGGCCAGCAGGGCATAGGGCAGGAACTTGTGTTCAAAGAGCGAAGGCCAAAGGTGAGACTCCACACCAGGCACAGCATCCCGCAGCTCCGTCCAGCAGTAGCCTCTTGCATATAGAGCCTGGTCTCTGGTGAAGTTGTGTGGTGTGTAACAGTATATGGACTCCTCTGAGGAAAGTAAAGATAAAAGAGTCAGCCCAAAACATTACTTTAACATTTGGATGATTGTAGCTCATAATATAAACTGAGTATATTATCTAACAGAAAAATGCTACAATGCTACATCCTGGGTCCTAGTTTCAGAATTTCACACATCACTCCTATCAACTATGACGTTTTATTGGCAAGATCTGGAAATATGAAAACATATGAGGTCAGACAAACAGTTATAGTTATTTTGTAAAATAGTTACAATGGGGATTTTGTGTTGAATGCAACATATTCACATTTCCAATTAAATATTTTTCATCTATGTGATCTGTTTCATTCTTTTTTTTATCAAAGCTGTATTTCAGAGAATGTATTTCAGAGAATCTTCTAGAACCATTCATCTGTGTGTGTCTCTGATAACACTTTTTGAAATGATGATCTGTCTGGCTCAGATAGAGGAAGTAGGAGCACTTGTTCCTGTCAAAGTTGTTCTCTATCAGCTCTATCTGGTTCAGGGCTGCAGCAGGTCTACTTTAATCTTTTGAACGTACAAAGGATTCACTTGCTATCTAAATAAACTAATCATTTGTACTGAAAACTATTAGAAAAAGTCATTTTTAAAAGTCAGTGTGTATTCTTTTATGTTCCTGGTTATCAGGACAATATGTGCAATGATATTAGTTTGTCCCAGTCACAGAGGGCAGGATGCTGAGTCATTCAAAATTTGTTTGGCAAAGCCCTAAATATCATATTAAAACACAATAGTGAGGAAATACTGAAGAACTTGTCTAAACACCCACTTTTTTCTGCTGCTGGATTCAAACGCTCAGTCCCAGATGGTTATTGCTGCTATGCAGAGAGCCTGACTCAGCAGTGAACTAACGTCTCTCCCATCACAGCCGGCCCTATAACCTTCCTCTTCCTCCTCCTATCTCCAGTCGGCCTCTAGCCTTTCTAGCCCTCTCTAGCTTTCTCTGTCTGCTCCTGTGATGCACTTGTAAATGCTCCTTTTCCTTCCTTGCCAAATTTGCTTAAATCTCTTCTTATCACTGTCTGTCACAGAAGACACAAAAGCACTGCATGGCTAACTCAAAATACACAGTTGCTGCTGCCGCTTTGACAGTTTACTGTTGCAATGAACTCCCTCTAGTGGCAGAAGTCTCACCTGCAAAGTTCCTTGTGAAGACGAGGGTGACCAGCAGGATGGGGATGATGACTGTCCCTATAGTGACAACCCGATCAAAGGGCAACTCCAGTTTGAGCTGCACCATGAGGCCGGCCAGCAGCCCGCCCCTCTCATCCTGAGAGGAACCCGGCAGGATCAGCTCCTTCAGCTTCTCACCGGCGAGTAGAGCCGTGGCCATGTCTAAGTTTTGATCGAGGATGTTCTGCATCCGGAAACACAAAAGGAGCGCACTACAACCTCCCTCTGGACTGGAGAGGAGACCAGACCCTCCCTGCTGAACTTAAATACTCCTCAACACAGTGTGATACACTTGCACACACACACACACACACACACACACACACACACACACACACAGAGAAATGTGTGGCCAACTTCAGCCTCTGTCACCATGTGTGGAAAAGCAGCAGGTCATATTGTGTAAGTCTGCCTTCAGAGCTTTGGGATTTACAGTTACAGTTTCCCACAGCTCCTCTCTTTCAGAAGAACAAGCATGGCGTTCAGAAGCACTCTCCTCCCTCGGCTTCTTTAATGTACATCCCTTTGTTTTGCCCCATTTCTACAGCGCCCGGCCTCAGTCCCTACTCTCTGTGTGGCAGGTTGAAGAATGGGCTGAGTTTAGGAGGCGTCTTTGTGATCCCCAGGGAGAGGAATTGCTGGCTGAAGAGTTGTTACACAGGCTTCGGACAGGAGAAGCTCTGACCAATCTTTTCCTGAAAGAAAAGATCACCAGTTAGGATGGGACAGTATAAAGTTAAATTGTTTGTTGTTTTTAATAAAAGTACAGCGTGGTACAAAATATGCCATATCTGGGAACATATACACAATAGGTAATTAATACAACCATCTTCAATTGAGCCATATTGTGAATTAGAATTGTCTCACACCTTCCTCAGGAAAGCTCTGTGTCCCCATCCATCATCCTGTATGGTGCAGTCATGTAGCTGAGGACGACTAATCCTCCCTCTGTGACCAGTGGAGTGTGTGAATGTGATCACATCTTAACGGGGTGTTTGCCTTTGATCGAGCAAGGACACTAAAGGGCAAATTTATTTCCTGGGGGCTGGAGTTCACTAAAAAACTGAATTTATTCTGTGATTTTGACAAACGTTCTGTTCGCCTTGAGAAATTAACAACCTTAGTGATTTTTGAACACTGACTATGCTATTCCACAATTCATCCCCGGCCCGTCTCTGGACTCCTAGTGGTCATTATCTCTGTGGAACAGCATGTTCACACTGGGATGTCAGGTGAACACACACACTAGTCAGCGTGATGTCTCGTGTGTGTGCATACATGAGCATGCATACTGTATGCTTGTGCAGTAAATTGGCGCCTGCTGCATGCTCATTTGACTTGAAGGTTACGTAAATGTCCTCCGTGAGCAGTGTGTATATACATCAGCCCTTCCTACAAACAACCCTCAACCTCTCGCTCTCCTTCTTCCCCTTTTACTTTCCCTCCCCAGTGCTCCCTCTGCCCTCCTCTAAATGTCCTCTTATGATGCAAAAACACACATCAATGAAATCCTTAAAGGCCAAGCGCTCCAATCCAGGGCTGGAAAGTGGACTTAATATCTCTAGGGGTGAAACTTGCTGTTTCATGAGTACAGGGGACTCTCACCCACACAGAGCGGAAGATCATAAGGAGAGGATTTTTTTTTTAAATATCATCACAGAAGAAATATTCAAAGCTGCATGTGTTAATGCTGACAACCAGTCATTGGTGTTATAACTGTCCCTCATGACATACCATACAGTACAGATTTTACACTGCTCTGTACAGTGACATTCAAGGTAACTATCCACATCCTCAAACACTGTCCCAAGAAAGAGGAAATAAACTTTGCATAATTTAAATTTAAAGGGGCAGGATCACATTCTAGCTGCTCGTTTAGAGGCGGCACTGCTATCTGTAAGCCAGACAATGCCCTTCAGTTGGGACGATGCTACCAGTGTTTAGAGAGGGAATCCCACATTCTTTGGCTACATACAGCATCCCGCTTGGCTATGACCCGCGCAGCCGGCTACAAAAGAGTAGAGCTGGGCTCCAGGACAACAGCTGAAGGAGACCAGCCCCATTCATTCCTTATTAATTAGATGATGGCCGAAGAGGGAAGAACTTTGTCAGCGCTCCTGGATCCAACACTTGTTCGCAGACATTCAGATAACAAATCTGATAACTATGGCAGACCAATGATACATCCGAGAAAGATGCAAATACAGATACAAGACCACCATAGAGTATCCTCACTCAAGTGTTTTGCTCACTTTTGACTCATCAGTGAGTCCCCTATGGGAACACTGCAGGGACATTTTATCAGAGGATCATTATGTTCTAGTTAGCTCGTGTTGAACCCTAACAGGTCTCTGAGACCAGGACTCTGGGATAATTGCAACCAGGAGGACCACACTTCCACCACAGACATTGCATTGCAGTGAATTGCAGCTGCCCGCAGATGACGAGCCGTTTCAGCTCCTGAGCGGCGGATAGTTCCCAGATAGCCAGCCGGAGACGAGCTCATCAACATCAACATCAAGTGGTAGTGTGAGCGCGCTGCTCTGTGTGTGTGTGTGTGTGTGTGTGTGTGTGTGTGTGTGTGTGTGTGTGTGTGTGTGTGTGTGTATGAGAGAAGAGGAGATCCTGCTGTCGGCTGCTCTTGCGATGTTCAATACCAGCATCACCTGTCCACACTGGAAGATGGACCAGCACCAGAAAAACAAAAAACACTCACTCTGCGGTGCTAACAACGCGAGCCATGTGCATGCAGTAGGGGGAAATAATAATACAAAAAATCCACTCACCATGTCTCGCTGCATCTCCCGGGACGGTAAGAGTTAATCTGCAGTGCGGGCGAGCAGCTACAGCATGTATCCGAGCACACCGGTTTGTTCCGCCTTTTCTCCCCCCTTAGATCCCCTCCCTCCTGCAACCCACTCCTCTCTCTCCTCCCTGTCCTGCCTCTTCCTCGGGAACGAGATAACACATTAAGATTCTCCGGTTCAGAGCACCATCAGCAATGCGATCGAGATTCACATTCACAAGGACAAATGGTGTGTAAGAGGAGATGCTGAAAAAAAAATCAATTATAAGCTAATGGAAGAATCAATATCATACTCATATAATAATTTTTAGAGATTTATCATTGAATATATAATATAATAATTAAATATTACAGATCTAAAGTCCCATAGAAATTGGTCAAGTGTTATGGTGACATCATCAGTGATAAAATACCGTAAAGGTAGATATCTAACTCTCGTTTGAGAGTACAAATAAATTGTCTAGTTTTCATTTGGCTAAATAGTAGTTGGATAACTATCGGCTACTATTCAAATCCCGTTTGTTCAGTCATAACTATAAGGCACTAGCTTTTGTATCGATAGGTTTATCCAGCCTGCCCATCATCTATGTGTGGGACTGACAAACTCAATGGGTGTGACGAATATCTGGGTGTCCTGATGCAGTGGAGGGTAACCTGAAGTTTGAAATAAAGTAAAGCCTTCTGCAACTGATAGTGGAGGAGACTTGATATGCGTATGTGGAGATATTTACAATAGAGTCTTTTAGGGAAGCCCAATGAAAATAATGCCTTTAATAAAATATATGTATTAATAATGCTCTTTCTGAATGATTAACACATCACTGCTGAACGGGGACAGTTTTACAGCATCAGGGTAAGTTTGCTTGAGGTCTCCAGCAGCCTCGTGCTCTCCGTTTGGATTCAAGACGATGTGCGCACACCAGCCGGACCGAGCCACAAGTCAGTTCTCCTCAAGCCGGTTTCCGCCGGTTGGGGAAGCCGCACCTCACTACGTCTGCTTCCAAATATAGTGTCTCTCTCTCTCTCTGTATCTTTCTCTGTGTGTGTGTGTGTGTGTGTGTGTGTGTGTGTGTGTGTGTGTCTCTCTCTCTCTCTCTCTCTCTCTCTCTCTCTCTCTCTCCTCTTTCTGTCTCTCGGTATCATTCCAGAGATCTTGAAGATGTTCATTTTGAAGAACAAAAACCCAGTCTTTTCTTTATAGGCCTCATATGATCAGAAATATACTCAATGCTCTCTTTTTTAGGTACAACAGTAAACTGTACCCGACACCATGACCTCAATTCTTAAACACATAATTGAATTACCAACTCAATGGCAGTGTCAACAAAAACTGAACATAGACTTCATTAAAGTAGTCGTTATAGCAGAACAGTTGTATTGGATTGATTTAGATTGTACAGATGAAATAAAGTGGCCACGAAGTGTATGTTTGGAATTTTGGCAAACCAAAACTGGCTATAAATGTTTTACATGAGTAAAAACTTAAATGCATAATATTTCAGTGTTTTCTTCAATGTGTCACCTTGGCCTTCTGAGGCATAATCTTATATATAAGGGAGGGAAATGACTCCTTTTAATGATAATATATCAGGTGGAGTGTCTAACACAGAGAGAACTGGAGGGATGGGAGGACATTAACAGAGGAAGGAATTTAAGTAAATTAGCATAGTAGCAAACAAGGGTACAACAATACTTAGAACACATTTCTGATTTCCATACAAAGCAGGGGAGTGAAAAGTTGTTTTCAGTAAACATGCATGTTAATATAAATCCCATTTAGTGTAAAGATCACATCCTGACATCTAAAAATAGGATAATAACTGAACAATATTCCATAGAATGTTATTGATCCAGGTAATTAGTGTCATACAAAATGTATTTTTGCTTCGTGCCATTTGTACTTTATCAATGGAGCAACATTAAACAACCATAAATCATCATACACACATGTTTACTTACAGGTGATGACAAACATATTATTGTCCTTAATAAAACAGAATTTCAGTTAAAATGTTTTACATCAGTAAATCTGCAACATTGATAATTGATGGTGTAATAAGTTGTTGCAACCACTAGCACACCACTGTACACAAGGAGACACAAAGAGGTCAACTACTGAACAAAATATAACTTACAGTCAAGAGAGTGCAAAGACAAGTCAGTGTCAGTTTCATTTGTTGATTTTTATACTGTCATACTTTACATCCTACGGCCTCCAAAATAATGCTGACAAAATAGCATCATCCATAAATCCAGAATGAATGCTGTTGAATGCATTTAGAACAAAGTGTACATGTTTGGAGACATCACAAAACTATGTGTTAAGGCCTGAGTGTCAAAGTGAAAAATAATAATTAAACAACAGAGAACGTTTTAATGCGCAGGTCAAATAATGCTCACTACAGTAAGCAGGCAAAAATTATAAAAAAAGAAAAAAAAGAAAAGGGATATCAAATCAAAAATGCTGAAAGCATTATGGTCTTAATCAAAAACAAATAAATTCTTTCAAACTTCTCTCTCTCAATCTTTCGTTCCTCACTTCCTTCTCTCTTTTCCGCTATGTCTCTCTCTCTCTCTCTCTCTCTCTCTCTCTCTCTCTTCATCTCTGAACACATCGTTATTGCTTTTTCTTCCTTCCAGTGTGTTCTGTCTCAGGATTGTACTACAGAGTTTCCACTTCTCATCAAACTTCTCTGTGTGCTGTAGGACTGTTCACTGGGCCATTTGGACCACAACTGCCTTCCAGGCTCTGTCTTTGTCAAAATCCTGCAGCGTTCCATTGGCTGCTTGCTGCTGAGGGAGCAGAGCAGCAGGAGAGAGAAGACATATAGAAGGGGAAAGATGACCAAACATTGAGATAAATGATGTGTGAAGGATGAGCAGCACGTGTTTCTAGCTCATATATTTTTATGTCATCATATTTAAATGTCCTTTACATGAGCTAAAGCTGGTGAGAAACGTCCAGAAGATAATTCAATATATATCATTTGTCATATTCACAAATGTTGTTGGAGGTGGAGAGACAGGCAAGGAGGGAAAAAGAAAGAAAGATTTTGTTTACCCGCCTTACCTCACAGTAATGGGTTGGGCTTTGCATTCGGTCATCGTATTCTGGAGCCCCCATGCGGAGCTGACTCTTGTAGGAGGCACAGTGCACCACAGTGGCTGAAGTTAGAATTGCCTGCACCAGCAGCAGCACCATCAGAATCAGCAGCAGGATGTCGTAGGATTGCTGGTCCACACACACACACACAACACACAAACATTTAATTAGATGGTTCTAAATGAGATTTCTCAATGATTCAATCTTCAGTTTTCTCTGAAATCTGTTCTTTTATTTAGCTCAAGGCTGGATAGCTAATGCCTCCTGGAAAGCCTGCGCACTGCAAACCACTGGTGAATTTTTACTTCATTAAACTCACCTTGGCTGTAGGCACATCATGCAGGAAAATTTCAATAAAGCTGATCACACTGCAAGAGAGGAAGCCGGAGGCTGAAAAGAGCAGGGGAGACGTCACGCTGCTGATGGCAATCAACACCTCCACCTGAGAGACACCAAGAGAGATAAAAGGAATGGAGAAAAAATGTTTTTAGATCCAGAAGAAAGTATAAAATAGACTAGACATGTTGTTGTTCATGATAAAGATAATCCCTCCTCAGCAGACACCCATCACTACATATGGTAGACAAGTAACTTTCATTATTTCGCACCTTTCAAGAGCAGAATGTCACAAAGTGCTTCAAAATAAAATAAAAATGCCACACTAAAATCAGCACCAAAACAGAGCATTCTCCTGCATCAACATGCATCAAGATATCAGATCTCTTCTCAGAGACTCTGAGATGAGCTGTGTTCCATACTACCTCCCACTGAGGTCGCAGTCACTTAAGTGGATCCGTATTTTAACAAACACTCACAGCTCCAAATAGATGATTTTAACTGATCACATCCATCCTTCAAAAGAATTAAGAGCAGAGTATTGCCTCGTACTCACCAGACATCTGTTGGGGTATTCTGACACAACATGACTCGCAATAGCACTCGGGAAACACTGCAAAGGATTTAAGATGAGATACTAAGTTATGTGATAAGGCCAGTTAGGCATCTTAGTAATCACTCTGAACTGCAATCTCTGTCATAATGAAAATCATATTTTAGTAAGAAAAACTCACAGCGACAAGGATCCAGAAAAATGTGACAGACAAGTAGGGGCCGGGTAGCAAAGCGTCCATGTTGAGTGCAATAATTCCTCCGAATACAGCAGAAATTCCCACAATTACTTCGATTACCTATAAGAGACATTCTTCAGTGATTGATAAGCATTGGCCAGACAGAAATATCATATGCAACAAAACTGAAAACTACTCACAGAATAGGCTTTAAGGAGTCGAGTGGGGAACACTGCAGGCTTTAGAACCACAGACCTGTCATACGTCACCGGCTAAAAGTTGGATGAAGGTTGAGAGGAGTTAGGATGGAAGAGTGAAAGCTATACGGAGAGTAAAAGAGGAGACGCATCAGATGGGGGCTTAAAAGCAATCAGTCACTCACACACACACACACACACACACACACACACACACACACACACACACACTAATACACACCTTCCTGTGGCAGCAGCAGTCCTCTGCAGAGCGGGCTGACAGGATGACGGTACTGGCCATCAACACCTCCAGCACAATCATCAGGATGAGGTTGAAGTTGATCTGAGAACAGTCAGAGACGCAGAGCAGAGACACAGAAATGCTTTATTTTAATAAATAACTTGAGTCCCTTACGTGCAACCGAAGGATTGATAGTTTCCATTTTATTGCTATGATGCATTTACATTGACAGCAGAAGGGTTCAGGACCAGTTTACATCCAAACCAAACCAGGCATGTGGTCGTCACCGCAAATGTTGACACATACATCACCTGGAAATCTGATACCTTGAAAAAAACAACAACCAAGAAGACACATGACCTTCAATAGTATCAAGCCGCAATTGCCGTGAGGAAATTCAATTAAGAAGCCATTAAAATATAATTATCTTTTTGCCTTTGGTGTGTTAATTGTTTACTCACTGCAACATGTCTGTTCTTGGCAATGGCGAAACTGGCGATCGCAGCAGGGATGCCCTGTGAAGAACAGCAACAAATGAGCTGCGGAATCTTTCTATTTTAGCAGATGCCGTCTGAAAATTTTGTGTGATCGGCATTTTGACAAGATAGTCTAATCTGAACACTTATCAAGGTACAGCTGTATAGTTATGTGACTGTGATTGCATGACGGTCACTTACAGAGCCTGCAGCACAGCGTAGGTAGTCCATGGCAAAAGGAAACACATTTCCCAGGTACAGAGAGAAACCAGATGTGATGAGCAGACTGCCCTGAGGACACACACAGGCATGCATGCATATACAAATACAGAAACTAATCAATGTGTCCAACAAGTAAGACTGCACAAGAGTACTGATGTTCTCTCTCACACACAAACACACATATTTAGCAATCCATAACTCTGAAGTGCCCAGTTAACCAGATATAACATGATACACGTAACAAACTGCTGACATTTCAAATACTGACAGGGAGCAAACCCATCACATCCATCCACATCCACTTTAATAACGTTTGGAATTTATTTATTTGTTTCCTCAGAGTAACTTTGCAAATGCATTCGATTAGAGTTTGCACATTCTGGAGACGTATTGTTGTCTCTGCTCGTCTAAATGTGGAAGCACAAAACAAGACTTTGTGTCGCCATGCCACTCAAAATTTCTAGATTGGGATGCTGTCTCATCAGAAGAAGAAAAAAAGACCCCAACCTTTAACATTTTGAGTGTTATGGACTAAATAGATACACCCTGTGATGTGCCTCCTTTGCTCCTCTCACCCCTATGAGGACACTGTAGAGCCAGGCCCTGTAGCTGAAGCAGGGGTGCTTTAGAGGCTCCGGCTGGGCCAGCTGCAGGTCACTGGCCCTCACGTCCACTGTGAAGCTGTCCCGCTCGGGCCTATACCGCTCCCCCCTGTCTGGTCTTCTCTCCACTCCCCTGTCTCCCCCTCTCCCCAGCGTCCCACCGCCCCTCTCCAGAATGGGCATGTGGCTGTAGGTGAACTCCTCTCTGGCTGAGAGCTCGTCGCACTGCATCATTGAAACAGCTGGTGGCTAACTTCAATGACTTCAATGATGGGATGGGCCGAGTGAGGATCACAGCCTCTGGGAAAGGAGAAAAAAATTGTAAAAGCTGCATAAGTTTAGGACCTATGTCTTTTGATCTGTTTTCAACATGCTTCTTCGCTGCTGTTCTCTTCAACATGAGGCTCATGAGTTCATTTTCAAAATGAGGATGACAATCAAAGTACTTCAACATAGAACATCAGGAAAAAAATCAATGGAAAGTGCATTAAACTAAAAGAAAATGAGCCATTAGGCTATTATTAACGCAACATGTCAAAAACAACCCCCTCCTTTAGTCTGCCTGAGCGAAGAGGACACCACTTTTTCCATCCTCCTCTTTTTCCCATATTGCTCCCTCCATACTCACCTGTTGTTGAGTCTCTTGCAGAAATATTGTCCAGCATAAAGTATCCTTCAACAACTGAGATTAGATCACCACATGGAAGACAGCTTGTTTGTGTCTGCAGCTCCTTCTGCTCCCCATCTCTCCCCCTCAAACTTACACTCCCTCTCACCCCCACTCCCCTCCTCTCTCTCTCTCCCTTTCTCTCTCTCTCTCTCTCTCTCTCTCTCTCTCTCTCTCTCTCTCTCTCTCTCTCCCTTTACAGGACGCTTCTCAGTTTTGAAAAGTTTTTTTTTTGAGCCCTTCAAAGCGTGGAGCTAAAACACATGGCTCTTGTGCTGCCAGCCTACTTTGTGCCAAAGAGAGAGCGCCTGTGCATGACAACAAGGAGAGGAAGAAGGGGCTCGCGCTGGGGGCAGAGTTAGTAGGGCAAACACCCTTTTTTTCACTCCCATTTGCACATGCACACACACATGCACATCAAACCCACTCACATAACTGAACAATAGATGCTCAGAAATGATTGCATGCAACACACAAAGACACATCTTTACAAATTCCAGTTCATAGCAAGAAAAATTAAGCAGCTACAGAGGAGAATTCAGATTAATCGTCGTGTAGAGTGTCAATCGGTTGTTTCTTTTGCCTTAATAGTTGAATGTGTCCCCCTCTGGAGTTCCCCTCACGACTTCCCTTGTTGTTACTTAGCCCTCTACACTTGCAGTTCACAGCCCAGTAAATTAAGATGCCCAGCAGTGCTTAAGAAAAGAGGCAACAGAGGCATTTCCACATCTTAATCACATGATCTCCTGTCAGACACAACTAATCTGATGATGCTTTCTGCTTTAAATAAGAATCTCCCAACAACACGTTCAGGAGTAAATCCTATTGGATGATGACATATTGTGTTAGTGTGTGTTTTCATTGTGTCATTGTATAAGCATGTACATGTATGTGCACCTCGGGATTCCATTCAGTCTTTAACACAGCGGAGCATTCTCAGCTCAACATTGTTCCTGGGCGGTGGTAACTATGGTGACTCCTTAACAACTGCTGTCCCCCCGTCCCTCGCCATTCTAATGTCTCTGCCCAACACACATACCAAACTCACTCAAAGAGAGGAAACTATAGTGCAACAGTTCTCTGGAGACATTAAAGGGGATCTGAGGAACACTAACAAGATGAGACACAATTCAATATCTGGGAATGGAAAAAACAAAAAGCCTGTCTGGACAGGATTGTTTACTTCCCGTAATTTGATTGTGAGAGTTTATCATTTTGTAAACATCTAAAAAATTGTGGAGCCAAACAAACCCTGCAACCCTGAGTAGCCTGTTGTCTCTGACATTTGTGTCATATCAAGAAAAATGAATATCAGTATCATGTTTGGCCCTTGGTTTTCACTGTAGCAGGCTGGCACAAAGCCTAGGGCCAAAATTACAATCATTGTACAAATTAATATCATCTAGGCCTAACAGCACCATGAATCGGTTATTTTAAAGATGTACACAGTGCATGTCTGCATGAGAAGTGCAGCATGTCATTGACAGCAGCAGTACAGAGCGACACTTTGCTTTTACCCTCTTACGCAAGAGAGAGAACCAGTAGGTTAGAGAACAAGGCTGCGTCTGTTATCTCTGCACAGCTTTGGTTCTCTCTTTCTACTTCTCTTTACATGTTTCTTTTTCCCTTCTGATTTGCCTTACACCTGTCTGTCTCTCTCTCTCACTCTGACCGTGACAACCCCTTTGAACCTCCGCCTCTTTGTACTTTCCGGCACATCTGCAAACTGCTTCAATCTGTATGAAATATAGGCTACAGCATATTGGCTCTCCCAGACATTAAAATAACAGGCACTTTATCATATTAGTATGAAGCAAACTGATACAATGTAGTAAAGGGTTTTCTAACAAGTCCAAAAAACCCACAAACAATAAACCCAAATAAATATCAATAGTGAAATATTGTTAGCGAGTGTATAGAAATCCATTGTATTTATCTTTCACTAGCTCTTTTTTATTTTGAAACTCTTGGCACCTATTAAATTGTACATCTTTATTTTTCCTAATGTAACATTCCTAGCTAGCTTGCCCGAAAAAACACTGGCAAATGAACCACTGAACACCTGTTAATCATCCTAGAGCATATGCTGTAACATCACTGTATAAACTTTTGTAATGTTGTAAAGCATTTCAGCTAGCAACCTAACACTAACAAAGGCTGTGTCCAAAATCTTTTTCTATTTACAGGTGTGCAAGATTTACTGTCTGCCAATTTTACCTCCAAAACTCAAACAAACATGGCATGTACTACTACTTTCTACTCTATAGGGAGTAGTGAATGAGTGAAAGAGGGGGTGATTTTGGACACAACCATAGCTAGCTAAGGCTAAGTGGAGGGTTTTTGTTTGACATTATAAGACATTAAATGTATGTACATCTCTAAAATGACAAGGAGAAGTCCAAGACTTACATGTCCTTGTTCTTGATGAAGACAAAAGGCATGCATGATAATTATTACGATAGACGCGTGGTCTCAGGGAACATCCAAGTAGCTTTAGCAAGCTAGCTTTGTTGGTGTTAGCTTGCTAACTTAGGAGAGTTTATACATAAATCGCACAACAATATGCAGCTATTAGGTTTTATCATTACATGCACTGACTTATGTATTTCTATTGAGTCATTTTGTGTGCTGGGAATAAGGAATTTGGGATTTTCCTGTTCTTTTCTCTTTTTCGGTTATTGATTTCAGCTTATTTATCCAAGACTGCATTGACTTGTGTGCAGATGGGTGCTATATTTAAAACAGATCCCAACAACCAGGTTGAGAACCATTGCATTAAACCACCTGCCCGCTCATATGTAACCTTCCAGCTGTAGAGAACAAAAAGAACAGCCTTCAAAATTTGAAATCAAACTGAATAATAGATGTCCCCTTGCAAGTTTTTTTGAGCCAGTGACTGCATTAGAAGAATCTATGAGCAGATTCATAGTATTCTTTATATTAATCTTAGTAGAGGAAATATATTAAGTCACACATACACAAGTCATGTGGTTTCACAATCCACAGGGAACAGCTGATGACATAATGTTCCCACTTAAACACTAAACAGGCCTTAAGTCTTTCACACAGGAAATGACGACAACCCATTTGACTGTTACAAATTTAGTGACCCATGCCGATGACAAAAATATCCTCACTCAACTTCCAGTCATAAAAGTGTGAAAGCAGCTCCTCAACGTAATCCTCCAACAGTTCAAACAGAAACAAAACAAAACACACAGCCATCCCTCTGACATGCAACATTTAAACATTGATTTTTAAAAGATGAGCTTCTTGTTTTTACAGCGATATCCAACAGTAAGACACATGAGAAAACATCTGTGGGTATATATGTACATTAACTTACATTATCAATAGCTCTGTTTTTTATGAACAATATTTACACAGTTTAGTGGAGGGAGGAAAAGTCCACTTTCCCACCCAGTTGCCCAAAGTCACGTGGTGAAAGTCCTCCTTCTGCATCAGTCACATTACAGGTATTGTCAGTTGTTTGTCTTGTTTGGCTTTAAAGAGTAATCAGCATAGATAATGCAAAGTGACAAATATACAAATGAATTACTCTGTACAAGTCCACATGTTCAAGCAAATAATCACAGCATGAGGCAGCAGTTCTTCCTTACGGGGGATACACCGATGGCTTATCACATTACACTGAGGTTGTTCATCTCAGCACATTGCATCCATGAATTCAGATGCTCTGACTGTAGCAGTTGGTTTCAACTCTTCCTCTGAGTTTCCGAAGTCCCACCCGATCTATTCAGTTCAACATGTAACACGCAGGCTGTAATATTTAGCTGAGAAATGTCTTACTGAATGGGGGACATTGTTACAGTGATGTGATGTTATTGGCAAATCGTGATAGTCATTGTATGCTACTGTAACTCATAGTTGACAGATATCAACAAGGCAGACAGACAGACCATCTTTGCTAAGACAACAAGAAGCATATTAGCAACTGATGAGCTTCACAGAGGCAAAGATCGTAACTGGACAGACCACTAGTCTTATTTCTCTTGCTTATCTCAATACAGTGTCATGTTCTCTGATACTCTCTGGTAAATATTCTATGTCCCTGTGTTCAGAAAGGTCAAGAGTTCAGACAATGGATCCCTTGGAGGAGGACAGGTGGATGGACTGGATGCGGAGACCCAAGGTTTTCTCCAGGTCCTGCAGGATGTCAGAGCCGGGGCTATCTGGAGGCGTGTCATACAGCAGCTGTTTGAATGGCTCCAACTCGATCAGGATTAACATGTTCTTTAGGAAGTAGCCCTCAATATAGGAAGCCAAGTCTGGAGCACCAAGAAACTGAGAAAAAAAAGTGTATTTATCAATGTAAACTGCAACACATTTTCAAAAAAGACAGATCAAATTTGTAGCCTACACTTAATGTGCAACAGTAGTTCAATTTAATGGACATTTTTTATCCAAAACAACTTTAATTGCTTTGTAGCATAGCCTTTTTTTTGTACTGCCTAGTAGTAGTATTAGTGTGGGCCTATTCAGTCTATTCTCTTTTTGCACCTTGGTGTGATTGTAGATCTCCACACATGTTTCAGTGTTAATGTTCTTGGTGCAGATAATCTCACAGTGCCTCTGCAGCGCCTCCAGCTGGAAGAACTTGGCTGCAGACAGAAGCTGCAACAAAAAATAACAATTAACTCAAAAGCAAGTTTAGCATCTAGTTTGGTATTTGATGATAAACATTACTGTCACATTTGAACAGTGCAACAAGACCTAGGTGACCTTGAGATTCTAAATTGTTTTATAGTGTAAACTCAAATACAGTGGTGATAAGGACCTAACCTCCATAATGTCAGTGTTCCTGATGTGCAGAGCTTCTGTCCCTCCAAAGTAGAGATACTGCATCACCAGCTATTAAGAGGAAACACATATCAGCTTCCATACAAGGATGCATACAGTATGAAGGAAGGAGTATCAATGTGTGGTTTGTGTATGATTCAAAAGTGCCCCTTGTTTACAATAATTGCATTACCTGAAAAATGTGATATTTGACATTGCTGATCTCAATGCATGTGTTTTCACCACAAGGTCTGTTTGCTAGAAGAGATTTAAACCTTGAGAGATGGAAAAAGAGAAGGCAAGGAATTAAAGGATAAATGTTAGTGTAACACAGCCTTTGGTTGTTTTTAATAGAGCATAATAAACCTTTAACTACTGTACAGCAAAGGGTTATTTTTAGTCAGTTATTTTATGTTCATCCCTTGGGGACATATTGTCAACAACACACTTGAGTGATGTGTCATTTCTCTTCAGTCCCATTAAGGCAGGGCCGATTGGTTATCGGTTATCCAGTGAAATGGACGTCCTGTCATGGCAGGAAAAAATGTACAGCCCTGACAGCAACATATAAACACGGCATGTCAAGTGTTTAGCCATCGCTGTATTAATTGATTCATCTTTTGACATTCAAATATATAGAGTTACACATTCAGAGCCTTCATAGAGCCATATACTGAACAGCAGAATCATTTGGCAAAAAAAAATACTGAACATATTTCCTGGACTTGGGTATTTGAAAGCTGATGTTAAAGTGAGTGTACCTGCTGGAAGCTGTGAAGAGCAGGACTTTGTGGGCATAATAAGGCTTCCCTTCCACCAAAAAGGTCACGTCTGACATGTCTTTATTGTTCAGGAAGTGAGGATCTGAAAAACACAAGGCAAGAAAAACTTAGTTTTCCTGATTATCATAGAACACATGGGGTGTACAACTTAGCCTAACTGTCCATTCTAGACACATTTCAGCTATTGTTCCAAAATAACTTTCTTACAATTTCTATTCCAGTCTCTGAACACTAGATGGCGTCTGGTGCACTTCCCATTTTCATGCATTATGCATTTACTAGTAACAGCCAACTCCAAATAAAATCCGTCAATGTAGTGATCTTGTCCAGCACTAATGCTGTACATTTACATAAACAGTATAGATTTCACAATCTCACCCAGGCGTGACGACTGCTTCCTCTTGATCTCTGCCAGTTTGGGGATTGGGTAAGGGCCATAACACTGGGTGAAGATTGCAGACAGCTGCTGGCTGATTACCTCATTCTGACAAAACACAGACATAGAAACAAAACATCAGAGAGTGAGGAGAGCTGCTTGGGCGGGCAGTGCTCAGCCAACACACAGGAGTTCATGTTACGCAAGAACACAAGTACTTACTTTAGTGCTCCTCTCCTACACAAACATCCCCAACACAATTACCAGCACAGTGAGAGAGGTCTAACTTCTGCAGCCTTGTATCGCACTACGACTTTCACTTTATTCAAGCAATGGTTCCAATAAGCCACATATTCGTGGCTATCTCACACCTTTGACAGGGGATCAGATGAATATCAGGCTGATTTCTTACACCCGTAGTTCCTCAGAGAAGACTGTGATGGGGAACACCATGACAATCCGAGCTATAGGAGTGTGATGTGTGAAAGAGAAAGACAGGAGAGAGAGATCTTCTTTCTTTTACTCCTAACTTTCCTCTTATGAGTGCACGGTGCTAAAACTGAGGGTGAAGGAGGGGCAGTGCCATTCAGCTGCAGCAGCAGCGGGGCGCGACACTACAAGCCCAACGTGTGCAGTCAGGCTGGTTGCTCTTACTGAAGCATGACGCCAACAAACAGCTATTCCACCAGTGACAAATATGCATGTCTGCAATTCTTTGCCACATTTTCTCATGAGTGACAATACGGGTAAATAGGTAAGGTAGGTAGTTAGGTAAGATAAGGTAGGTGGGTGGATGGGTAGATAGCTGGATAGAGAGAATGGAATGAAACTGAACTGAAGTGAAAGTGAATTGAAAGGAAAGTGAGCTCTCCTGAACTGAATTGAATTTAAGTGATTTGAATGGAATCAAACTGAACTGAACTGTATTTAACTAAATTGTTGAATGGAGAGTTCAGTGGGCTGAAGCAGCAGACCATAAAAGATGATCGACCCATACCTTGATGTGTAGGGCACCTCATGGTGGAGCGGATCTGGCCAGGGTCCCTGAGGCCCTCATGAGGATCCCTGGCCCCACCATGCATCATGCGAGACAGAGACAAGGACTGACACTGCAGCAATCCACTAAAGGTTAGCTTGGCCTGAGTGCATCAGTGCATGTGTGTGAGAGAGAAAGACATGCTGTCGGTATGGGATTCCACACTCATGTGAGTCTCTGCAGGTCTGCTTTGTGTGTTTTGTTTATGAGTGTTTGTGTGTGTGTGTGTGCACACGCTGCAGTGTTTTTTTTTCTCATATCAGCAGTGACAGCACAGCTCGTCATGCCGGCAGGGCAAATTAGACAAAACAAGCAGAGGTGACAGACGGGATGACGTGCTGTTTTCAATCTAATACAGGCCTACCAAAGGGATCAGGAGCTCAAGTAAAGAGACGGGGCCCTGATCTAATGAGCTGCATCAGAGAGGAGCGAGGAGGCACGTCATAAATCATTATCATCTTAGGTTATTGATATTGAGAAGGCTTCGGGGGCTCCGTCAGTCTCTGTGAAGCTGATGACCTGACTGCCTGACGACAATCACAAGTAAACAAAGCAGATATATTTGAAAGTATAGTTGAAGAGTGAAAATGCAAACAGTGCAGTACCTTGCTGGCTCTGAGGATCTGGAACATGAGAGGCAGACCATGTGTGATGAGCTCCTCAGTGTACTCCTCTTCCTCGATGCAGCTGAACTCTTTGAGAAGACCCTGGATCAGAGGTCGGCGGTGCTGATGGAAACACGTGCGGAGAGACTCCATCCAAGTGTGCAAAGTCCATGGAACCCCTGAGAAATAATTACAGAGGTAAATACACGAAGCATATCAAATACACACACGCACAAACATGCACAAAGAAGCTATAAATGTTGCAAACGGAGTGTGATACTGTAGAAAATGCATGCACATGTTTTAGAGAGATTTAACAGCAACTAACCCAGGCTCCGTATATCTATGGTGATGTCCACATGCCCATGTTCTGCACTGTGGTACATGGCTTCTTTCAGGGCTTTAAGTTTGGCTTTCCCAGTTCTGATCTGGTCAATCTGAGACGGACTTCTACCTTCCAGCTCCGAACCCTCTGCCAGAATCTCTTCCAGGGATAAGACGTCCCCTTTCCCTTTCTCTGTGTGGGACAGCAGCTTACGAAACACATTTCTAGAAGAACGAAAGCACAAAAATAAAAGATAATTCAAATTTGATTGGTCTCTACAGGCTCTGTTAAATTGCTTTTTTATAGCACGAGTCTCCAGGCCAATATCACCACAAATGGCAAACAGGTGCATTCATATTATTTTATATATCTATATATGACTGTCACTGAAGTCATTACTGATAGGTCGTGGCAATCTGAAGTTAACTGTCTTGCAGCTTTGATTATTATTGCAGCATGTAGCTCAGTTTTAATTAACAAGAATGGTTAGATAAACAAATGCTTAGTGGATTCAAACAAAAAATCCGTAAAGGGCAAAAGCTTCTCATTTTAAGCAAATAGGCACTTAACTATCTTGAAAGGCTTACAAAGAACCAACTGCAGGTTTGTAGAATGAACAATCTACTATGTTCTCTACTGACGCCACAAACAGTAGCTGCAACCTCCATTCTCTTATGGATGAATTGTGTTTGTCATTCCTAAAACCTGCACCTTTCTGGGAGAAAGTGCTTTTAAAGTTTTGGGACCCTCATCTTGGTGTCACCTTTTGCATTTTTGTTTTTTAAGTATGGTATCTGTGTTTTTATGTGGGGAAACTTTTACCCTTCCATCTTGACCAGGAACCCTTTGTAAAAGAGATTCAAAATCTCTAAAAATCTAAAAGATTAAATAAAAAACTACAATAATTGGAGTTAAATAGGTTTAAGTGACTAGAGAACATGGGCTATCATGGCAGAAAATCTTCAAATTTAAACCCTCCTAAAAATAGCAGGGGCATTGTGAAAACCAGATACAAAGTCAGTGAGTAAGTGCTATTGTGATAGGACACGCCCATTCTTTGATTTATTTGCTTGCATCTGCCATCTACCAGGTGTGGTTGAAATTGCACAAGACACAAAAATGCTTTTGAAAAAATTAGGTAACGTTCTCTTTCACAGGTCAGCAGCATTTCACAATAACTTCCTCATAAATAAAAATTAAATTAAATAAAAAGTTTTAAGGAAAAAACTATGGGTTACTTATTATAGGGAAAATATACAGTAATCAAAGGCACACTCAATTCATTACAATTAATTGCAGCATAACTGAGAGAGTAATTTGCTGCACGGCAGGTCGGCTGGACATGCAACAATTTAAAATCTGTATAAATGAAACCCCTGTAAAATAAAGCAGAAACAAAACTCTTCTGCATACATACTTACCAGTTATTAACATAAAGTGAAAACTAATATGGTGGACTTTTATTACTTTAATTAAATATAAATAGGGCAAAGGTTGAGGAAGTAAATGTTGAAATGATACTGTATTTTATTAAGTCTTTATTTTCATACATTCAATATGGTTTTGTTATTTTTGGTCTCTACAGTGTACCGTCTCAAACAAGACAAAGACAAATGTAAAGAGGAACAACAGCAAAAAAAACACACACAATGAGTTTAGTCACACTTTGTCAATTTCACAGACGTGCTCTGCTGACATTTGAAGAAGATCATATGCTGAATACACAATATGAACAGCGTGTACTTGTGCATCCTCTGTTTATTCACTCAGGAGTGTGTACTCATGATTGAGCATGAATGTGTGTTACGCACCTGTGTCCATGAGCTGCTGCCAGACTGTAGGAGTTCATGTCTCCCTGTGGGGCCGTGGAGATGCCATTGCGGTACATGGTTCCCACCATGGGGTCCGCCCCCCGCTCCAGCAGCAAACTCACTAGCTCAAAGTTACCTGTGCATGAAGAAAACAATTGGCAGAGCTCATACACACAGACACACAATGCAATTAAAGCAGAAAAATGACAGTGAAGCAAACATTTGATCATCATTCTTCTTCACTCTTTGTTTTTCCAGCCCCCAGGATGAAAATGCCTCTGAAGTCATAGCTCAGCCTAGGATCATGCTGACAGTCAGGTGTTGTTTTAGATGGCCAGCTGGTGTTGTCAGCTTGCTACTATACAGTTGGACAGCAGGCAGAGGATGGGAGTCACGTTGTGTCTCTGTACCTGCAGCAGCAGCCAGCTGCAGCGGGGTCTCTGTGTAGTTCTCCATCCCGTCCTGCAGGGAACCCTCCACGTTGGCTTTGGCATCCAGCAGCAGCTGCAGAGGTCGGGCGGGGACACGGAGGGGCACGAAGCGAGAGAGAGAGATATAGACAGAGAGAGGAGGGTGAGGAGGGTGAGGAGGAGAGGAAGAGTTGGTTGGCTAATGAGAATGATCTGAAGTCATTTCTGGTAGAATTCAGCTTCTCTCATCTGGCGACTGTTTAATGCAAAACAAATCTGTACAGGGAATAGTGAATATTTCACTTTTATACTGCCTGTACTGTGCAGCCAACTTTTACTTTAACAAATCTGTTGCTCTTCAGAATCTAATTAAATGTTCATGTTTCCTCCTTTTAAATTAAAAGTTCAACATTTTTGGCGAATAAACTCATTTGCTTTCTTGGCTTCTTTCAGGCTAGCTGTTTATCTTGCTCTTTATGCAACATGTAAGCTAAGCTAACCATCTACTGCTCCAGCTTTATATTTACTGTACAGACACGAGAGTGGTATCAACCTTTTCATCCAACTCTCGACAAGAAAATGAAAATTAATCACAAAATATCAAGTTGTTGTTCTTTTAATGTTTGCTGATATTTTTAATGCCAAAGCAGAACTAATAACTATGAGCCTGTATTTGATAGTTGGCTAAATAGTCTCATGAGTCAGGTTTTCCTGCTATATTGAATTGTTATTATATTTTATATGTAATTAGTTGCTTATTTCACATTATAAATAATCTTCTTTAAAGAACATAACCTTGCTCATACACCATCTGAAAGACATGTATTAATGATGCTACAGATCTGTCTGGGGAGTTAGCATTTTGTGTAACTGAGAGAATAATCTAAACAAGTTTCTGAATCTCATAACTTTATGCCGAATAATACGCTAAAAAAAGCCTTGCCTAATATATTAGTAAACTGAGTGTAAAATTATTACATTGTTAATAACAATTAACTTCATGGTTTTACTCAGAATGTAATCTTATTATCTTCATTCTTTCTTTTGGCCGATGTCCTCAGAGATGAAACTGCAATGTCAGATGGCTTAAACATTTTCTAGTGATTCAAAATGTAATGGACAGATCATTTAGAGGACAATCGGAATTAGTTAAATGAGTTCGATAACAATTAGACTGCTGTGTTTCCACTTTCCACTCGCTAAATGCAGTCTGATCCATTTGCTCTAAAATGGAAATTGACAAGATGCTATGTTCAACACACTTGTTCAGATCTAAAGGTTGACTGGATAAATGCCCTAATTAAAGATGAAAAAGATAAATTTGTACATCACACAAACAGCATCAAATGAAACAGAACAAAACCAAAAAAAAGAAACTCTTGGTGGAGAACCATCATCATCATCACCACCAAGAAGCTTTGATGACAAAAATGACAACGATGACCAACCATGAGCTGAAGCACAACGAGAGGTCACGATGAGAGAATCACAGGTGAGAAAGGACGTCACTACCTGCACCACAGGCACATGTCCGTGCAACACAGCGAAAGTGAGGGGCGTCGCCTGCCGCGTTTCGGGAAATACTGAGGGGTGCTTGTGCACTGAGTTTGGCACCTGGGGAAGGGACACAGGTAGGTGGGTTGGGTAGGTAGGAGGGAGAGAGATGAGGGAGAGAGATATGAAGCCATTAAAACTACTACACGGCCTACGGAGCACAAGACAAGTAGTTGCAGGGAGGAGGAGAGGGGGAGGGGGCAGGAAGCTCTACAGGAGAAACTAGAGTAATTAACTAGGAACCCTGGGGCTGCAGAGGACACCCTGTCACCTTGTTCGCCTTCTAATGAACATGATGGATTGATCCCTCAAGTTAGGTCTCGTCCTAATGATTTCACTCTGATCTTTTCAGCTGGTCTCTCTGACATTGATCTGACCTGACCTCTCTAAGGCTCATCTCTCTGGTCGGGCTGCAATGAAAAACTATGTGCCAAATGTAAGCGAAACATACATGAGACACATGAACAAAGCACAAATGCACATATTTAGAAGAGAGACATGGAGACAAAATAACACAGAACTTGGAAACAAAACTGAAGTTTGGAAAAAATGGTTTAACAACATTGATAATTTGCAGAACTTTTTAACCTGTTGAGTCCTCTATCTGTAAGTAGCTGTGCTCCATATATGGTTGATAAGTCCTTCATTATTCCAGTATATGTAACCCTTTACTTCAAGGTCTAAACCCTAAAACTGCAGTGCTGTACCCCATAAATGGTGAGTACTCCCTTTGCATTCTGGGACCATAACCCATAGATCTCATACATTTTTCAATAACCCCTCCATCTGAGTTTTGAGAGCTATTACAAAATCCCTATAGTTACTTTATGGTACCGCTGCCATTTTGGTCGCATGTCTTTATTGTGAAATTCAATTTACTGAATTACTTTATAGGTTTCTGCAGAAGTTCAGTGTTATTAACAGCATTTCAACCCAACTTTAGTTTTGTTTTTCAGCACTGTACCCTATAGGTACCCAGTAATTGCAAAAATAGCCAAATTATTTCTCCTTTACTGTGGATGCCCAGTTTACACCCTAGTTCCATAGTCTGGTTTTCTTATACATTTAAGTACCAGTAGGAACCGGTACTTAATTTCAGGTAATTATTTCATTGGTACCTGATCCATACAACAAAATTACAATGTTATTGACGGGCTGCATTATAAAGTGTTACCAATGACTCTGAGAGGATTTAAAGAGCATGACTCATCTTGAGGCTGCCCAGCTGGTGAAACAAAATATCAGAGCCAAACAACATTCGTCTTTAACTGTTGAAATTCTAACCAGGTTCAAAACCGCATGCATAATAATAAACTGATAGTGGGTCTTTTTCGACAGTGCGCTTTGTGCTTTGGCCAGGGGTCATGAATGCAGTGGACTGCAAAACAATTCTGGCACAATGGCTGATGGGACATTTGGTTGCTGAGGTGACTAACAAAGACCGAGATCATGAGGCCTTAACTGAACCACCTCTCTGAAGTCCACACAGAGTCAATAGATGCCATCTCAATTCTCTGCAAACTCTGTGAGGAATTCAGTTTGTGTTAAATCAGGCGATCTTTATCACTTCTTTTCCCTGACGAAGAAAAAATGACTCAGCAACAAACCTCTGAGTCATGTCTTATGCTCTAAACACTCAAATGCAAGTGAGTTTGATCGCGCATATGATTTTCAATCTGTTTGTACGCTCTTCTGCTTGTCCTCTAATGAGGCAGAGCAGTCAGTGCCTCATGATCACTGCACATTTAGCAGCATGACACATGGGAGAGAACAAAGAAGGGGAGATGAGGGACAACATGATTGGTTTTCTCCAAATAAATACCAAACACATTACAATGCTAACAAACAGTCACTTTATGACTAACATGTGTAACACTGCACATATTGAAGAATACAAAAGTTTGTCACCCCCCCTCGATGTATACAATGCAAAAGTCTCCCACTCAAAAGAATTTCAAAAACACTTGGTAGATGAGTTTCATATTTTAATAAGTTGAAAACATTTATATTTATCTGACAAGGGCAATGTGTACTCTATCTGACCCAATGTCGAAACCAGAATAGCAGTAAAAACTTCATCAGCACTGACCTCACTGTTAATATCCGCTCCTGCATCCAGCAGCATCTGCACCATGGCCTCGTCTCCACGGACACACGCGTACATCAGCGGGGTCATCCCCTACACAAGCACAGGTACACAGAAACAAGAGCACTCACATTGTTTCAGAAGTTACAGATATACCCTCCTTCATTTGATCAAAACCCATATTGTGGCATCTCCCCAATTTGATATTGTGCCACTTATCTATGGTTCTCCCCTGGGAGAATCATGCGATCGCTCACGTGTGTGTGTGTGTGTGTGCGGGCGTCCGTGAGTGAGGGTGCACCTCTGTGTCTGTCCACAACTAAACTCGCATTCTGCTGCAGCAAACTTATATTTTTGGGTGCCCAGTTATGGCTCCATGCTCAAGGACCTTTCGTGGTTGTGGTGACTCATTCTTATATCTTTGCAGACACTCATCGCGGAGATCTACACTTTCTAGTTTCAACATGAGTTTAACTTTTTTAACGGTTTTTTTTTCTTCTATTTACAAAATAGTACAAAGCAAGGCCAAACTTTTACTCTAAACTTGTATCCTTGACAGTTCCACTCCTGGCACCTTGAGTCTGATGAGAGTAACATTCTGCTATTGATCTTTTTAAAGGATACCATATGAATCAATATCTCCCCTGGGCCACCAGCAGAGCTTGTCTGACAGAAAAGTACTGTACCAAAGTTTCTGCTTAGATCAGTCCCAAACTCAATGTTGATTTTCCATGGAAAATCTCGAGTTACACTTGCAATATTCCCCTGACGATTTACGGCACTGGAGGTGGTGGTCGTGATTTAACGCAGAGCCACTTGGCAGGAAGGCTTTATGAAAAAATGTTTAATATTTATAGCTGCTCACAAGACGACACGGCGCTTCAAGGTGAAGGAGCCATGCAAACAAAGTGACCTGTTCCACAGGCTGTGTATGTGTGTGTGTATCAGTATACGTGTGCCTTCATATGCATTATTTAATATGTTGACTGTGTCTCTAACCTGCTCACTCATGCTGTTGATACCGTCAGGCCCCAGCAGGTTGACCGCCTGCTTCACCAGGTCTGTGCGACCACAGCTGAGCATACGGAAGCCCAGGTCCTGCAGGAACTTTGCTTCAGTAGAGGTGGCGTCCAGTTTCCTCGAGGCACAGAAGCAGTCATCCGTTCTGAAGGGCAAAGCATACAAAGGGGTTCACAATGCAAGTTCACTGTTTTGAGCATTTGCAATGCACCATATTTTCCCTGAATACCTGACGGGTTTCATTTTTTTTTAACACTGCAGGAAGGATGCTCAGATCACTGTATCATGCCTGAGTTTGTTTGCGAGTTCAGATATGTCCCTGCTGGTGTTTTTTTTATGTGCAGATGAAGAGGCTGGGCGCACACCCCGCTCTGCAGCTTATGGGCGAGCTCAAAGCGCACAGCCGTACCGGAGCTGACGGGGCTCGCAGTCCACTCCGGGAAGCAGCATTCGGGCAGCCTGCCGAACATCGTCGCTGTCCACCGCGAAGCTGCGTCTGTGTTCCGTGTGAACCGCAGCCACGCGCACCCACTCCATCAGAGGCGGCAGCACCATGAAGGGCCTGTGGGGGGAGATAGAAGCACATGTTCTGGCCACCAGAGACTCACGCTGAACTTCAATCATACTCGGTGCTTGAGTGTGCATAGGCATTTGCAAGGAAAAGCCATCAAACACAGAATTTGCATGTTATTTCAGAGATCTCGCCAGCCAAAGAGGATGTTTGAGAACAGGATGAACTCTGTCTAGCAGATGAAATCAAAGTCCCAGAACTTTGATGTGAGGTAGTCTAAAACGGAACTGAGATCATCATAGATTATAGACCATTGATGAAAAAAGCTTTTCTGCTGATTTATGCAGTCCGTGTCTGTGAAGATTTTTAAACTGCTATGTCTTAAATCTCGTCATTGTCTACTCTGCTCTATTCTAGAGCCTCAAAGCTTGACAGAGTAACATTTTAATACAGTGCTGATGATGTTAAAGCTCTGCTGGTTAAACTGAAGAAGCCCATATCTATAATGAGCTATAATGAAAACCCAGCTATTGCATTGCAACATATGGATGATGCATTGCCATTTCAATGAATGTATGGCCCTGTTATAGTAATCACAAGGCATTACGCGTATAACACTTTGCAGGGAAAGTAACTGCTCTGCTTTTAATCTGTTTTGCACAACATTATAATGATGAACATCATGGTGCTCTCTGTAAACATAATGGCCGGTGAGTGTGGTTATTGCATGCCAACATACAGTACTTATGACAGCTTGCTCTCTATTTGCTTAACGTAAAGTAAGGATTTCTTGGTATTTTGCACACCTACTGCGCTGTAGAGCTTAGACAGAAATGACCATCACACGGTTGCCCCTGACACCAGAGCTAACAGTGAAATCTCTTAAAAGAGAACTCTGCAGGCTCCACGGACCCCACATTAATGGAATAACTACTCTTCCTGTCTCCTCCACTCATCCATGCATGCATGAGGATTCATTTGCATGAAGTTACATTTTGACCTTCGTTACTGTACTGACAGCATGTTATGGATATAAATACACACTTTCTTCACTTATGCAAAACAACCAGCTGTCATCAATACATTGTGCAAAACAAAACCATACTCTGTATACTTAATGGCTGCAGAAAGCACAACGATATTATGTTGATGTTAAGTATTATGATGAGACAAATGATACCATGTGACTGCTGGTTTAACACATTATGAAGGCTAATATCTTTGACTAAAAATATAATATAAAAAAGTGAAGTTTTACCGCTTAGTTATCTGTGTTTGTATAAATCGATTATTAATGCAACATGTGTCAAATCAGACAATTTCATATTCTTTTATGGGATTTATCGCTTTAATCATATAAAACAGAATTATGATCATAGCATTAACAAGCAGTTTGGTTTCATAAGCATCTTTAATACAGATTGTTTGAATGCTGCTGAAGAAATAAGCTGCTCATGTGTTTTGTATGAGCGTCACAGATCTACGTATGCTATATACAGTATGTGTATACTTGATGAAACTTGGTCACATTCTCCGGGATTTGCTGTCCAATACATCACTTTACAAAGGATGCTTTGATGCCTGGACTGTCCTTGACACATGCTCGGCTCACATCTGTCCCTCATTGTTAATTAGTTACTCATCAATGCTACTCTGAGTTGATGCGAGGATCTTATGATAATTGTTTGATCTTCCAAGAAATGCAAACCCTTTTGTTGTACTCACTTCAAACGACTTACAGTCCACGTGACGTTATCGGCTCTGCAGACTTTGTTAACGCAGCACAAAACACCTAATCAAGAGGCAAGGGATGTATAACGGCAATGCATTCCCTCACAAGGACACATTAGTTCACAAGCAGTTCAAGGTCTTGATGTTTCCATTCCCAGGCTTTCCCTAATGTTGGCTCTGGCAATGTGCTCAAATATGACTAAAACAAACATATACGTTAATGTGATTTCCTTTACAAAATGGTGATTAGAGCTAAAGCAGACGTGATTTGGACACCTGGGACACACGTTGGCTGACAGCTTGCTTCACTGCAGGCGATACAGTCTGGAGCCCCAGAGGAGGACTGCTCAGGCTCAACTGTCAGTACTGTTTCCCACCTCTGACGCATGCTGACAGGGGTTTCCACCAAACTGCAGGAAATACTGAACAGCTCAAGGTATCAGGGCTACAGTGGAATATGATGAGTTCAATTTTTTTTTAAATAAACGGCTCATAAGCTCAGCAGAAAAAAAGTATTTCATAGGTAGAAATTGCAAAGATTGTGAGGACGATTTTGTGCTTTTCTGAAAACTATGTAGAATCCAAAAACTACATGATGAAAGATCAGAAGAATTAACACCATGGAAACATTGCTTGAGCCATATGTCATTCATGCATATATCGGTGGCTGGGATTATCAATACCGACTAAGCTTCAACGGCCCCTTTCTGCCACTTCTGAGGTCACCCAGAGGACTCACTCAAGTAGCCAATGAGTTGACAATTCCATTATATAAAACTGTATTTTCCTTCCAGAGGAAAACATCTGGTGTGCCATTTCACAATCGAGCACAGAGAGCCAGAAATATAATAAAAGTCTGCAGAGGTGTACAGTTACAGCAGAATGATGTCTGCACTTCTCTGTGGGAGGAACATTACCGCTGGATAGTTTCTGTGATGCAAAAGTGTAAATGATGGGTAACTAAAGGGAGTTTCTCACAGCGGTCTGGTGTTCTTTTATTATTGTCCCAGCGGCCATTAAAGGTGCAATAATGGTACTGTCCCACAGTACAAAATGAGGTGAAGGGGTCTGATGGATTAATCAATACCAGATGACTCTTTATTTATTTTTACTCTTAATTATTTTGTCTTGTTCTGGTTTAAAAAAAAGTCCTTCTATAAGGACACAAAACATTTTTCAGGGCTTAGATATGATGGGAGGTAAACATCCAAATACTGCAACTGACAACTTTCTAGTACTTTAGACAACTTTAGTGCTGAGCAGTGGGATTTCTGAAGCTTTTTTGTTAAAAATAGCTGCCTGCTTTGACTGAAAACAACGCTGATGAGAGCGCAGAGTAAAGAGGGAACTAGTCCCAAAACAGTAAAGAGCCGGAAAACCAAAACAATGAGCTGAAAGACACTAAAGTGCTCTGTAGAGCTTAAGAGAACTGAAGATTCAGGTAATAATTCTCTGTGGGTTCATCATCACAAACAAGTATGTTGTTCAATCCATTTTTAATATAGAAATATTGAGTATAGCTGCCACTAATGTGTAGTTTTTCAAATTGTTGTGGTGCCATTTAATTCTGTTTGTGAAAATGAGGATTTGTGCAGTTTAATTGCTTTCAGCCTTTCATTCTCAGCATCCAAAAAGTCAAACCCAAGAGTGTGAAAGCTGGTGTTATTCTATATTTGTCTTTTTGTGAACAAGAACTTACCAAAATTAACAATGTATGAGACTTCCAACACTTTTCCACTTCCTCATCCTGTCTAAGGCGCTCAGCCCCAAGCTCATCTCTTCCTAATGACGTAGTTAATATTTTAAAAAGGGTCACAAATATATAGTTTCATTCTTCTGTATCATTTCCTAGTACATAATCAGCTGAGTACTATTTTAGAAAACATTGCCCAAACAGTAATAAGACGTACGTTTGTTGGGAACTATTAATAAACATTTGGTAGGTTCAGTGTTGAGGAATTTGGAGCTTGTCTTTATGTTTTATCTACATGTCTGCTCCTCACCTCTCTGTTTGTAGGGTAACCTTCGAGGGCTCAACATTGGGGTTCTCCCACTCCATGTGAGGGCAGTGCATGAAGTAACACAGCGTGTAGATCGCTTCGGGCGCCCAGTGGATCACACTGCTCTTCTGGTGGATCGGCGTCCCATTGTTGTGGTTCTTCATATACAGCGGCTGTAGATGGTGCATGGCCCGGGACACCAGGTCACCTACACATACAAGCACACACATATCATACAGGGAAACACAAAAGGAACACAAGTAATGAGAAAGGACTTCATGTCCGCCATGAGGGTGAAAAGACAGGAATATTTAGAGCACAGGGCCTTTAAAAAGACGTCGGGGATTCAACCTCATTCCATCCAGCCCCCTTAGCGCTCGCTCTGTCAGGGGAAATTGAGAGTTTCCCCGCACCATAGTCGGGAAAAAGACAGGGTTCATCGCAGTCCTTTTTGTACTGCTCACTGGGGGAAGGCAGGAGAATAAGCATGCTCAGGACTGCACTGTGTGGAGAATGAATATTTATGGATAAACATTAGCTACTCCAAGCTATTTCCCTTGCATAATTTGTCAGTACTTTAAGGTCATCCAGTTGGGCTTTAAAAATCAAAGCTTGAGAGGACTCTGCTAATAAAAATTTGAATGTTCTCTAGGCAGGTTTAAAAGAAAGTAAACAGTTCTTAGAAAAGCATGTTCAGCCCATTTTTTATACTTAAGGGACAGAACAGACAGCCTTTTAGTGCAGCAAACTCAGTTCATCAAAAACCGAGAGATGAATTTGAAGTTTCTCTCTCAGCCAGACAGATAGTCAAGACCACCATCCACTTCAAGATAACATTATGACTGTGGCATCTGAGTGCCATAGTATAACCACCCCTTATTATTACAGCACAGAACCAAATCCCATTTCACTGACTGCTGTCACTTCTCCTTCTTCTTTGGACCCTCTGCACTATGAGAAAATGTAATGAAATTCTAAAGCGGGGTCAAATAAATAAAACACCCTGTTTCATATTGTCTGGGTCAATTTGATACTATTCAAGTCAAAAAGGTATTAGAGCACGATGGCACTTGGTTCCCTGCTTTAAATGAACTACACAGTATGTGTGCATAGACAATACATTCATTTCCGTGGACAAAAGGGTTTGCTTAGCATCAAAAATCCGCTATTTGGCGCCTGCCAAGATTCCATTTAGCCCCGACAATGTGAGAGGCGGGTGTGAAAAGGATGCCTTGAACAAGGGAAGAGCATTCATGCAATAAAACAGTTAAAATCTCAACTGTCCTTTGGGAACAGTGGGGCTGTGCTGATAAAGAAATGTGCTGGACAAACATCTACTGACGCAATGAGCAGGACACATCATGACGGGAATGACTACCTCTTGTACAAACTTTAAGCAAAGCACTTCCTCTCTGTCGCTATCCGTGTTACTCCTCCTGCATCTTTCTCTTAATTGTACCAACAGGAATTCAGATACGCTTGTAACATTGCCCTCTTAAGCTTGGTAAGGGGAGCTGAGGTGGTCAGCAACACCCAGGTCTCATGTCTTATTTATGCTGGCCTGTGACATTTCCTATGCTGGCAGGGCTGAGATGGAAGATTATTTCTAACACCGAGAGAGTGCAGCAGTAGCGAAGTAGCAGCAGTTTAACACATAATGTGAGATTACCGCCGCTCCTTCAGCAGGTGTACGCAGAAATAACTGCTGAAAAAGGATTAACTCAGTGCTTTCAGTGACCATGTATCAGTGAGGATTCTTTGTTTTGGCCAAAAGAGAGGGAGGACGGACAGAAGTACAGCAGTGTAAAAGCTAAAAAGTCAATAGCTTTTTCATTATAAGATTCAAGCCTTTAATCAATACCTCATCCCGGGTAATTAATTCTTTATGCTAACAAGAAGAGGAGAGGTGGAGGACACACGGAGCATATCCTGTTCCTCAAGTATTTCAGTGATTACCTTTAAGCACTGGGCCGATTCTCTCTTTGTTTTCAACGCTTTAAAATCCCCTTAGAAAAGCAAAATCACACAAATATGTCTCCAGCGTATACTGCTTGGATTTACGAGGGATTTTATGAGAGCTGGCACCTTTAAGGTCAGTAACCGGCAATGCAGCACCCACATAACAACCAAACCGCTCATTACTTCAGAAGCTGTGAAGGCTGGTTAATGTGTAAAAGTAAGAGAGAAAGTCTCTGAAAATGTAGAATTAACTCTCATTTCTAACGAAGCAATTATATTCAAGGCTTTATTGGTAAATGAATATGCAGTAACTAGCTTTCCTTTGGGTATTGATGAATGGGTCTTGGCTTCACTGTGCAGCTGCTGCCATCATAACAGTTTCTGTGTTTCAATTATTTGCTGCTATGCGGCCTTGATTACATTTAATGGTCGCCTGTGGCCATCCTGAATCAACAAGATGCTAAGCCATTCTTCCCGCTAATAGTTTTGGCTATTTGAAAGCAGCCAGCGCTTTCAGCCACCAACTACCACGCATATCAGATAAAGGGGAGGGAAAAAAAACATGCTATCTTTATTGATTCCATCTGAATCTAGTGCATTTAAGTAGAAAAAGACTCACTGAGAAAGACAGGGGACAGGCAACAGCTTAACAGAAACAAGTGAACTCTTTGAATATAAAACACTGTTGAGGAAATGTTCCTGTTAATGTTGTGTCACGAGTGGAACTCTCACTAAGAGGGTATTTCTTCGTCATTACCCATCTCTACTTTAACTTTCAGGACGACTTCACATCATACGGTCTGAGGAGTCATACATTGTAATCTGTGATAGGAACGAGCACACAGGGTCCCTGCAGTAAACAGAGCAGGGTAGTTTGCACAAGACGGCAGACAAAGTAACATCACTTGACGACTCTCTTGCTGTCGGACGTCTCTGGAGTGTTTATTAGAGAAGCAATGGTGTATGGTTTGCACTCAGAGGAGTGAGGATGAGAGTTGAGATGTATTGTACATCCTTGTTAAGTTCCACGTGGGTACACTCCATTTTTTATTTAGACACTAAAAAATGTTACTAATTTATACCATGTAATACCTCTCATTGATTGCATATTGTTTTTGTCAAGGTTTAATGATATGATCCCTCATTACAGTGAAAGCATTGCCCCATTTCCTAAAAGATTCATCGACTTTTATTAGATTCCAATAACTGGCATTTAAAATAAGCACTATCTTCAGCCTTCAGCGCATATATATATATATATATATATATATATATATATATATATATATATATATAAAAAGATATGTATAAAGATATTAAGAAAACACTCTTGCTGATGCTGCTGCTGCACAACATGACCTTTGAAAGGTATTACTGAGAGTACTGATGATGGCACTTAGCAGCATCTTTTATTAGTTATTGGCTGAAACAGTCCTGATTCCATCACTAAAGGCCCTAGCATGAGCAAAAGATGAAAATAATAAAATAATAAAATAATCAGATGAGGCATGAAGAGAAAGAAAGATCACAATTTCTGAAAAGCCTCTTCCTTGTTGTGGGGAAATGTGCTCTGTGTCCAATAATAATGAAAATGAATTCTCAAGAGTGTTTTCAAAATCAGTGTCAATAACTATTACTGTATGAGAAAGTAGCCATCAGGGAATGTTAAGCTAAGCATTAATTATTAATACTGGCAGCAAAGGTTGCAGGTGATAACATTCCTGAACAAGTTAAAACGCCGTATTGAATGTGAAGAAGAAGTCAAGTCTAATATCCAACTGCAGCGGTCTATTAGTGGAGATAAAGCTGTTATACCAAACATACAGATGTGAAATGCCATTTTAAAAATTGTACAGAGTAAAACCAGAACTAATTTAATTTTGTTCTTTGCAGTCTAACAAGGCTTGGTAGGTTTTTGCTTGGTTGAGGGAAGCTGTAAACGGGAATACACAAAATTAGTGATTGGAATGATTGTTTTTGTTTTCTATACAGAGCAATATTTGCTGGCATCATCTAAACAACTTCCAGTGTGCTGGTTGGTCAGGCTGCCAGATTCACAGTGGAGGATTTCCAGATTAATACCTTGCAGCAAAAGGTTTTATACTGAAACTCTGAAAGGCTATGGATCTAAAGATCTTGGGGGATTTGAGATTTGACAACCTTGATACATTTAGGAATTATTGAGTCTGACCTCCATGCTATTTTATAGAAGAAAAATAGGTGTTTTTTCCTACCTAATATAACTAGCAGATTAAAGGAGTAGAGTTAGTTGAGACGCTTGATACTCTCATGTCTGTACAGTGAATGTATGGCAAAATATTGTGTTACCTATGGACGGACCACGGCTAGATGCTCCCTCCTGTTTACAGTAATTATGCTAAGCTAACCATCCCCAGACTTCATATTGAGTGTACAGACATGAGATTAATATCGATCTTCTCATCTAATGTCGGCAAGAAAGAGAATATTTCCCAAACTGTCAAACGGGAGGGAGCTTCAGTGCGTGATGCTGCCGTGTGGTTTGAGGCCGACACATCAACCTGCACAGAGAGGTCACTGCCATTTGACCTGATCCCATTGATCCCATGGTCATCCAGCTGTATAGATTTACATTCATATGGAGAAAGCCTGCATGTATCTTGCATGTTCCAACCATCTTGTCCCCATGAATAAATTTGGCAGAGTTCAATATACTGATTTACACAAACAACGCTGTGTGGAATATATTTAAAACCAGGATTACTGTCCGGCATTACAAAGTGACGATGACGCACCAAGATTCCTATAATTGCAGTATTTCCTGGACTGTCACTTCAGGTATGCTAATTTGGCATTTTGGCAGAAGTGAAAATGAGAAAATACAAAGAGGTAAATCAGTGGCAAACCTCTAAAATCGAGTCTAAATGCCAGCGCTAAAGACCTTCCCTGCATAGGATGCAAATTTGACTGCGCTGGAGCAGCAATCGTTATTGTATTCCAAGAAATGTATTTTAGAAAATCAAGCTCTCTAACCCTCCCATCTTTTATTCTCCTCTGTTTCCCATCTAGCGCTCTTTCAGATGCACAATATGACAGGCTGATAATGACAATCATTGTCTGCTCTTCTGCTTTTTTCAATTATTAATTTTTCCGGCTTGTGCTGTGTGTCTATTCGCAAATACTTATTGACATAATTCCTCTCCAGAGCTGATAACATTACCACTGGGCTAAGCTCCACTATTATCTATCAGATGCTCTGTTGTCTCAGAGTGTGTTTGCAGTGTCAACATAACAGAATGAGTCCTTGCTTGACCTCATCAATACAACATGGACAGGGGACTGGCGATTTGCCTCAGTGCTGCAGCCCACTCTTCCCTCGCTCCTGAGAAAACATACAGTGAGGAGAACTGGCTCGCTGTTTATTCTGATGATAAATGTTTACACTAGATATACAGAAAATATTTTTCCCAGCCTTGTCTTGACATCCCAATGCCATGACAACAGAAACAGATTCAACGACCCCATCCCCATTGTTTGGTTTGAGGAATTTCTTTTTGTCAAAAATATTGTCATGCGCATCAGGAGACAATCTGTGTTTATGTGGCTTAATTTGTTATTCTTCTGTCTGAGGACAGTATGTTTTCTGGAATGAGCAGCAGAATTGCACGCAACCAAGAAACAAAGCAGTTCATCACTTCCAATGAGCATCTTGATTCTATGATTATATCAAAAGAGTAAACATGAAGTTGTGTTCTCAGTGGATTGCAGCACAGCTTGTCACTGGAAATTTGTTGAGACCCAATGAAATTCAGAAATTTCCCCCAGAACAGAAAATAAGTTGGAAACTTTAATGCAGGCCTTGTGCTGGCTTTGTTTGGTGGAATTGTGTATTATACATATTATATAACTTTTTTTGGGTTTTTTTGAGTAAAGTCAATAGGTTGAAACATAATCAGTATGTTTTTTCTCGAATGAAGCAGAAAGCCTATTATCATTGTAAAAAACTGACAGCTCAAGCCTATGTAAATGACTTGGTACTGTATAAATGCATTCAGGAAGCATTCAGATTCCCATCATTCTTTGAATAATGAGTACATTGTGAGTGGACAGACATTCAATTAACTTTTGGAGGGCTTGTCAAACTTATAAGCTAAATCAATAGCTCTGGTTCATTAGAGTTGTTCCCACTGACAGTGCACTAATTCACATTCATATAAATATGCACATATGCATGCACAGCAGGATTTTGATACAGTGATTTACTGATAGAATGGGACAATATTTGTCCCTTATCAAACATCACATTATCATATCTGACAATAATGTCGTCCAACCCAAATGTGAGGGAGACTTCTAGCTGACGCCAGCTGCACAACCTTCAATAAAACCTGCAATCAAAATGTCTTGTAATTAATTAATTAATTGATATAGATCTATAAAAAATGAAGAGTCTACAGCCATGCTAGCAGCTCTGTGAGGAAGTACACAGATGATGAGGCTAGATGAAAGTCAGGGGGTCACCAAAGTTATCCATGTCACCCTCAGGAGGATTTAGATGTGTTCCAAATTTCATGGCAATCCATCCAATAGTTGTTGAGACAATTCACTTACCATCCACAAATTACATGTTGGGACCAAAGCAGAAGTCTGATTGCCAAAGTCATTAGGGTTCATCCTATGGGAACCAAGAATGTCAAAAGTGTGCAAATTGCTGTTCTAATCCATCTCTCAACATCCATCCATGTTGAGATATTTTGCTGGATAAGTAAAAACGTTGGACTGCTGGTGGCCCTAAAGGAAAGGTTAAGGGTACGACTAAAAACATTTGAATTTATCCTCTGGGTACCATGAATAACTGTACCACGTTTCATGGAAATCCATCCAACAGCTGTTGAGACATTTAATTAAAACAAAACACAAAATTAGAACCTCATGGTAGTGCTAGAGAAAAGGTCAGGAGACCACCAAAGTAGTAGGAGTCATCTAACTATGAACTTCTGTCCAAATCAAATGCAGATTCAAGTTATAAATAGGATATTTGACGGAATAATGCTGGTGGTGATAGATCAAAACTTAGGGGTCACTATTGTCGTTAGGATTAATTTTCTAAACCATGAATGTCATTACAAAATTTCATGGCAATCCATCCAATAGTTGTTGAGATATGATATAAGATATAAAGTCTGAAAGTGGTGGACCAATAGACCCGCATTGCCATCTATAAGAGCCATCCCACGAACATGGCTAAAATGCACTGAATATGTGTGGTGGGTCTCTCTGCCTGAGAGCTGCTAAAACAGCAACAATTATTTCAGATTTTGTATCAGATGGTTTAATAATAAATAATACTTTAAAGCATTTTCAGACCAAGAACAAAAATTCTGGGGGAAATACCAAGTATTGAAGATGGGGTATTTTGGAGTTGTTTTGGCTTGGAAATGGTCGATTTAAAAAGCTGTTATCAGCCCACAATAACAGGTTTCAGCAATTTCAGCTAAAAAACAGAGCTATAGAGCTTTCAGCCACATTGCTCACACCCTAATACACACGCAGTTTTTCTAAATGGTAGATACCTTGATACTAACATGCTCTTATTCAGCAGCGTCAAAAGTATATGGACGTCCAAACATTATGCCCATATGTGACTTTTGAACATCTTTAATTCAGAACCATGGACATTAAAATGCTCCTCCACTCTTCTGGCTCTCAACGAGACTGTGGAACCTGGCTGTTTGGCTTTGGTTCTATTCAGCCATAAGAGAATATACAGTATATTCTTTTCAAAGAAGACATTTTGCACAGGTGTGAATAATTAATGATGGCTGAATTCAAATTTGCTGCTTCAGTTTAAGGGTCCTGTTATTGTGCATGCTGGCTCACAGTCACACTGTCATAACTTACTAGGACACTTGAACATAACAGAGCCATTGTTAATGCTATTAGTAACACCTGTGCTTTTTTTACCATGACAAGTGTCTGCGGGGAAAAAGCCCATTAGTGAGTTTGGGTACTGGTTTTGGGTGATAAGGCCTGGCTAGCAGTCGGCGCGTCATCCCAAAGGTGCGAGGTGAGTTTGAGGTCGGGGCTCATACAGGAAAGTCAAGTTCCTCCACAACAAACTTGGGAAACCATTTTTCTATGGACCTGTGTTTGTGCGCTGGGGCATCGTCATGTTGAAACAGGAAAGGAAAAAGGAAAGCAAATCACGGCATTGTCTAAATTATCATCACCTGACACTGACCAGTGACCAGCTCCACTCGAGCGGTTGGGCGGTTAATTGCATGGCTCAAGGAAACATTGACTACGGAACGTATTGAGGGAGTGGAACCATTGTCCTTCGCTTCAACACCCAGTCTTTTCCTGTAATACCCACACACACACACACACACACACACACACACGACTCACTGAGTTCAGAGATGCTGCCCACTCTTGTGGCCAGTAAACACTGTTCAATGGAACGCAGCTCAGACTGACTGTAGGCATTTCCCTCTCCGCTTTTCCCCGCTCGCTGCTGCTGCTGGTCCCTGTAGAGAGTCAGACCTTCAGGTAGGCTGAGCACACCTGAGAGAGAGAGAGACAGAAGGGTCATTACATTAATGTCATGGTAGACCACAAGAATAAAGTCTGAAAAGGGACAATTTGACTGATTCTTACATGTATGCAATTAGGTTAACTCATTTGTCTGATTGTGATGGAAAAGGGGAATAAAAAAAGACAGCTTAATATATCAAATATTTCCCTTTATATATTTGTCTAGGTAAAGTGTATTTCTGTGAAGAGTGAGAACTTTTTTGTCTTCTTTCTTGTAAAACACTTTGGTCAGCTCATGTTGTTTTAAAAGTGCTATAGAAATACATTTTATTTAAAAAAAATAACAACGTAGCATTTATGTCTCCTAGTTGCACCTGTCAGAGACTTCTCCCAAAGGTAGTAATGTGTAATATTCCAAATCCATTTTCATTAGTCACACCTCTGATGTTCGTTAGCCTTCCTCGCTCTGAGAGTGACGAGGGAGACTGCTCTCCATTTCGCTTTGCCGACAGTTTCTTATTCCTCTGCAGCTTCGTGCCGCACCCTTCTTATCGTTTACAGGGTGTGAACTTATGAAATGGCTGAAAGCAGTGACTCTCTACAAAGCCCTTACAGTACTTTGACAAATCTAGCTTCAGCGTCATGGCTTCTTTCTCATAATATGCTGCTAATTTAATGCACATGCTGCCTGCCGCGAAGGTGGCATTCTTCATTCATCTTGTGGGAGTAGACAGTTGCTTACGGGGCGAACCATTTTACTTTTTCCCTTAGAGAAAGTAGTTAAAACACGCAAGGGACTGTGTAAAAATGAGTGGTTGGGTTAAATAAAAGGTGCTACATAAAGTGACAGTGAATGCTCTTGTTTTTGGTTAACAGGATGCATCATGTCATTATATTTGCTATAATTCTGACAATACATATACACCTCTATTTCGCTATTCTAGTAGCTATGTGAAAATAATTATGCCATTAACATATTAAGAGAGTACTCCAATTAATTGCATTGCACTCCTAAAACACTGACTCCCGATGGACATGATCAAAACCGACGCAGCCAATCCACGCATTCTTCCTCCTTCTGCCAACTACATTACCAACAATACAACTCGACTGTCAACAGTTCTGTAGGAGATTTGGGTGTGTTATGATAGTAATAGCTTTTAGATTGGTTTGTTTGTAATTTAACCAATTCAAAGGTGTTGGATTTTTTTCTCTTAGTCAAGGTTTCAAAGAAAATAACGATAATGCTGGGGAAGGCCCTGCTTCTTAAAAAAGTTCAACATGATTTTCAGCCTCCCTCTCTACTCCAATCATTATTGTACAGTCCCCAACAATAGAGAAAATGTAGTTCTTGTTTTTAGTACTGATTTTGAAAGGCATGCCTCTGATTATACTCTACTACCTTTGTGCTTGCTATTCACAATGCATTACACACAAACTGTGTGACAAAAAACATCTGGAAATAAGTCCCTCTTATTTAGCTGATAAATCTACAGAGCAGCTGCTTACAGAGCAGCAGCAGCAGCAGCAGCAGCCGTAGCACCTTCTCATCTACACATCAGCGTTCAGGTCAGGTCAGAGAACTGACAACCTGCACGACTCTGGAACAAAGAGCAGGAGACATCACCATCTGCTGCACCAGTGTCAGGTGTCCTAAACAGCTACAGTTTTCAGCCAGAGCTCCAGACAAGCCAACAAGATCAATTATGAAGAACTTTCTCTCTGCTTCTGCAGCAACTTGTCAGCAGGAATTGCTGTGGAACACCACCTTTATTGTTTTTACTGCTCAGAATGTGTCATCTTTGGCGAGGCCAAACTCCTGGAAATCCTTCTTAAACCATTTAAAGCAGCAGGAGGGCTACCCTGGCACCTCCCTCACTTCCACTTTCTTCTCAAACAATTATACACCAAAGCAAATAGCCCGCTCAGAGCGTGACCATAGGAATTCATGACCCACCTCTTTTGATGTGCAACTAAAGGCCCCCAGGTGAGATTCGGTTGAACATTGCACTGCAGACACTATCATTTTTAGGAGGTTGAAAACAGCTTCTTTCACTTTAACCTTGTCAACCTTCTACCCGGTCATCAAAATGTGATTGTATGTTGAGGGTTGCTCTTGCCACTGTAGCAATCACACAGGGCTGCCAGCATGTATCGTATAGGGCTGCATGAGTAAATGGTAAACGGACCTGCATTTGTGTAGCGCCTCTCAGTCTTCCGACCACTTTACAATACATGTCATGATTCACCTATTCAATGATTCAATGGAGTAGACCTTGGACTGAAAAACATGAATAAAAACACCTTTCTGTTACACTTGAGCTTCAACTGTGCAGCTCCTTAACCTTGGTTCAGGGGAATTACAGGACCAGCTGACAGTGAAGTGCTGAATGCTCTAAGGATGGACTGAGGCAAGGTGACTCACTGGCTCTCCGCGTCCTAATGCAAGGCACTGTCTACCCTCAGGGAGGACCTGATGGAGCTCTTACATGCTGCCGACTGTCGCTGCTCTCTCCATGTGTGTGCTTGCGTGATGACTTTCACTATCTTCTTCGTGATTGTCACCAGAAATCTCTCTGGAAATGTAATGTTCTCAGGTTTCAAACTGTACAAGATGTTCAAGTTGTTAATTGGCCAAAATCATTATGATATAGCAGTTGGTTATTGTTTAAGGATGTATAGAAGTGAGTGATTTTATTAGGTACCGGTAACTGCCACACTGTAAATGGACCAGTCCTGTTTGCCATATGGCAGCTATTCAGCCTCGCTGAGGAGAGGAGGCTGGATGATGCTCAGGCGTGACAATGTCACTGGAGTAGAAGTAATGAGTGCAAAGGTTCCCATTAAGATGTCACCAGATGCACCTTAGTCATATTCTGTGAAAGGCAGCCACACAGAAGAGTTCCAGTGCATGGTCGAACACATATTCCACATTCACTGCCAGAAAAAAAAAGCCACTTAACATAAATCTAGCCAAAATATTACCACAAATACAAAAAGGATATTCAAAGGAATGGTTTTGGGAATGCGAATAAGTGTATTCCCCAAAATGTGGAACTATTGCTTTAATCTCATTTCTGGCAGCGAGTGGAATGATGATTGTTCCATGCATATCATTTGATATCATTATGAGTTGTGCCAAAAATATATATATATATTTTTTTTTTTTTTTTTTTTTTTTTGGAAGTTTTTTTTCACACACTACGGTGACACTAATGCTGTAAAGAAAACATTACTTTCTTTTTTTTTTAATTTTAACTACATTTTTCTCTGGGTCTGTCTGTTAGAGGGCAGGCTGCTGTAGTTAAGATCCACTCTGACGTGTCTCAGGGTTGACTAGAGCAGTGGGACAGGAACGCTGACCTCGATGTGGCTCCTACCCTGCACTTAAATCTATTTTGGAGGGACACACGGAGAAGTGCACTTCCCTAAACACACTGCAGCTCTGCAGGGACACTGGCTTTGGGTTTCACAGACGGATAAGATACAGAGACAGCAGAGTCGAGCTTTGATCTGGCAAATAGTGAATGTAATGTACAAACAGGTACACCAAGGGAGTACTTGGATGGATGAGATTTAATGGATGTAATTGCTCACTTAAGACAAAACAACAAGATGCAAACTCAGTTCAAGAGATGCCAGAAAACATAAGATAAAGTCTCTTTTTAGTGCACCATTGTGGCTCTAAAGGGTTAATCATGTTGTTACTGTACATGGATCACAGTAGTGCTGCCCCACACTAGGCTCCGGCTCTGTTCTGCCAGGCCAGATGGCGACCATATGTATACCAGGCGAGTGATCATAGTGAGATGGAAAGCGGGAAGCAGAGCAGTGACGTGTGCTAAGACGTGTTAGAATGCCTCTCCCTCTCTAAATGACTGCGTTATTCATTCTGAATAATCTTCACCATGTGTGCAATAGTAGAAATAGAGATGTGAATATGAAATGGCATTTTTTTTGACGGAGTGTTGTTATGCCTGGACTGACTACGAATCTCTAGAGGTACGGTCTCGGTTTGGGCTTCCAGGTGACCACAGTATGGTCTGAGGTATAGCCACAAGTCTTTAATGGGTTAGCCTTGTGCCAGCCATATAAAGGAGGACTGAGTCCTGTGAGAAAATACATGTACACGCATGCAAATGTCTGTCTAAATTAGGAAACTGGAAGAGGGTGAAGGCATGTGAACACTGCATGCACACAGATAATTATTAGTAATTAAAAAGCCTTAATCCCAGGCACTTCACGTCTAGTTGAAGTGGGACGTGCTCTGCAAGGAGAACAATGCGTTCACATAAATCAAAACTAAATATTTCCTTTCGCTGGGCAACCACATTCAGGATCCAGTCTGTTGAAGATCCACTCTGTATGAGGGACACTAATACAGAGGACTGAAAAAGCTCCCGAGCTTGCGTCGTGTGTCGCTCTGAAAGAAACACAAAAGCCTCCTGATGTGTTCTTACACAAGTATGAGTAACACCAAAAGGAAATACATTCAGACGGTAGGTTTGGGATTATTTTTTGTGTAGGAAGAGCACGCTGCAGGCACATCTTGTTTCAAATCATGCAAATATGAGCGCGATACTGTATTGGTCCTTCATTAACTCATTTTATAGCGAGTTATAGTCTCACATCTCGTTCAAGGTCACTTCACTCAGGCTCCTGCTTGCTTACACAGGACGCATCAACAATCCAGTTAATCATTTCGTCGCCCTGTGTTGCCATTTTAGTTGTTATGAATAACGGTGCGTTATGTGTAATCTTGTATTAGATTAGATTTTCTTGACTGAAGTCACGACTCATCGTTGACACTCCTTGAAGCAGGTGTGTCCATAAGACATTAAGAGATCTAGAAGCAGCAGACAAATGAGCTCACGGTCAGATTTAGTCCATCCCGTCTTTGGCCTCTGTTGCAGCACTTTCATCAGAGAGCAAAGGACCATCTATTGAATTGGTGAGATTGATTCCTAAAGCTGCATCAATATTTCTGGATGCTAATTTTTCATCACCAAACAGACTTATGCTAAGTGATGAACACAGTGGAGCATTTATCAGCTAAAGAGACAGATATTTCCCTCAGGGGTTGATGAAGACCAGAACAGACTGTAAAAGAGAGAAAATATTGGACTGACATTCGCCAGGTGGCCAGAAATGTGACTCCAAATGAATGCTAATGTTGCTCTGCATTTAGTGCAAATAGGCAACTGCTAAGCCAACGCTTTAGCCATAACAACTTTTTAGGTGAAGATATGTCTATGTTGTGTTTGCAGATGGTCCTGCTGCCCCCAGGTGGCCAAAAAATGTATCAAAAATAAAAAACGATTTTAAAACTTTTGAATGTGCAATTAATAAATGGGTATAAAAACCAGCGGAAACGCACATATAAATGTATAACCTACATTTCAAATTCCTAAGATGAATTTTACAACCCTACTTTAAACATCTTCTGGCAGCACTAATACCTTAGATTTAGCTATTGAGAGTGTCGTAGCAGGTTCCAATTGGAGGCTCATTTGTTTACAGTTCTACAGATTGGTCCTTTAATTATCATGATCGTTCTGCCTCATAACTAATACAATCTGATGCAGAACTTATTAGATAGCATCAACGAGCTAATGCTTAAAGAAAGTAAAGATAATTGAGAGAAGAGATGAGAGGTCAGCTGAATAGAGACTGTGGCCGCTGATACAATGCAGGCAGCTCGGAAATAGCCACACACAGAAACTAAGAGCTAAAAAAAATGCCAAGCACACACATGTGACTACATACTATACAAGTCATCAACACACAATAGACCATACACTCAAACACACACACACACACACAGAGGAAAGACTTGTGACGGGTGACCGACGCATAACAAGGGCACGACTAGAATTACGCAATCTTCTCCAATCAGAGGGAAACCAGCCTTGCTGCAGGCTGTGTGTTATTCCACTCCGAGGTAGTACGCTCTCTCGCTATTATTTCTCTCTTTTCATCTCATTTCTTCTGTCAAGGGTAATAAGTCTGTGTGTAATATCCATGAGTCGAACGCTTCCCGCAGGATGCTTTCCAGACAATACTGGCAATCAGCAACAGCAGGGAAAAATCTGAAGTCACTGAGCCGTAATCTCTCTGCTCACCCAGCACTACCTCTGTACGAGCTACGGTATTTTCTCCCTCACAATTATCTCATAAGATCTGATATGGGGATGGAAAGAAAAGAAAAAAGTGGGTTTGTCACATTACAGCAAAATCAAGGATGGAGTCGCTGTGAATTATGATGAAAAAATGAAAAGCCTCTGAACTTTTGACAAACGGACGCTAAATGTAACAATGTTCTGAAAATTGCTCGCTTATCACCGAGGGCACTGGAGTAATTAAAGGATATGATGCTATATGATATAAGTGAGAGTTGCTGCGAGGGGATGTTTTCCTCGGGGTCAGTTTGAAAGGGTGACATCACTTCGAGCTGCTTGTAAACACTGGGAGCTTTTAAGTGAAGAAAAACTCAGCGCCGTAAATATGAGGCAAAGTGCAAAGTAGATGAGACGGTAAATCCTCGAGGCAGGAAAGGTACAGTCACTGCCTGTGTACATGTTTGTTCTTAAGTCGGCTTGCATCTGTGTGTCTCCTAATGTGTGTGCCAAAGTGTGTGACGTGCATCAAAAAAGAAAAACAAACCACAACTCTCATGCACAATAATGGTGTGTACCAACATTCTTACAGTAACTTCTGTTTTAATGAAAACGTACGCACTGCACATTCCTGTGACTGTAAACCTGCTGCGGCAGCTACATTTACCACTCCTCCTCTAGTATCATTGAAGAAAATGTTACCTTTAAAAGCAAAAGATTAGTAATTAATGAGGAAATGTGCTGTGAACAAGACATTTGCAATGAGGGAAAGAGAGGAGGATTCAAAGTATTGTGGAGAGGACATGACGCACAAAGTACTGGATGGGACGAGCGATGACGAATGATGACACCAGGATTTGTAATACACAGTGCGGCCTGTTCAGTGAAGGATGTATAGAGTGAAAATGACTTGCTCTCATAATGAGACACAGTTGAAGGAAAACTCGGGTGATATTCCATTCTCTCTTATGTTCAAGAAATACCACAAGAAGACCAAAACAAACTATAAAATCATCTATACTTACACATGCTGTCTGCGACAGAGACCTCCATTGTGTATTAAAAACACACCAGTCAGCCACAACGCTGCACTCATGTTCTTTCATTAGAATAGACATGGGCACTTCAGTTTATTTTGACTCAATCCCACATACATCGTCCTGGTGCTGTAAACAATCACTAGAGCCCCAAATCTGTATTAATCCGCATCTGAAAATAGTCTTATAGGACCAAATGGGCTTGAGAGCCACAGACAGGGTAGAGGAGCCAGAAAGTATTTAGAGACGGACTGACATGTTGTTGGTTGTTGATGGTAAAAATAATATAGAATAACACCAGCCGTGTCCTGGTCAAGCTTTAGGTCCAGCTATGTTTCATTCCAGTGGCTCCTGTGGTGCGCAGTAACCACTCACACAGACCTGCATAGCAAAAATAGCACTTTTCTGTATTCCAAACAGGCCACTTTCCTGTTATTTTCTCCTGTGATCCTTTCTATTATGTCTCAGATGGTGCACACACACACATCCACGCATGTAAGCTACTGTATGCGTAATATCCATTCAGTACCAACACCTGACTGCTAGCCACAACATTTATCTCCATTTTCCGCCTGCTCCTCCCAGGAGTCTCAAACCTGCAAACGTGGCTGAAATGATCTGATAACTGCTGCCACCCCAGCAAACAGGCCAGACCCCCGGGTTCTTCTGCGTCCCTTTTGGGTCACATCGGGCACATGCCCTCTTCTCTCGTTCCTCATTTGCTTCCTAAATGCTTGGTTTGCTGTATTCTTAGTGGGCAGACGAGTCCATTATCAGTCGTCTACATGATAACACCCTGCACAGTGTAGAGCTATGAAGCTCCGCTACTGTTCTCCCGTTCATATGACAATAAAAACAACATGTTGTGTGTTTGTGAATTCAGTTCAATGTGTATTTTACTTATAGCTGTATGTTCGACTTTATCTAACTGGTGTATGTGCGTATGTGTGCATGTTTGTGGTTTTGTATAGTAAGCTCCCTTATTTTTAAAACTAAACTAGACTAGAAAAGGCAAAACAGCACAGAAGCGGGTCTGAAAAACAATACTCTTTCACCTAATATTGTTATTATTAACATCAAAGAATAGCTTGAGCGGTTTATCCGACTTTCGTTTCCGAATGTTGATTCATTACTCTTCCTCAGATGTTTCAGGATGGCAGAACGGCAATTTATGAGGCATAGAGCTCCAAATTGCTCCGTAATTGTTTAACTCACCTCGCGTAATCTATCATTCTGACTTTGCAAAGTGGCCGCCTGTAGCACAGACACCGACTGGAAGTAGGCCATGCCTGGCAGAGAGTGATGAGGCCTGTGGCTGTGTGCTGCTCCCTGTTGCTCTCCCCTACCCTGGCACCTCCTCCGGGGGGATGACCCGCACGGTTCAGGGCGTCCGTTAGCAAATATCCCTGTCACTTTGATAATGTGAGAGCACTCGTATCGGAAATGTGATCATTCAATTTTGAACAATGCTCAACACCCTTAGGGGAGGAGCCCCGGTCGCCTCAACTGAATTGCTTATTATGGAAAAAGTGGAAACTCTGACAGAAAACAATGTCCTCTTTGTTAAGTCTTGGGAATGAACGAATGCTCTCATACTTAGGGGTAACATCGGCCAAGCTGTAATTGAGCAACTTGCAATATCACTCAATAAGTCATGCATGCCCATTTAGAAAAAGAAAAGTCCCCTTACACTTCTAATCCATTAAACTCATGAGATGGAAACATCATAGCAGGCATCACAAGCACAACTCAGCAAAAGAATACGCATGATGCATACAAAAACACAAGGTTTCAAACAAGAGTGTGTTCCTAACGTTATTGCAGGTTAAAAATGTCACAGACCCTATTGCCAACAGTACATCCTTTAACAGAACACGCAAACCAAGCCAAAGCAAATATTGAAGGTATCGTATTTTGGGTGCCTGCCCCGCACCAACTGACTCCAGTCAGCTGCAGGCAGCAGGTATACAGGCCGGGTCTCCCTCCTGCTCCTCCAGGCTCTGCGCCACATGTTTTCCCAGCCTCGGCCCAAGGCACACTGGGTCCGCTGTGAGCAGCACGGCGGGCGGAGGAGGCCGACTGACAGGGAGCAGACACTCCAAATCCAAATACACAGGCGTGGAGCTGGAATGTGCATGCACACACACTCACATACGCATCCCTGCACACACTTAAGAGGTACACATCTGTGGTGTGTGCACCAGACACACACACACACACACACACACACACACACACACACACACACACACACACACACACACAGTATTCCTCTTTTCCTCTGTTCCTGCTTCACTCTGTGGATTAGTGAGATTCATACACACTGCACGCCAGGAATATAAATGCAAAAAGGGAGTCATTGTTGAAACGGCCAAGTTTTTCAACTCTCTGCTCAGTTCCTGAGGTGGGGTTCACGTAAAAGTTTAAAACAGCAAAACATGGATACTGAAGTCTTTCAAAGACACAAATAGTGGGCTACTCAAACTGAGTACTTCAGAGATTTCTGACCTCACACTCATGGTTTGTTCTAAAATTAAAAAAAAATCTCTTGAGAAATATTTCTGAACGACTTAATCCCCCAGCACGATAAATCAGGAAGCTAGCACTTCTCTCTTCATCATGTCTATACTCCTCCCTCAGTGATTATTCATCTTCACCATTAAATTACAATATTTGCTGCTACACCCCTCTAACCAGCATACCCCCATTTCACATCACAACATTGTTTCCCATATCCCTCCCTTTCCCATGAAGGGGATGTTCAGTCCATCAACACCAGATCACTCATGCTTGACTCATTAGTGATAATTAATGGTGGCTAAGTCCCAGGCCGCCACAGGCACAATGGAGTCCTAACGCGGGCCGACCTCACCCCGCCCAGTCCAGGCAGGCACAAGTTGCTGGTTGGCTGTGGCACTTCATCTGCACAGCTTAATGCACTTAGTTGCATAAGCAGAGCTGGAAATTAGCCCCACCAGAGAGCATCGATGTTGTTTTTTTAAAGAGTGGCCTTTTAAAAGTAAGGTCAAATCTCATATATACAGCTATATATTATTTATTATGTTTAAATATGAAATAGATTGTGTTATTTTGTTATGTTGTGATTATGTTAATATTCAAAATCACTGTACCCCTGGTTATGTTGTAGATTCAGTTTTGACTCACAAAATATAACAATTCCAATATAATGCCTTTTTATTCATAAAGCTATCCAGCATCACGGGTAGCTCCACCTTGAGCAGACCTTAAATACATTTAAATAGCAGTAAAAGTCACATAGTAGTACATTGTGCTAATGCCTCTTTTGCATTCATCGATTTTATGCTTTATTTGAAGCATAAAATCGATGAGTGACTTTTACTGAGTGGTACTATACTATTAACAGTTAATAGTTTTACTTCAAAAGAAAAGGTTTGCAATAGCCTTCTTCTTCTACCACGACCAATACCAACATCCCCAGCGAGAGAAAGGAAAGGAAAGCAAGACGGCGTTTGCCGGGAGCCTCCAAATCATTCAATTCAGTTCTAAAATACGCAGCCAAGTCGCGGTCAGATACATCGGCGAAACACTTAGCAGAGGTAATTTTCAAATAAGACCCTTTTGACATAATCACCGCGGTTATAAAGTAGAGCATGGATTTAATTAGCGGGGGTATTTTAATGGCAGCAACCTTATTAATGTTATGAGTTGATTCAAGTCATAACACCGGGTATATGCAGTCTCACTTAAGTCTCAAAGTCAGAAACACTGGTTTCATTCTGGTGAGGACGGTGAGGAAGAGTCTACTTTGTCCAGCATTCACGTGACATAGTTTACTTCTTCTTCTTCTTTATCTTCTTTGAGGTTTTATGGCAGCCGGCATCCACAATGTTGCATTACTGCCACCTTTAAATTTTAGCCTCAGCATCCATTGTTAATGTTATTATATCCAGCACCCATGTCACTCAAGCAGGCGTTACAAAGCATCCAGCAGCAAAAGGAAGTGCAGTGAGTGTAAGTCAGGCCCACTGCAGACAACATGCTGGACTCAGTCCACAGCATACAGTCTATGTTCCACTGAGACCTGACGCCCCCCACCCCCGCTGCACAGAGTTGTGTGCTTGTTTATTTGAAGTTTATTATTTTCAAACGTATCCAAATTGCATTGCGTGTGTGTCCACAATGCATTAACACTTCAATAGGAAGTACTCTCATTAAACAGTATCATTTATCCCTCTCCAAATAAAGGCTTTGCATAAAGTATCAACCAGTGATTCAAAGTGGGTGTAGTGTTAACGTGTTTACCAAATGTTCTTATTGCCTCATTTCTCTACTTGAGGCCAACTTCTGTGGTCCCAAAGTCAGTGAGGCATAAGTCAAGTATAGAGCGTTTCAGTGAAGATTAGCACAAAAGTGCCAATGACCGGCATTATCGAATGCATCACTGGTTGACTGCTATTGCACAAAAACTCTTTATAGGCAATTAATTGCACTGAACGGGCAAATGACATGAGCATTCATGGACTCATAAGCCTGGCACAAGGCTTATGAGTCCTGTGTCCAAAATGAGAGCAGTTACACCCAGAGGCCCGTCATAGTTTAATATCATGTTGTCAACAGTCTTGTGGTAAAAAAGTCTCCACACTTGTAATAATGGGCTTATGATTTTTGCTTGAACTGCCATCCATTCTTCATTTATGTCTTATTGTTGCTTTGCTCCTAAGTAATGAGTTCTGCAATTGATTTTCTATGTTTGGTTCACTTTGTGCCCTTAAGCCATTAAGAGCAGTCTCCTCTGTTTTCACAATAAACACTCTGATTGGCCTTATATAATGCTGATATGGCTGCAATACAGCCAAGGTCTTGATGGAGGGTTTGAGTATGAATAGAGGCCCTACGTCTCTAACTAAAGTCTGCCTTCTACAGTTTTCTAAAACATTCAGCTGCCTGTTCCAATCAGGGGGGATATCAAAGTTAAAACATCTCGCCCATTAGACTTGTGGTCTTTGCTATTTTCTTTTCATTTTCTCCAACAATGCCCCCTCTTGGACTGTACTCATGAGTGACCCTTGTGTGCAAGTCTGGTATTAGTGCATGTTTGACAGCAAGGCGTGCAGTGGAGATGAAGTGCCTCAGAGCATGTGAGCTGCCTCTTTAAGCACGGATGTGTTTTCTGCCTTACTAGAGTTCAGCCTGCACGTCTGCACACAAGGTCGCTAATCGTCCTTTGACTCCTTTCCCGTTAGATGATTTGAAAGAGTGATAGTAGTCTATATGAATCCATTCATGCCATGTCACATTAGCTACCTTTTAGTTATCCGTGCAGGGTTGTGCGGTGCTCTCACTCCTCCAGCCATGTCAAAGTGAAGGATGAATGACAGTGACACAGCCTTTGAATATGTCATGGGCCGTCAACCAGTTGTCTCCACCTTATCGATGGACGCCATCAAATCATTCAGCTATTTAAAAAGGCGGAGGGCCTTCATTCTGACCCATTAGTCACTGCAACGTCCACAACGGGACCAACAGTGTTGAACTGGAACCAAAGCTTTGAAATTACTTTTACAGTGTGATCTGAAGGCCACAGTGAAACAAAAGTATCTAGAGGTGGAGTCTTCTTTAATAAAATAACAGGCTTGAGGCAGAACACATCAGTTCTCACTCCATCCATTACGCCCGATAACAAACCCTGCTTTAGTAACTGCACCCAACAAGAACCATGACAGTGACTTCATCCCAATCACAAACTCTGCTACATTTCTTCAACAGCTTATTTTTCCTTTCTCAGATCTCATTCCGAACCTCAGCAGGGACCCGTCCGGCCCAAAGTGATTGATGTGGAAACAAAACACAGAAGACGGGCAGAAAGATGTGTCCTCAACAGCACACGTCTAAATGCAGTGATAGAGCTGCCTTGAAAACAAACAAAATTACATTTAGTGCCGCACACAGACATATTGACAATCAAATATCACAACACAGTCCCTCAAAGTTTAGGGTCCCTGCTTTGAGGGTATCATGTGAGTTGCTGTTAGGCGGCAATGTTGGTTTGCATGTCCTGGTATCAAACCTGTCTATAAACACACAACAAGTGAAGGAGGTATCTCATTGATGCAGGATCTTTATGGGAAAGTATAAAGAGTTGAATGAAAGGATCTATATCATTCTCAGTGACATGAAACTACAGGAAACAAGGGGAAACAGCTAACTTGTCTGAAAGTAACTTCAGACAAAGGTTTAGAGTGTTTCCCAGAAGTCGAATAAGGAATTCCAAAAACATTGTCTTGCTATTCAGGAAAAAGAAATGTGAGCATTTGTCAAATGAAATGTGTTGTTGTTGTTTTCACATGATTTGAAAATCACATGCCCATATTATTAATCTATCACTTCATACAGAAGATAACTTACCTAAGCTATTTAAGTGGCAGGTACATACATGGATGGAGAAAAAAGAGAGAGAAAGCTGGGGAATCCATATGAAGACGAAGCCAACTACAATGTGCAGCCCTCTCACTCTAACCCCCAAATTCGACAATACTGACATATTTTGTCCCAGTGCACCTGGCAACATAACCATGAGCAGCAACAGCTGAGAGGAAATAGGCAAAAATTAATTTGTTAGCTCACAGGAAGAAAGATATTACTTTTGTAATGAAAGTGAGCCGAAGCAGTGAATTTTTGGGGGGAGGTAGGTGCTCAGGGAAAAGGGTTATCTTTTTTGTGTAAAGAGCTGCTAGTCCTGGAGAAAATCGTGCCTTAAAGTCAGACTGTTGTGGTGAGACAGCACAGCAGGTTGTGTATTCTGAGGCGCTCACAGTGTGATGGGAAGATGCAGCCGATGAGGCGCATGAAAGGGAAATGCTTAGGTATACTGAGTTGGCAGCAGAGGTGAAGTAGCAGGGCGTGAAAGCTTGGTTGGAAGCTGAACAGCAACAGTTTGTTGCAAAGTCAACCTGAATAGCACTAGTCGATGTCCTAGAAACTCCTGAGTGGAGGTCAAAGCAGATGATGTGTGAGGCAGCAGTGGGAGCCTTTGAACAGTTGTTGCTGGAGGGGAAAAGCCACTAGAAGAACTTCACTTAATAGGTTATAGAATAAGACGTGCTTGTTTAAAAGACCAGGCTTGTGTATGAATATGTTTAAAAGTAAAATATTTAGTGCAGTATGTTTTCTAATATAACGTGTGTCAGGTAGCATTGGAATGTTTGTTCCCCGCTAAATGGAGCACAATGTGTGTAGACCACGATTACTTTGCAGATGGTTGGTTCCGCCTGTTAGGGGATAGTTCAAGATTTTGGCAAACATACTCATTCATTTTCTTTTTTGAGGTAAAAAGATTGATACCACTCCCAATCTTCTCAACTCTTGAAGTTATGGTTTTATGGGGGGTTATGTGCTGGACTGTTTCTTGGCCAGGCAACCTCACGGTGATGATAAGACTTCAGGAAGTTGATGTGCCAAGAAATAGTCCGACACATAACCCAAAATAGTACACTGCGTGTTTTTGTAAGAACAGGCTTATTAACTTTAGCATAGAACCAGTCCTGCTGTTTCCCGGTTTCCAGTCTTTATGCTAAGCTAAACAAACCAGCTGCTCACTTCAAAGCAGCATAATTTAGGACAATACAGAAAATATGTTTCCAAATATTTAAGTCTTTTTAAACACAAGTTACTCCTCTCTATACTGGCCATAAAGAGATCACTGAGTGGTGCAGATCCAATGTATGAAACAAGGATCAAAATTCTCTGGGCAAAAATGTATTTAAAAGTTTATCTGAAGGTTATAAGAGGCAACAGCAGTCTGAGCCAAATCAAGTCTATATTTCATCCCTACTTTTGCATCTTAAGAGGACGACCCCTTGGGCGGTCTTTTGCATAGTATCTTGAAGGTTGACGTGTGGTTACTTTGAGAAATGATGGAGGTTGGAGTAGGCAACAAAATCCCCTGGTTGGGGCTAGAAAAAACATCACGGTTATAATAAGTACGCTTGTAACGTACGCTACGGAAGTAACGTCATTTGACTTGCTTTGCGTCATGTGACCACCCCTTCCACCAGCCCTTCAAGGACTTCTTGCTCTTAATACTACGTCCGCTGCTATGCTAGTCTAATGATGACACGCATGGGTTTAGTTGAAAACACACTGGATGCCATTCAGATGCTTAAGAGTGCCACGTCGGTATCAAGACGCGGCGGGCCACTGTCTAAGCACCGTTATTTGACGACCTGGGAGTGAGACCAGGCTGCTTACAGAGTTATGGTCTCTTTTAGTGTGAATTCATAAATGACAAGACAAGTATTTTGTTCTTCTCCTCCTATGTTAGAATCCTCCCTGAAAGGGATCTTACAGCCAATAAGAAAGAAAGGAATGAATTCAATGACAGCTCGTTCAATGTAGGCTACATAATATATGGGCATGAAGCATTGCATGATATACTTGGAAATTATTATTATACTATAGTGAGAAACCTGACATGTGAATGACATCCGTTTTGTAACTATCAATTTACATTCTACTTAAAAGGGTTTATAAATACATTTGAAGTGATGAGGGAAACTTAACTCGGCCATGCAGTTGTTGAATCACGCTTCACTTACAGCCATTGATGAGTGGTTAGAAAAGGAACAATGTATAAGAATACAGTGCTGCCCCTTGTTAGCACCAGCTAAACCAGTGTTTCCTGATTGGTCTGGCATCCAGCTGCTGGGTTTAATCATGTCTCAGCGGATGTTTTCCACATACTGAAAATTTGTGTTGCAGTTAAAAAAAATGCCAGTCTAGATATTAACCTGGTAATATGGGAGGTAGGACTGATATCAAATTTTTAAAAACAATTGTCTGTTATTTTCACTTCAATGAAGCATTTTCAAGGATGCTCTTTCTGAGCTTTCTGATGAAGCTGAGGATCTGATATCTGTAACAGGAGGTCTTATAGAGTTATGATTAGAACCTAATGTCCTCTCGTGAATCAGTCCTTTATTCTTTTACATCTGAATCCTGCATTTTATGAACGTTAACACTGACTTATGGCACAAGTGAAAGGTTTTCTACATCTTACGCTTGTGGTAAATACAACATTATCACCTAACCATTAGTGTCATGTAGTGCCAGTTGCAATTTCTTTTTGTGCAGTTATTAATACCTCAGCTCATTCAAAACAAGGAGCTCCTGGGTGCTGAAATAAAGAGCTATTGTTTGTGAGAATTAAGTCATTCATTGATCCTTTCTTTCCGCCCTCCACCCACTCAATGCCCATAAAAAAAACTGATTATGCTGCCATATGGTGATGACAAACAGGCAGACACCATTACAGAGAAAACAAATGAACACCTATTGATTTACAGGATCTCAGACAAGAAGGAACTCCATAATTAAGGGTGATTTCACCAATAAATTGATGGTAGAAATTGCCTTGCCACCTTGCATCCTTTGCCTTCATATAGTGCAGAAGATGAACGTTATATTAAAAAACAACTATAAAGGCTTACTTAGAAATGGCAGAAAGAAAGAAAGCTTTCAGTGTTTCTCAACAAACACTAACAGACATTTTTCTTGCGGGAAATGCTTGAACAGGGACAACAAGGATGCTCATGCTTGTTTGAATTATATATAATCATATTTGAATAATTTCATACTTTCTCATCAATTTTTCATTCTTATACTAAAACTTAAAATATGAAAAAGCATTTCCGTGCATGTTAAAAGGTTACATTTTCCGTACACTTTTAAGACGACCGTTGCTGATCAGTTATATACAGTATGTAATGATAAATGGTGATTGATAGAGGATGTACATTACCACTCAACTATTATTATTAACTAGAGTAGAAATATAAAGAAACTGCAAGGTGATCTCATGTCTCTCTTTCATACCGCTCGTTTAAAACTCACATCATTTGTGGCAGCAATTAAGGATGCATGTGTTACAGCGTCCCACAAATAGTCTATTATTGCCTTCCGTTTAACTAATCACGAGAAAAAAAAAGCAGAACTTGAGCTCCTAAATCTCTGAGCCACTTTGTTTTTAATTAACTTTCGATTTCGGGGAAATGAGGATGAAAACTATCTACAAACACACACCTACACAAACACACACACACACACACACACACACACACACACACACAGGAAACAAATCCTTGCGAGTCAAACAAATTACAACAAACTACTGCATAAAAATGATACTGTTAGTCATCCAGCTTTGAGACTGAAATGGCAAAACACCATCAAAGCTGTGGTGATGTGAAAGGATGCCTGACTAATATCTCTCAGATTGCTGTCCGGCTCAATTGATCAATAAACTTAATTTGAACCCTAAATTAACAAGAGAACAACGTGCCAGTTTCTGAGCTTTAAAGCACTAGTTTTAATGACCTGTATATTGTGAGTATTGGGAATAAAGTCAAAGGAGTAATTACAGGCAGATGGTTTACTGAGTGCATCAAGAATGAGAAGGAGGTACATGTTGGCCCTATACCATCAGCTTGTGAATGAAAAGGAAGTCAGTGAAAAATAGCAGCTTGTGCCACACGGGTGCCGCTCAGCCCCTGCAGAGAATTTTTATTTGCCAATGACTGACTGGCAAGTCATTGATATCATCCCTGAAGGGATGGTGTTGGTGATCCCTTTTATTTATTCTGGGTCAATTCAGAAGAAAATCACTGATAGAGTCACCTGACTGGGGAGATGAGAGGATTTTCTTTGCTGTCAAATGCAAGAAATCCCCCATGGGCCCATGAGCATAAAAATAACACTGTGTTTATGTTTGCCACTGAAGCGGGATTCATCATCTCATCAGACATGGCAACCTCCTGAATGACAGGTAATCTGACTCCGCAGAAGATGTCTCTGTACCAGACGGCAGCCACGCTCCATGTGGGGTGTCATGTGCGTGAGTGCGCACACATTGCACGAACAGAAAGGAGATCTGTGTGTGCTTTTCTCTCCTGTAGCCCTGGTGAAACTACAGTTTTGAATAATTCACTCTGACCGGATGAAAATGACTCAATGGTTCAAAGGGACATTCAAATATCCAGTGCTGCTGCATATTACATGCACTTTTTGTATAAGCTTACTCACAGCCACATACTGTCATATCATCTGTGGTTGGGCGAGCTTCGCATAAAATCTTGGTAGGGTTTACTTCACATACACAAAATGTAAGGGGCTGTGAGGAAATTATTAGCAGGGGAGAAGGGGTCAGAGAAAGGGGAGGGTTGTATATTTGTTCTTATTACTGAAGGGAAGGTAGTGAGTTGGTAATTTCTTGGGACAGCAGAGAGGGACTTTCAACTTTTTCCCGTCCCAGATTAATATAAAGATGGTATACTTTTTGATATTTAATGCTGTGCTCTTGGAAACAGCTGTCTGGAAGAAACGTGACATGGGCATCATAATCATAATAATTGTTTTTTAAGGGAAGGTCAGACATCTATCATATACTGTATATCCAGCTATATCATCATCTGATTAGATGCATTTATCATTTTCATCAGAAGCTACAGAGGTGCTGCTCTTTATCTAAAAAATAGAGTGGCTGGAATATTTATTGTTGTTATGTTGTCCATAAATATATTATTTTGAGATACTAGAGGGAAGGGTATGTCATTTTTCTACAAAAATATATATATAATGCTGGATAGGGTTCGCTCTCCTTCCCCAGACCCAATCATTGTCATACAGTCCCTTAATTAAAGGGATTAAAACATAAAAATAAATAAATGAGTCTACGTGTATGGCCTACTGTATAAACAATGTGCTGAATGTTAATGTCCTGCACTTACAAATTCAGGTCAGATCAATTAAAATAATTTAGAAGACAAGTTGTTTTTTTTTCCCTTTTGGCCAAAGGTGTTTGAAATGAGGTCATAGTACTCTCTGCTAACTCTAGACAGTGACTCATGTTTACCGTTAGAGGAAGCAAGAGAGACCTGGATGACCAAAAGACAGATGTACAATATGAAAAAAGAAAGACAGCGAGGAGTGATGAAGAGTGGGTGTAGGAAGATTGGGGAGAGGAAATCAGAAGAGAAAAACAATGAAAACAGGGAGACAGTGATGGACAGTCAATAGACTTAAGAGGATCTGGAGTCGACACGGCCAGCAACTGACAGTCACTTCCCCTGTCATCAAATATTATGGAGATACAACCTGCCAAGATGTGACTATCACTCAGCTGCAAAAAGGCTTCTGTTGTGTCCTGCGGTGACCTTGTGAGCCCAGATGCAAAGAAGAGACAAAAACACAATCTGAAGGTTGGAGCAGAAGCTGATGCCCTTTGGTGGAAAATGTGATAGTGTGTCTGTCTCTGGGCTGCGAGAGCAGGACAGAAGAGCCTGCAGGAGCATGTGAAACACAATCGTTCCCCGTCAGCTCCAGGTCAGCAACTTTTACAGGATGAAAATAGGCCTTTGTCGTCGACCCTTGTAATCAGTGTTTAAAAGCACCACGACATTACACTTCATCTAGCTTTTGTCCCCCATTTAGCTTCACTTATGTTTAGCGACTAGCGGCTAGACGAGGCTAAAATAAGGACAACGGCACAAAGGGAGCCTTAAAAAGTCTTCGGATAGTATTGCGACTTGCTGTTGTCCTACAGAAACAAACAACCACGGCTGAGCACACATCCTGAGGGTGTTGATACCAGAAAAGCCGCGATGACATCAATAGCTGGAGGCTGTCCTAGCCACTGGCCTACAGCCATCCAGTTAAGGGCTCCAAGATTAAGAGAGCTCCACCCACCCTAATGTTGCCTCGAGGAACTGTACGGCCTCCACCGGCGGGCTGACAGACCGCTGGCTCACCCATCCAGAACATTGCACTGATTGACCAGAAACGTCCATAGACATAATAGTTGTACATGAAACTGTCAGAGAGGAGAGGGAGCGAGGGCAGCGGAGTAAATTGTTGGATTGACTTAACACGAGTGGGAAGCAATAAAGCTCCCCACCACACAAACTAATGACTACAACATGCGGACTGCAGGGCCAGTCCTCTAACTGTCCCTCCCTCTCTTTTTCTTCCTGTCCTGCTGTTTCTGCAGACCTTGAGGAAAAACCTCTTATGTCGTCCAAAACAGAGGACAATGTTGTCATTTTTATAGGTAACAGTGGACACAATGTAATTCAGTTTGCACGACTTTGAATTTGATCCAAACTTTACAGAAGCACCAATATCAATTTCCCTGTTATGCCAAAGACAACAGGATTATGCTAATGCAGATAAAACAGCTACTGTGGCTAATGAATAGGGATGACCTTTCTCTAAGCATCCACTTTTCATCTGTCAAATTAATTGAGTGGTTTGTATAAATTCCTCGGCAGGGAGAATAATATCTGATGCCGGCCATTACACCTGCCAGGCTGCATTTGCCGTGTGCAGACTGGTAAAGACAAAAAGCAATAACATTGTCAACGCATGAGTTATGCAGCGAACGACCAGAGGGGAGAATTAAATAGTTCAAAGGGTTGCACTCTGGCTCTCTTTGTAGGTGTGTAGGGTTTCTGAGGTGTCCAAGGCCATAAAAAGCAGCGCTCTTGCCCTTAATTAAACATAAAAGGGGAAATGTCCTGCAGGCTCCAGCTGTGGAGAAGGGAGGTTTGATGCAGCAAGTGTTTGAAAAAGGTGAGAGAATTCACCTTCATCATCATAATCAGGGGCGATTTTTGTAATAAGTGAGAATAAAGCTCTTTGCATTCCATGTGTTGTGATTGTAAATGAATGATATGTACCTGCAGTCATTATATACTGGCTGCTACGTCAAAGCGTCCAGTTATCTTTTTTACATATATTTGGCTTTTTCTGCCTTAATTATGCAGTCTGAGTTAGACAGAAAAAGGGGGAGAGAGGGGACAACATGCAGTGGATTTGAAGACGGGCCGCTTGGTAAGGACTCAGCCTTTGTTTGTACATGGAGCACCCAAGTGTCTGGTTATCTAAAGATAATGCACAATTTGAACAATCAGAAACAAGTATTCTCTGTAATGAATACCTCTCTTGTGACAATATACAGTATATTCAATGTATATTAATTATATTGTACTTTGTGAAAGTACAGTTCAGCACCTTGCCGTACGGTGAATAACATCTTCTACTTGCCTGAAATACTAATGTAGGGTATATAACTGAGCCCTATTGTACAGTGAATGATCAATACACTTTTAAATCAAATTTTATTTTGATAAAGTCATATTACGTTATCATGACACACATAATGTGAGTCTAGTGGCAAAAAAAAAAAAAGCTATATCATCTTTAAAAAAAACAACATAAAATGAGATGAAAAACAAATTAGAGAATCTCTTTTGGAAACGTGTTTTACACTATATTAAAATAGTTCAATCCAATGAATGCAGAAGAAATTGTTCAATATTTTGACATTCAAGAAATTCCCCTCCTCAATCTCTCTTGCCCTTTCTCTGATCCCCATTTAATATATGTGAAGACACTAGCAACAAGCAAACAGAGTTGCCTCCACAGGGAGTCAACCGCAAAACAAAAGCAACTGTTTAATATAAGACAATGCAATAAAAGAGCCCTGCAATAAATAGGCTACTACTGTTGTAAAGGTTACCATGCGCAATGACTAATTGTGTCAACAAGGTGTTGAGTCAACCCTATGCCAGTTTTGGAGTCCAGATTGCTTAGTTGTCATTTTGGATTGTACTATATTGTACAGTGTTTATGTTTTTGTGTCTTTTGAGAGGCACATGGCCTGCATGCTGTCATCTTTGCACAGATCCCCACACAGCTGAACTCCCACAGGGCAATCCTTCATTGATCTCGCTCATGCTGATCAAACACCGCTGTGTAACCATTTGAATGGTTAGATGCTTGACTCTATTGATCATGCATTGATTCTTTTTTCATGTATTCAGAAGTGTTTTGGCTGGCTCCCAGCAGTGTCAGTGGTTTAAAGAGATGACAGTTCACAATTGCAGGAGAGGCACAGAGAGCCATTAGCCATCTGGATGGTGTGCAGTGGCCTCAGAAAGCAAATATCTTCCTGTACTGTCGAGGCATTTGTCTCCCATAAATCCTCTTTTTTTTCTGCAACTCCTTGTGCAACAATGGATTCCCAATCAAACAAACTGTGTTTTTCATTGCTTCTACTTTTGTCCTAAACTGCTCCCTGATGCGTCAGCCTAATTACTCCCTCATGGGACACAAACAAGACGGTCGGTGTGAGTGACAATTTTTATGTTTGAAGAAACAGCAAACAACACATATGGAAAAAAGTGATGCGGCTTGTTTTTGATTCCTAAATCAGTGCTGTTTTTGAGTTCAGTCAAAAGCTGGATCAGACCAAGGATGTGGGCAAAGGCGGCACAGCAGAGAGTGTAATGAGTGCACACAGGGTGAGGGATCAGAGACACAGTGTGACATTTTAATCTCCTTCCCCCCAGGGAACCTGACACCACCAGAACACAACAGGTACGAGAGGAAATTCAGTTTGCAGTTGTCAGCACAGGGTTTGGTGACTGGAGCTCTGATTACAGACCTCTCACATTCTCCGTCTACCTTTATTTTCACACAGTGTAATCACTCACATGATCAGCACAGACCTAAATGTATGAGTGCAACTGTTATTGTAGCAGCACCAATCTGTTAGCATTTGGCCTGTAACCTCGTCAATAAAGGAGTAGTTCTGGACTCAGGACGTGGATTATCTTATTTTAGAATAAATACTGGAACTAAGGGGAAACTAGCTAGCCTAGATCTTTCCAAAATTTTTATTTTTTAATGAATAAAATGTGCAAGACACATCGTGTAGACAAAAAAGCTTTAGAAGTGCTGGTGGGCGTAATTTCTCACTTTGGTGAGAGCCACATTAGCTCCTTCCCCCTGCTTCTGGTCTGTATGTTAAGCTAGGCTAACAACATCCTCTGCTCTGCAAATCTCTGTTTTTAAAGTTTGACATTTTTGGATACACGCCTAATCACTGTCTTACCGAAAGTTGGATGAGAAATCAATATCACTCTCATGTCTGTGTGCTAAATATGAAGTTACAGTAAACAGACAATTAGCTTAGCTTAGCATAAAGACGTGAAGCAGTGGGAAACAGCTAGAGTTGCTCTGTCTAAAAGAAAAAAAACTGCCTTCCAGCGCCTCTAAAGCTCACTAATTAACACATTAAAGCTCATTTGTTTAATCAACCTGCTCCAAATCTTCCGTCTAAGCCATGCTAATCTAAGGCTCCTGCCTTTAGCCTAGTTATGTCTCAGTAAGCAAGAGAACCAAATCCCAAAATGTCAAACTATTCATTTAATGTACAGACATGAGACACGCTCTCAGAAAGAAAGTAAAAAAGGCGGATTTCCTTAAAGAAGAAAGAAGAAAAGCGTTCCAATATTTCTTGTTTTGTATTAAATGTTTACATGCCTCAATAGCCCATGAAGATTAAAGAAATAAAAGACCACAGTTTGCTGTTTCTTATTTCAGTTCTTGTCTGAAACTACATTGCCTGCCATCAGCAAATTGAATGTTGTCATCTCAAAGTGTGCTCGTGGGCTTCTTGCTTGTGGATCTGGGAATGTTGTTCACATAATAGGCCTTTCTGCACATGGCTCTCTGCCATCTTTCCTTCATTACACCATGGACCTAAAAACCCCAAAACCAACATGACCACAACCCAAGCATGTGGGTCCCCTCTGTTCAGTACGCTGCCTCATCCAAATAGGTCCGACGAGGCTCTGTGTGGTGTGATGTCATGGGGCATTTTTTCATTACCAAAGCTCCCTGTGAACATGTGAAATACATGCACATTCAGACAGAGATGAGCAATTAACGATTATAAATGAACACTGTCCCCCGCAGCCAACGTTGCACTGTGAAGGAGCAGCTGAGTGTGTACACTGCTGTGTTTGTAAGGACAGAAATGACTAATTCATTTCATAAACACTGATCAGACAATCTGATGTGACACACGTGTGTAAAAATGAGGGTGCCATGCAGCTCCTTTCATCTTAGACTGCGTCCACAGTGATATAACCACGGTGGTTTGGGCCCCCATATGAGCTGTTATACACTGTTAAAGATCCGTCATTATGGGCTGTGGAGCAGTCCACTACAAAACAAAATCAAGAGCACATTCACTGAGTTTGTAAATCCACATTTTGAAAGCAGTTACATTTCCAGAGAATACAAAATAGCACTACAGCACACTAGGGTTTAAAGGTGTCTTTCGTGTCTGTGTTTGTTTTGTCTAAAGCCCCCATTTTCAAGACATTAAATGCTGAATTTTTGCATTACGCACTGACTGTGCAGTGATTTCCCCACTGAACTCCAGCTGTCTTGGTATACAGTGTACCGTAAGTGTTAGACCACACTCGAACAAGACACTTCATAATTTCTAGCTCCAGCTCAACACATGCTCCGTTGTTACGCGAGGAAAAGCCGAGCATGAGATCCAGCCACATTATGTAGTTTCCATGCATAGAGAAATAAAAAAGTGAGATGGATTTTCAAAGTAAAGCATCTTACCAGTGACTTAATGATGCTTAAATTCCACTGAGGCTCTGCCAGTGGTGCAGAGCGAATCCAAGAGAAAATAAAGAGCTTCAATATATTTGGAGCCATTCCTCCATTAGATGAGATGTGTGCTTATGATGTGTGAATATCATATGATTTGAGAGACAAACTGCACCCAAATCCCTCTAATTTGTAAAAGCAATGTCACTCTGAATCTCTAAAATGCTACAGCCTCTGACAAGAAAAATTCCACACAAAAATATATATCCTCCAATGCACAGTGTGCATAGGAGAATGAAATTACATATGAAGAAGAAAGTGGAGCCTGACGAATGTCTGTAACTTGTTTCATTAATCAACTCTGCGCTGACAGTTTGCAGAAACCAAAGGAGTAAAAACTAAATAAACACAAGGTGTCTTCACAATCATCTTACAAAGTATCAAAACAGACAAGAAGCTACAAAAAGAGTTGACTCATTCTCACAGCAGTAATTTACAGTAATCTTATATTCTGATAAAGGCCAAAGCTGAGATTCGCAAATGTGTGGTTTCCCCATCAAAAATATAACTAATTATAACTATTGACATTTAACTCCACAAAGAAGATATTTTGAAGTCTTTAAAAATGCATTTAAAAATGTAAGCTACTCTATATGACAACTTATCATGAAGCTAATCACATCCCACTTACTTGAGCTACTGTACTTCTCAATTGTTAACATATCTTCTCAGGAAAAAAGAAATCTTCAAAATGTGACTTTGTCACCTGGAGGTAACTGAATGATGTACTGTATCTGTCCCGGGTCCCTGAGCAGACCAAAATCATCCTTGCAACGTTCTCATTTTTCTCCTGCTGACAATCAGGCCTTGAGAGGCGTGCCACGTGGGATAAGTCGGAAATGATTTATTTTCTTGCATTTGCATCACAAAGAGGGAACATTTCAAATCTCCACACAAATTTCACAGCTCATGGTTCATCAAATTTGATTATACATACAGTGACCCTCTCTGTCGAGCATCCATCTTCACACATTCACTGTTAACCTTCACAATGTCTGCCCTAAATAAAAATCTGGGTACAAGCAATTCTGTTATCCCTCAAATCAGAAATCCAATATGCCTTTTGATGGAAATAGATTGGATGGGGCAGGTCAGCTCTCATCCAGCCAGAGTGAATATGCAAATGATTTATATCTGATTTGAATCTCAAGTAGTAATCCTTGTCCATGGAGAAAATCAAATCCCACAGCATCTACAAACACCCTATCTCCTTGGCTGGTCTAAGTATATACTGTGACATTAGAGCAGCAGTGAGAATGTGTTTCTGTGAGGACAATGTGCGGCGCTATCCTCCACATCAGTCACTGCGAGGCGGGGATCAGCCAGCAAACATCATGAGAGACAGGAAGACATTTGACATGCATTTAAAGGATTCAAATAGTGTCTGCATAAGTACATTTACAGTGTCACTTTCTTTTTCTTCTAACTGTTTAACTTTCCAGGGGTGACATGAGGAGCACTGCCAGCCTCTTATCAGGCTCAATCTGGCCTCATCATTTCATCCATTAAAGCTGAAATCAGTCTGAAAATCAATGCGTTAGCTTTATATTGTCTGCTTTGCACAAGAGCGACAGATAGGAGCAGAGTGCACTGCCTCTGATGCTCTGAATGAAATGTTGAATCTTTGTCTGTATGGATTTAGTCATTTCCTGAGGCTCACTCTGTTACTCAACACCCCCCTCAGCTCCCTTCAGCTGCAGCGGCTGAAACTGTGATGTCTACATGATAAACTTTTTGCCCCCACAGGGGGTAACACTTGGGTCAACATCACTCGCCTGCCCCGAGGAGCTCTCTCTCTCTGCCTCTGTTATTGTTATTAAACAGCCATAGGTGTTGGGAGAGGGCAAAGGGCAGGGTCTCTATCTCGACGCCCCTCCAACCCGTTTTTTTACAGAGGAATCTTCCTTAAAACATCCCTCAGCAGAGAGCTGAAGTCAGATGGCATCAGGATAACAGGATAACAGAGGCACGACAACACTGGTGCTTAAAGAAAAGTAGGAAAAGTTTTGGGAAGGCCATTAAGTTAATCTCATATCTGTGAACTGACGATCTAAGGTCTTCAATATATGATCAATGGAGCACAGTGCAGAGACGTGTGGTGAAGGTTGATTAGGAACCTAGCTACAGGTATATCAAAGTGGGAATGAGGTCCTCATCCATCACAGATCGCTTTCAGGTAATGTCGCCAGCAGCTATCATTGAAAGATCACCAACAAATGAAGACAAATTTGTAACAATTTAAAATTGAACACAGACCAAACGATTTTGATCGTTGCATTGTTAACAGTCCTTTTTTCTGAAGGAGGATAATTGCCTTCCTTTGTACATTATTGAACTGAAATACATAATTCACAACTTTCAGGCTAGTTCCTGGCTTTTTCCCTGCTACCTGGAGCTCTTTTGTGATGTAAACTGATGTAAATGCTAAACCTTTTCTCTGCACTCTGCTCTACATGGCACCTCAACCTGCTGTGAAAACGAAAGTTACGGATGTAACTACGGTTCTGTGAATCCTGGATGACCGCCAGAGATATCTTCTGTCTCATGCGCAGCTCGATACAAGTCACCTGTGTATCATCCTGGGATCATGACTCTCACACAAACACACAACTACTAGGCATCCATTCTACTTTTACTAATTGTCAACAAATCAGAAGAAAAGACCAAAAACCAACAACGTGTTAGTGCATCTCTTCATACTGTCTGACTTCCTGTCCGCAGCCCCAAACCCATAGGTTCCTACTGAGGATGTAAATCTGTAAAAACATGAATATATGAATTATTTTTTAAACAAAAAACATGCCAAACATGCCAAAACTCAAAAAATGTAATGTCATGTAAAAAACTTCTTGCATATATTTAAAGTTTTACTTTTACTACTACAAAGTTCTGTTAGCTAGTTTCACAACAGTCACGCTAGCCCACTGACCAATCAAGCGGCACGTTAATGATGACGTACTTGCAGGCCATCCAGAAGCTCTGGCATGTGAAAGAATACGCCCAACATGTCAAACTAAAAGTCTGATTGGCTGAAGACTATGACAATCAACAATATCGTCCCCATTTACTTAAACTGCAAAGGGTTTCACTTGTAAGTCTGAAGGCCTAAGAGCAGATTTGTTTTACTTAGAGACAGCATAGGGGCAAAATCTGATTGGATAAAAGCTCTACTTAAAACAAGCTGTGCTGGAAGCAGCGCAACTGAGGAAGACAGTAGCTATGCAATGAGATAATATGCTAATGGTAAACTATTTAGAAAACATGTAGTGTATTTATGACAAATAATTAAATTATGAGCTAGATATAACTTTAGGATTCTGTCAGTGTCTAGCCCAGCAGAGAAGGCCTTGTTGGCTCTGACGGCCCACCACTGGTGCATAACATTTAATAATATATAATATATACAATAATGGTTTTATATGAAAAATGTAAAGTAATCTAACTTTAGTGTTCAAATCAATGTATCAAAAGTACAATAAGGAGTACAATAATTTCCTCTAAAATATTTTGTTTAGTAAAAATGTTAAGTGCCAAAAAGGGTATTAGTATTCCAATAAAGTACAAGTACCTCAACATCGTACTCAAATAGAGACTTGAGTAAATGTACTTTGCACCATTAGCAGAGGACCGTAATGATCTTGCATCATCAACATGTGATCATCATACTTATCACAGACTTGCATATTTCCAGCTGTCTACTTTTGATTAACCCTCATGTTTTCCAACCCCTACACACACACGCACGCACACACACGCACACACACACAGTGGTTCAGTGTACTGCCACATCTCCTGCCTCCCTCTCTGAGCGGCTGTCATTCATCTCTATAAAATGCTGGACTCTAGAGTCACTGTAGCAGCGCTGCTTAGGTTCTGCTTAGCTTACTTGGTTTGAGCCACTGACAGATAAGCAAATAGACCAAATTGGATGGATGCAGCTTCCATCGCCAGCCGAGGCAACACTAATAGTTCACTTCAGATCTCAGCTCTCTCATCTGTCACACACACTTACATAGAAACAAAATGTGCAGTCTCTTGTTTTCAGCCTCTCAGTCCCATTGTTTCCACCCTTGTTTTTATATCCTGCCTTCCATCTGCTTCTCTTCTCTCCCCTTCTATCTCTCAATAACTCCATCTGTGTGATTGCACGCCGCACACACTCACACAAAACACACTGCGGGTCCCTGTGGGAGGTCAGCAGAGGTTGTATTTATCATTTCATTTACTATGTAGGTTCTGCAGGTGTGCAAAAGGTTACAATAGCAATCACTCATCGTCGCCTGGAGATGATCAATAATCTATATCCTGTTTGAAGAATGAGCCTGAATTTGACATTTTCAGAGGTGGGACTTTGTGTATCGGTGCGATTCATTCCACCATTCTCTCGTGGTACTCGGTACAGAAGGTTAATGATTATACTGGGACACTGGAAGAAAAGGATGGTGCAACTGGTGTATGAATCTCCACCCCAGAGCTTAAGGTCTGATCTTTTAAATCGTATTCAGTTATTAAGCACACAGCACTTTGTCTCCTCATCCAGCAGGGGGTGGGAGAATTTAGTTAACTGTTTTAATCTAGACTCTGGATCTTTCCCAGGAAAAAACAGGAATCAAATCAATTCCTTTTATCGGGAGAAACTAAACAGCAGTACCTCAAAATATTGAATTGAAGTGAATAAACAATATTCATGCAATGCATAAAAAATTCCTTGCTTCATGCATTTTTCAGTGGGTTTGGAGATTATCTGAAAGTGAACAGCGCTTCCTCCCAGCATCCTGTAACTCATCCTCCCAGTGTTCTCTGTGTCCTTTACACAACAGACTTCCAGCTGTGAGTGAGACTTTGTAGATAAGAGATGTGTGACCAAACTGATGCAACATCATGCCAGGTATAAAACTGACAGACACACCTATGGCACCAGCAGTGTGTCATCCACTCAACTCCACTCCATCCTGTGAGTCAGAGGACTCTGAACTTCAGTCAGTCCAAAGAGAGAGTGCCTGAATTAAAATAACAGTCATGACATGAGTCTTTCTGAGTGGCCTTTGATCACTATTGTACTATAGCAGTTGTGTGGGTGTTTCCCAGAAATTAGCTTTGGTTATTAAAAACACCCATTTGAGAATTCATTGTAAACAAGCATAGCTTTTGAGTGTCACTGTTTCTCACTAAAATGCACTGCATGTATTAATTCGACCTGAGAACATACTGAATGCTGTTCTTAAGCCTTTTTTTATGTTTTGAAACATGCATTTTTAGCTAGCAGCATGGCTCTAGGGATGGCAATGTCTGTCAGTCGGTTCTGTCCACAAGTTTGGTATTGTTTGTAATATCTCAACATCTAATTGATTGATGGCAATCAAACATTCATGGTCCCCAGAAGATGAATCCTACTGAATTGTGTGAATCCCTGCCTTTTCCTCTCGCGCCACAATCAAGTTTGTGGTTCAGCATGAAATATTTAGACCCTTATTGGATTGGTTTCCATGAATCTTGTATCAGATATTCAAATTCCAAAAACCAAAGCGGATACACCAGCAGGTCAAAGTCACTTATTCTGTCAAATATCTCAACATTTACGACATAGATGGACAAAAACATTGGTACAGATATCCATGGTGCCCAGAGGATGTATTCTAATCACTTTGGTGATGCCCTGATTAACCTACAGCACCATGAGATTGACATTTTTAAGGCGATAACAATTTTTGGATGCTCTCAGAATGAATCCTGATATATTTGGTCTTCCCTGACCTTTCAACTAGTGCCACAGTCCAAGCTAAATTTGTATTAATTCAATAGAACTACATTGCGTATTTTGACAGCTTGGTCCAAGATGCAGCGCAACCTCCAGTCCAAACTAGCTGAAACAGTCCCACCATGCACTGTGCGACTGCTTCTCCTGCTCTCCATAGGAAATGAGTAGAAAGCGCTGAGACACCCTCCATCGCCGGATCTGGTGGAAATGTGCCCTAAGCACAGCCTCAAAATGCCTTTAGCAATGAGTCTTGCTTTAACATCAGCTACCTCTGGCATCTCATTACTGGTACCAACAATTACCACCCTCTGACCAGTATTGGGCAGCAAGTTACTAGAAACATCTAATCAATAACTCATTCAGGGGTCCAGTCCTCACAGTACAGGATTACCAGAGACTGGCAATAGCAAACCCTACATTGAATTCTTCTACTTCGCTAAGAATTAGCCGATACAGATAATTTGAACTACAGTGACACTTGCCAAAGATTCTACAAGGTAAGTTTCAAAAACTTTTTCCACTTTTTTTTTCTCAGTCTTTCTCTAAATCCCATGGTCAGAAATATTTGGGAAAGATCTGTGTGTCATTAGTTAAATGATCTTCTTTGAAGACTTAAATCCCAACATTGAAAATGGGACAGAGTGAGTTTTGCAGAGCATATGTGCCAAATAAAAAACAGTCCTCCATAGAGGAGTGACAAATACAATATGCTCTAAATTACATTATAGCAAGGAAACATTTATCTTTTAGGTTTAAGGTACCATACCCTGCTATGATTGCCATAACAAAATATACAGTGAAATGTCTGAATATTTTTTAGGGCAGAAGTTATAGTCGCTGCTTCCATCTGTCTTTTCACAGTACGGTTGTTGTTCTGCCAGTCTCTGGTCCACTTGAAGAACGAAATGGGAGTAAAGCAGGAACCAGCATATGTTAGTAATAAGAAATGTCATGAACAAAATAGACATATACCTTCTCCTGTGGTAATCTGTACCATATGCCGCTAGTTCAGCTGGGGGTTGAGCAAACTCACTCAGTTGGAGTGAAGGATTGAGAAGATGTCCAACGTTGAGCTGTTTGAGTAAAGAGTTTGAGTAAAGGCTGTTTGACACTGGATGTGTGGACCTAAAGTAAACATGTTGATTGATACTCAAGCACAGTCTTGTTGACTGACACCTTTCTCATTGACTTTCTCTCACATCACCCACACACTGCCCCGCCCACTCCACAGTACAAAATACGGTTACAGATTATAGTTCGATCTGGAGGAGATCTGTCATGGGTCAGACACATGTGTCTGTCTGCAGAGCGAGCTCGGCTGAGGCTCCCCAGTGGGGCCTTCCATGCCTGGATTGACAGAACTATTAGAGCACTGTGAGACATGTAGGACGGGACAAGGTTACCTCAAGTCGACACATATTCTCCATCAAGGCTGTGGCACAATGTGGACTCATTTTATCTGAACTGAGTGAAAAAGCTGGGCTGAAACTGAGAGGAGAAAATTAAGAAGCAAGGAAGAGAGAAAGAGACAAGAGCAGCAGAAACGAGGCAGGAGGGCAAAGACAGAGAGGGAGCGAGGATAGACAAATAGTATGCATTCATTTATTCACATCTTGATTAGTATGGCTCAATTCTTCAATCACAAGCTCTTATTGAGGCAATTGCACACTGGAAATAGAAAAATGTAATGGCGTATTCACTTCTCAAACATGCATACAGTATATATGCAATAACACACACATAGTCCGAAGGTCAGTGCTCTGAGCTCTCATGGGAGGTAATGGGATACAGGTCCGTTGGAACAGAATCAGTAGTGCATCAGCAGCTTCAACGCCTCCTAGAATGCTACTAAGTTCCAGTATGTGCATTGTGCACAGTGCTTAGCCGGATTCCAGTATTTTTTTTATTTGGATGCATTTCAGGCCAATAAAAGCACCTACACAGCTGTTAACAATAAATATAATGGCACTTTTCACAATTATTTATGGACATTCATTGTTAAGCACTATTTCCTACAGAAAACTATTTTTTTCATAATTTGCCTATTTGGACTTCCAATACACTGACAACAGTACTTCTAAAGCTCTGTCCATTGTGTATGCTCATTTCTTTACCCACAGACACCTCGACAGACCAGAATGCATTGCACCCACAAGACCAGCTCTAAGGAAGAGGTGCAACTCTTGAGTGTTTCTCAGCTAGAAAAACTTGCCCTCTTAGTTATCACCTTCACAACCTTATCCCTCCACCTGCAAATTAATAAAACAAGTACAGGCACATCCAGGGGATTGCTGAAAGGCATTCTGTGAAATCAGTTATTGATTTACATATACTGTATACTGTATATGTATTATTTATGTAATGATTACATATACTGATTACATTACTGATTTATATATACTGTATTTATATATATATATATATATACATATATATATATATATATACATATATATATACATATATATGTATATATATGTACATACATATATATATATACATATATATATATATATATATGTATGTATATATATATGTATATATATATATATATATATATATATATATATATATGTGTATATATATATATATAATTTAAATTTGTCCAATCCTACCGCCCCCCACGCAAAGACTCCACAGTTTGACCCGGCCTTAGTATATCTACATTTATGTGCTTAGACTGCACTACATTCACTGGACCATTTATGCATGCCATAAATTACTTTATGGCATGCATGTGAAAGTATGTGTTTTTTCCCCATGGTAACACTGAAGGAGAATGTGTTTATTTCTGTCACTATCTACTCGCTGTTTATACAGCTGATGGCTGTGTATTTGTCATGTGCAGAGGAAACACGAATAGAAGGGTCTGTGAAAGACTGAAATAATAGAAGCTCAGCTCCCCACGATCACCTCAGAAATCCCAGACACGTTCACAACCCCGTGGCTTACTATACTACAGCCATGGATTAACTTGACTGCAGGAGACTTGAACGTTGGCAGCTCAGAGGGTCTATAGGAGCAGATTTTCCTCACCTTGACAAATCTTCTGTCAAAGGTTTAGGAAAGTCAAGGATTCAGTGACAAACTATGCGGATCTTTAAAGGAATAGTTTGACATCTTGGGAAATACGCAAATTATCTTTTTTGCCAAGAGTAAGATGAGAGGATCAATTCCACTCTCTTGTAAGTCTGTCAAATTAGCACGTTTCCTGTGTCTTGGCTGTAGCTTTATATTTAACACACAAACATGAGAGTGGCCTTAATCCTCTCATCCAAACCCAAAATATCAAACTACTCCTAAAAATCGGTCTAGGGTCCAAAAGGTTAACTGAATCCACTCAACATTATTTTCAACTCTGACAATCAGAGAGCCACATTGTGTGAGATGCGGAAGCAGAAACAACTAAATGAGGGGAAAGACGGAGCTCTTCATCCAACTCAAACAACTCATCTAAGCTGTTCTCAAATACGTCTCAATTGGTGCTCCGGGCAGATAAGAGCTCCTCTTCACACTGATTCACCGACTGACTGACTGGCTCTGTGTGGTGCTGGACTGCTCCTTGATTTAGGGAAATTATGCCCCGATGTGACACTACTATCAGACGAGAATCACCACACACCCAGAGGAGGCTAGCGGTGACTGAAGGTGGTTTTCTCCCAAGTAATGAACTTCACAGCTATGTTGCTGCTGGCAGGTCCTCTAACTGTCACATTTGTGTTACTGTGATTAAACAGCAGGCGAGATGATGGGCATAACTGGATCAGCATAGTGCCTCTTGTGACCGGTGCTGGCCCCGCCACGAGACGGCATTGTGCATTTGCTAAAAAACCCTGTTGTTCCCATTTATCCAATATAAGCTGATTGAAGCCCTGTGTTGTATGTGTGTTTATGAGTGTGTTATGTAAATATTTTGGAATTTGGTTCACAGTTCGCCAACGGTGAATCCAGAAGTATCTCGACGTGTCGTGACATGTCGCTTCCTCTATCAGACATATCACTTTTCTAATGGGGCGAGACGATGTCTTTGACTTTTGTTCAGCTCACATCAAAGGGGGAAGTTAAAAGCGTGTTTACCCGTATCTTCTTCATAACGTCAAGGCAGACTGGCTGTTATTTAAAAAGGATAATTTCCCTCTACACAACAATAGGAATTTGGGGCTGCAAAAAAACAGCACAGTAGATACTGATGCTTCACCTAACTAATCCACTTGCTGGTACTTGTTTGCAGAGTCGTCTTCCTGCTATAATAGGAAGAAGGCATTGCTCGACTGGGTCTCATCTGTCACCAACAGCTTCTCTTATGGATTTTCTTGTTTTGATCCTTGCCATCTGTGCTTCCTTCTCTCCCTCTGCTTTTTCCTTTCAAAGTCGACATCATGAACAATTCATTCTTAGCCACGGCTTCACTGGATTTGGCTCCATAGTGCAAAGTAATTGTCAAATTATTTTGGTCTAGCGGTGATATATTTTCATTGTCTGTGAGCTAACACAGAATTTGCTACCTATACATTGGAAAAACTCAAGTCATCCCAGAGGATTTAGTCCAGCGGGGAAATAAACAGAAATAAAGCAGCTGAAGCTCACTCAATAATCTTACCTGGAGATACAAATATTGAATCTTTTTCTCTGACAGTAAATGGGAATGTAAAAAGTTGTTTAAAAGCACACTTTCAGTGACACTGACAGTGTTAAAATTTAGTAAATGTCATTTCAGTGTAAAAGGTCATGCATAAAAATTACAAAAATCTACAAAATGAGTCCATGCTGCAGCAGCTCCAGCAGTGTTTTTCTAAAATGACAGAAGGGTGCTGTGGTTTTTTACGCTGAAGAGATATCCGTAAATATTGATTACATTGTCACTGATTTCCATATTCTGTTAAAACATGGCACCATTCCATCCAGTCTGCATATTGAATAACCACTGAAAGGATCCTGAAGGATACAATTTCTTTTTCGTGTTGGTGTTTATTGTCTACAATGACAGCAGTCACATTTATAAAGTGGCTGTTTCATACTGGACCTAATGCCAGTCCACCAGCTGCATGCAACACACAGAGCAATGAGTGACATTGTGCAACTAAAACTTGCAATTCATCCTCAGGAGTGCATGAGAAAAAAAGGATGTTAACTGAAGAAAAGAAAAAACAGACACTTGATCTATCGCAGGTGTTGCCAGAAGGGTGCAGAATTAACTGTATTCTATCGCCTGTCTCCTCTTAATCAACTGAAGAAAGCTTGGCTGGAGCTCACCCTCACTGTACCAGACTCCATGTCATATCAGCATTCCTCATTTCCCTCCAAAACTCTTTTCAATTAATACCAGATCTGCTCCTGTGTGTGTGTGTGTGTGTGTGTGTGTGTGTGTGTGTGTGTGTGTGTGTGTGTGTGTGTGTGTGTCCCTCTCTGTGTGCATGAGTGTGTCTATGTTGCTGCCTTATATGCCAAAGTGTATGCTGCTGTGTAAGGGTTTCCCTAGCACAGATATGTTCTATCTCACCCCCAGACATAATCGGGACTGGTCTCCACCGGTACAGAGTGGTACAGCTGCAGACCACAGTCATTCCTGTCTGCCTGCCTTCCCCACAGCATGTGTGCACCAGGCACCGACCTCACAGTGCAACGCCGACCATTGGATACCGAACAAAAGACCTGTGAATGGAACGAGACCTGGACTCCCTCACCCCCGTGAAGCGCTAAACTAAAACAGCCCAAAGGTACCCAGTAGAAGACCTACAAAATGTCACAGTTCTAATACTACATCATAACCTCAACAAGTGCCTCAGTCGTTGTGGTTTTCACACACGTTTGACTCAAAAGTGAGGTCTAGGTTTAATGCTTAGTGTGGGGTCATATTCTGCTGTTAGAACATACAGCTTTAAAAGGAAAATCACACTTTTGGTGACACACTTCACACTGTAACGTTCCAATGGTTTCCAGGGGTGTACACCCACTTCTCAGAATTTGCATGTTCAGTTGTTGATTTTCCACATTTCCCAGAGTGTCTTTTGACAAGTCTCAGAGATGTGTGTTCTTTGTGCTGGACGGACTGTGTGTTTTTTCAGGCAAAGAAAGGAAGAGTGAGGTGAAAACAATGCCACAGAGCAGGATGCCCAGTTGTTCAAATTACCTCAAATTACCCTTCAACAGGATTATATTTCACATGCTACTGGCAACAGCTCCACAAAGATGCAAGTTGTGGCTAAATTGAATTTCTACCAGGGCTGCCATTGGTAGAGAAGTATATCTGACAGCTCTATGATGGATTGCCCTCTGAATGATTGTTGAATGTCACTGCAAAATGTTAAGTCTACAAAGCAACCCGTGCCTCTTTCACCATGTGTTTAGACAGGTGCAAGAATACTGACAAGAAAGCTTTTGCTTTTGCCAGTTTCAATCACAGGTTCCCACAACTAAAAAAATCATTAGACAAGATTTTATATACAGTAGAAGCGCATTAAATCTTAAATTACATGAACACAAAAACATTTCGACCATGGTTAATAAATTTGTTTGGGTGGCTTTGGGGCAGTGGATCCAGGTGTAAACATAACAGTAAGGTATTCATTTATAAAGTTGTTATGGCAAACGTGTCAGCAAATAGTTGCCTTTTCACCCACCCTGCAGACACGGAGCAACATTCACATTTATTTTGAGTCATAATATTAAAAATTAAATATTTGCCCTCCTTTTAGCTTTACTTTGGCCTCCACCAAGTCCAAAGCTCAATATCTGGCTGTTAAGCTGCTAAATGCTACACTATGTTCCCCAGCTAGTCGCTAACTTTGTCTTTCTGCCTTTCGGTGTTGGGCAGGTAGTGTACAGTGGGTTTATCAGAGAATTCTTTCTGAAAATAGCTAACTGATGCTGGACTCGACACTGATGAGAACATTGAGACTAAACCAAAACAGTTAAGTTGTAGGCCATAAAACCAAAACAGAGAGAGAAAAATGTTTACATTACACATCAATTTACCGATGAGAAAAATAGTGATTACAGCAGCTTGAAATATGTTATGTTGACCCACCAAGCTACATACTACAGAGTTCCACAAATTGAACACTGGGCTAAATGATAGTTTAGCTTGCTGCTTGCCAAGTCAGCTGTATCTGCAATGGAATCATTTCAACATCAAGTCATGCATGTTTGGCCACCTGACCAACACCAAAACGACACAAAACGAGCCAGGAATTACAAGCTACATTACCTACACACGTTTTAAATGACTTTAGGACGAAACTTTCCTTTCAATATTTGAATCAAACAAGCTCTGCCCAGACTTGAAAGTCATCTCACACCTAAAGCGTGATTAGAACATCGTCCTCAGGGTGGTACAGATCCCCGAGCACTGGATATCATGTTCCCCTAGACATTCACTGTGACATGCACACATCGTTAAGAAAATCAAAGAATCCCTGTGTTCCTGGGTCTAGTGGGTGCCGTAAGAAATATCCCACCATATAGAGCAGTTTCCTGTTCTGACAGGATACCACAGCCAAAAAAGGGAAACCCAACACCCACTTGCAAATAACACTGACTCAGAAATGTCTAGAGGAGCCCTTGACATCTTGCTGTATGTGTGCGAGTTAGTATGTGTGTGTGTGTTAGGCTTGTGTGTCGGAGGCCTGCCATACGCTAGATGTGCTAATGCAGAGCTGTGAGGTGCAGTAGGTGTATAACAGACATTATAGAATACGGTAATTATAGTTAAGGCCTATTAATTACTATCAATTACTGAAACATCAAGAGTTAGATGAGAAGATTGATACAAATCTCCATTCTGTAAATGTATGGCTGCAGCCAGTAGCCTGTTAGCTTAGCAGACTATTTGTCGGCTAGAAGCAGTAATTTCCTGAAGTCTTGTTGTCACCATGCTGTTGCCAGGCAGCAAGTGGAGACCTGGGGAAGTTATGGCTACTGGCTTAGAAATGATCAGGTTGTGCCAGAAATCCCTCTGCTTCTACAAGAGACTATCAGGCACAGAACACAGCAAAGTGTCGTTTTTATACTTTGTCTTTTGTACGTTTTAAACACATAAAGATATAGGGTGTTAATTAGTGAGATTTAGAGTTACTGGTAGGCATATTTTACTTTAGACAGAGCCAGGCTAGCAGTTTTCCTCTGTTTCCAGGCTTCCAGGAGCCTCTACCACCAGGGTGTGCACAGGTGTACTGCATACAGTGATTGGGATGTGATATGTTTGTTTCTACACCTGCCATTTCCTCTGAACCATGTATGCTCTGATGAAGGTCCTTCAGACCGAAAGCTATAAATAAAGTGTTCTCTGCATAGATTTAAGTGTGCGGATATCTATTCTACCAGATGATTGAAGCTGAAAAGTTAATAAAGGAATAGACGACACCCAACAAAGTAACTACATTATTTGCTTTGTGACAGCACAAAAAGGAAATCAGCTTTGGTGGAAGAGATGTAATAAAGATATTCATAAAGGCCTCCTGACCAGCGTTAGCATAATATGGAAAAATCACCTCAATTGCTCCCACTTGGTAGAAAGAGACTGAGAGAATTGATGGAGCGATATGGAGGTTCAATTTGGCAGGCAGTGGCTTGGTTAAGGACAACGCACCCTCGGATTGACTGGTGCCTCTGCCTTATCTGTCACTGCAGACAGAGGGTGTTCTGAGGTTTAGAGGTCCTGCAGTGTCACAATGAGAAATGGGATGACAATCTTTCACTATATGGAACTTCCTATATGAACTCAAACGGTCTTCCTCTGATGACCCAACAGACGCACACACCCCCTGTCTGTAAACCATTAGTCGATGAGGGAAATATATCAGACACAGCACACACACTATATGCAGGAATCTTGAAATCGGCCAAAATACTGTATGTATCTGTTGAACAGTATGAGACTAAAAGCTACATTAACTGTTTATTTTTTTGCCACTTTGGGCAGCACACACTAACATATTATTGTCTTTTAAGTTGATATGTCTAAGGCCGGCATTTGCATAAAATTGCCTATTTTTACATTCAACAGAATAGAACATTAACATTCATGTTTCTGGCCACCTGGCGATTAATAGTCCAATATTCTCTCTCCTTTCAGCTCTGTTTAGGTCTCCACCAACTCCTTGAGGAAAATATTTGTCTTTTTAACTGTTACATGTTCCACTGCGTTCACCAGCCGGTGAAGACTGATGATGAACATTGTGCAGAAAAGCCAAAACAATGAGTTAAATGACACTATACTTCTCCTTTCACAGTACACATGGTCATTTGATGTATTGTTATTATAAAAATATAGAATGTCAAGTCAATTTCCAGGCTAGTAATTACTACCTTGTGATCTACACAATACTTTTCTAGCCTTGGGCATTACATCAATATTCCACATGCTCCAGAAGTTTTTTTCTTTTGCAGTTCGTCCTATTCACCGGTCTAATGCACCTCTGAACACCACACAGCTCTTCTACAGCTGGTGCCTTGCTGCATGCCAAGTGGCCTGAGTATGCAGATTGACTGAATATTGACATTCGATAATGTACAGTACGTGCTCATACTTTAAACTCTGAAGTTATATTGCAGTCTGAACTGTATGTGTCACGGTATACAGTAATATAATGACACTGCTGTATGTTGTCATCACAATGAATGCACATTTATGCAAGTCTGATTCTGACTGTGCAGCTGAAGCCTTACAATCATGTACTGTTGTATGCAAACAGACATAGAAAGGATGAACAAGCTGACGAGCATGTTTGACAAAAATGTTTCACTGTACCTTTAAAAGAAAGAGGTAGAGTGAAATAAAAGTGCTGCTCATGATGCCAGGCTTCTGTTGGTGATTCATCAATACGGTCACAGAGTCTCCCTAAGTTTCTCTCTCTGTGTGCGCCTCTCTTTCTCTCTTTCTCTCCCTCACTCTATAACTCAGTTTTATTCACATCACTCTGCATAATGCATGATAGCACATAGGTCCCCCAAGGCCTTTCATTACGTAAACCTGTTGCAAGAGGAGCCACAGCAGCATTTTTACAACATTCATCAAAACGGGCAAGCATGTGTATAGAGTGGTTTGTGATGTATTGCTGTTTGAGCGGCAGACAAGTCTGAGTACAATCACACTTACTTTCAAAGCACACACCAATGAGTATTTCTAAACACTTGGAAAGCTGACGCGAAAACTACCGGTGAGGCATTGTGTGTACCAGAAATAAGCAGATGTACACAGGAATGAAAGACCCCCTTCCTCTGTGGGTGAAAGGGATAGAACTCACCTCTGCAGGGCATTATTGTGAAAACCAACAGTGAGAGCCCCTTTCACTGAAAGCTCTCAAAGTGAGGTATTAAGCCCGGGGATGTCAGGGTCTGCTTCTTGATTTCGTGCATTAACAAAATAGCCACATACAGTAGAAGAAGGATATAATAAAATAGCGTCTGCAATGTAACACTGCACTGAAGACAGAGGAGGCGAGCTGGCCTTAAGAGGACCACTCTCTCCCACCCTGATCTACTCAGTCAGTCATCACCTGCCTGCAGCTTTTGCAGCTCACTCTGAGAACAGGAAGCACCATTTCAGCTGCAGAAATGCTCTTTCACTGATGTGTCAGAGTTAAAGTTCACAGTTCCTCGACAAGAGAGAGACTGAGAGATTGTGGCATAACCTTTTCATATCAGAGATCTGGCAGCAAGCGAATTCTAAGAGAGGTCCTTTTTTTAAAATCCTGGATCAGTATCACCCTGTTACATTAATAGATAGATGTTTGGAGTAAATCCAATGAAGAAGCCTCTGCATGTTATTATGATGTAAATATCCACTGTGAGAGATAAGAGGGGGAAATCTACAAGTGACATAAGCATACAACGGTGTGTGGTAGGAGTGGACCCATGGACTTACAGTATTAACAACTCACCGCTTGCATTCTTCCCACATATCAAGTGTTGCCAAACTTGAAGAGACCCCCATATCTCTGCGTCAGTGTTGACGGCCTGCTCCAGGGTCTCCACAGTGAACTTGGGGATTCCGTTATCCCGCTCCAGCAGCGCGCTGCGCAGCACACGCGCGTACACCTCGCGGAAGAGGCTCTCCATGCACGCAGCCAGGTAGATCGCCGCGTGCTCGTGGATCCTGACCGCGACCCTGCTGTCGACCATCCACCTGAAGAACTTCCCCACGTTGAAGATGAGTCCGCAGCGCACCGACTTACCGCGGCTGAACTTGTCCTCCTCCGTGCTCATGTTGTACAGGGACAAGGCACTCAGGGCCGCGCTGATGCAGCTCGTCGAGACGCTCCACGACAGGACGACCTTTATGGCACTTTGGATCTCATATTTGGTGCATTTGGCGTAGCGCAAACTCAGGCGCTGCGACTCCTTTGCGACCCTTACCAGGACCCGGCTGACCAGCACCGAGAGCCTGAGCAGGACGTCCTGCGGGGGAAGCGGCAGGGTCATCTCCTCGTCCCTGCTCAGCGCGCTCGCCACTTCCCCGAGGCTCCACGGCACATCCTCAAGCTCGGGTAGTTTAGCGCACTGCCCGGTGCTCTCCAGGATCTCGACGTCTTCGACCAGGACCGTGTTAACAGTGTCCAGACTGTTGTGTCGACTGTGCATGGATTCGGTTAAATGCCAGTTTCCCCCATGCGCCTCTGAGCAGCACAGCGACGCACTGGAAGATCTGAAGGAGTCAGCGGCTCCACCATAACCCGAGTCTAGCGTCAAATCCTCCAGGGTCCTCGTTACTGACTTGCTACTCCTTGCCATAACTGCACTTCATACTGTAAAAGAGGGCTTGGGGAAGTGGAGGAAAATATTCAAGACGGTGGAGTTCAGATACGCACGCGTCTTGCACGAGCTATTCTTACCAATATTATTCTGTTTTTTAGTAAAAGTCCATCCAAGGTTGTCGTATAAAGTTAAGGAGTAGTATCTCACTACAGTGCATCGACAGTCACACGGAGCCGTACCAGCGCAGTGCCTGACAGATGGAGGCGGGGCCGTGGAGACCCGAGAACAGCTGTCAGCCAATGGACTCTCGGGATGAAGCAGCAAAGAGTTTTAATTGGATCGCTTTAGAGGATCAATAAAAAGTCACTGATGTAGCCCATGATACGCCTTATTAATAATTCATAAAAGCGATGTAAACACTGAGCACAATGCTGGTGCTATAGTCTACTTTAGGGAAGTTTCTCAAAACTTTGGAACAGCGTAAGTGCAGAAATCCTATCATGTAAAAGTACAATGTAAAAGACAAAAACTGCAGTAAATAATACATCACATAATATGCAGTACAAGTAGCTGCTATTATACGACCATGTATAAGGGACAAGTCTGCCATAGAGATCAGGCTTTTCAGATATTTTCTGAGGGCCCATGTCTGAACGTAACATGACTCAAGACTATTAATAATAGATTGCATGCATAATGTAGCCTTCTCCAATCGTCTGGAGGAAAACTCAATGAAAAGATCTGAATTACTTTCAAGGTCATTCGCTGGGATCACTTGCATGGACTAACCTAGCCATTTTGTTTTTTCCCCCAAAACCCATCGATCCTGTGATATCTGCAGGAACCCCATTCCTGAAAGAATGGTGGATGCACAAAAATAGATAAACAACAGCAGCAAGGTAGTTGTTTTAAGTTGAATGCATTGGAAAAAACTGCAGTCATACTGTAATACTGAAACCAGTTCTCCGCAAATAACTGTAAATTTACTAGGTGGTGGGGAAAAAAAATCTTAATTCAAACCATGAACTGGTGATTTGCTCACCGATCTGAGGGCCTGTGGCTGCTTTACATCTGAGATGCATGAGACTGAAGCTTCTGTATTTGACAGTAAGCTGGACGTCTCTGGAGCAACAGTGAACCCTGGTGTTGTACAGTCAAACTTCAGTTTATTTGTCAGGGCAAAAGGCTCACATTTCTGTGAAATAGACTACTTAAATCCTTTATTCTTCACTGGAGATAGCCGTCTGTCAGGTTAGATACTATTACAAGCACGTGATGCTTGTAAATAGTGTAGTTATTCATTACATACACGTACATACTGTTCAGACTGTGAAGGTCACACAAGAAAAGGACAAGAAAGGAGACAGAGTGGGATTTGTGAAAGAAAACATGTTTCTCCAAAACCAGCTTATAGAAATCGTAAATGTTTCAGTAAGTTTTCTCCCTGCTCTTAATGTGAATGTCGTAAACAGAATACTATATATCTCTCTTGCTCTATTCCTAAATTTCCCTTTGGATAAATAAAGTTTCTAACTAGACCTATCTTTATCCATTAACATTGCTGCAGGAAGTATATCATCCAATAAAAGGGGTGAAAGGATATATTTTAGTATCATCATTTAAATGAAAATAAAAACAAAAGGAGAGAGACTGGGCTTCATAATCATAATGCTCTCTTCCTCCAGTTTCAGAGAGAGAATGAAAGAGATTGATTTGTTTTAATTATTTTGATTTATCTAAGTAACCTCATTGACTGCTCTATGACAGCTCTATGCTTCTGATTAAAAAAAATAGCTTTGATGTATAGCACTAAAGAATTTTGGAGAATCAATTCTTGTAAAATGAAAGTGAAACTAAATTGGGTTATAAAACTCACCTTGAAGGTCTTTTATATTCCTAGAGGATAATATAATACCACAATTTGTATTACTGTGTTTGCTGCAAATTAGCCTTTCCGGCCGAGGGTCTGCTTCAATCAAATTTAATGTAGAGGGGGCATTAAGTCAGATGGAGCACAATTCAGAATGAGGCAATTCAAAAAAGATGATTTTTTGCCAAAAGCCCTTTTAAAACCCACAGGAGCCCAAACACAAACCAAGTGGGGGCTTTCAGTATGGTAATGTTGTTCTGATGGTGTTGGTCTGTCCACCGCTTTGGTCCAGAATGAAATACCTCAGATACAATTGGATGGATTGCATCTGGTATATACAACTTTTTTGACCAAATAAACTAATGACTGAATGCACTAATGACACTCCTGTTAGCCTTAGCTACACTTTGTATTTGGTGCCATGTCAGCATGCCAGCCTAAACTAAGAACATGGTACACATTATAGGCTATCCACTAAACATCAGCATGTCACTGTGAGCATGCTGACATTAACATTGAGCTCAAAGAGCTGCAGCCGTACCGAGCAGCTAGCATGGCAGTAGACTCTTAGTATTGTTTCATATTGCCTCATATTCTGCTAAATTACAAGCAACACATATTTACATCGCTTAACATGTACACTATCATACACAGCATAGTGCTGATTGTATTATATCGTCAATCAACTTAGGGCATTGACTGAACACATGTTGGACAGGCTAACTGCAACCTACTCTTTGTGTCATATTCAGTCATTGGCCACAGCTGTGACTGCTCTAATCAAAGCAAACAACAACAAAAAACTTGACACACAAATTTAAAAAAAAAACGTTCTGCTCCTGGAAATGAGAAAACAGAAATGAATGAAAACATAATTTAATTTTAAAAAACGAGGGAAATATAAAAAAATGTGATGAAGGGAATTCCAAGGCCTTTCAAAACCAATTCTGGTTAAGCCTGCTATCTAGTGTCCACTTGCAAAACTACATGCAATTACATAACTCAGGTAACTTACTAAAAAGTAACTGACACATTGAGCTTTGCTGGTTACTGTCATCCTTGGTTCCTGCATCACTAAGTGTGCTGTTTCAAGCAAAGCTGATATCTGATGAATAGAGTCTGTCAGATATATGCTCTGGGCAAGTCAAAAGCCTGCACAGGTAGATATTTACTATAATAGTACATATACTTTAAAGCTGGGTCTGTGGAGCAAATGTGTTTTGACAGCCTGCTCCAGGGTGATACAGTATGTTCCTCTCACTGCAGCACAGCACGTTTCCTCTTAGGCATTTCTTTGATAGCCTATAAAAAGAAGTAATTAATACCATTTTACAAGTATTACGACCACCCACTGTGATATGGATTATTTTCACTGAGCATAATTAAAATCAAGCATTCCTTGTGGAGTAGAGAGATACTTTAACAAACAAAGAACAGATAGAAATCAATTATTGCCTGATTTGCCATGAAGTATGAATTTAATTTTATACTTCATAATTCACAATCCTACTGTCTAGTTTAGCTTTCATTTTCTTCATTTTCACAAATCTCTGTGCTGAACAGCTGAGAGACATATTTGTATAACACAAACATCAAGCCCTGGGGCACAATGGCAGCCCCTCATTTAACTTTTCTATGCAAAGTGATATTTTTTAGTTCACCGCTGTAAGCAGTGTTCAAATAAAACTAAATGATGTCTTACAATTACATTATTACATCAAGTCAGATACTCATTTGCATAGACACTCAATGAATGTACAACTATGTAATACAATCAATTTAATGTGCTGATGAAGCAGATTTTTTTTTTATCAGGGATGAGCTACTGCTTTCTATGTACAGTATGTTGACATGTCCAAAATAATAACAACAGTACAATATAATCTATACTTTAAGGTTGATTTCCTCTGTGTCTGTAATTTTCCTAGATATTATAACTAGAACGATGTTATTACAACCTACTGTTTTATTACTATCACAAATTACAATTTATGTAATTCAACTTTGCTCCCATTGGTTAAGATCAACGCTGCTGACAGTGGGCGGGGTTGGCTGTGCTCGAGGGTTGGCTGTGCTCAGTGGCAGTGTAGGCGGTGCGATCCCTGTGCTAAATCGAGCTCACCTAATTCGAGCCAGGCCTGCCTTCTCGGCATGTGCTCATCCGGGTACTTCTGGGTCCACCACGTAACCTCACGTAACTCGACCTAAATCCTCAGATTAGTTTCCTTTTACCTTTACTTTAGGTGGGCGATGTCTTTAATTCATGTTATGCAAAAGTGAACCCACAACATAAAACGTTGAGAGAATACGACTGATAATCGGCCTTTAGATCATTCACAACAGCTACAGATGTCATGTAATCAGAGCTAAGAAAGCACATTATGTAAACGTGACAGAAACACGTTGTATAACGGTTGAGGCTGACTAATCAGAGCGCTGCATTTCTCCCTGCGTAGGCTCCTGGGTCGAGATGTTGAAGGAGGTGTTGCACGTCAGACGTGTTTACCAGGCGCTACAATGTATCCACTGTTATAATTAACGCGTTATCGAGGTCGGATGTGCGGTATTTTAGTGTAGACGATCGTTACATGCGGAGACAAACCGGAGGTATTTCAGCGTTTTCTACTTTTTTTGTGAGCGTAGTTACAGGGGCTTCACCCACGCCTCGTTTGACAGCTAAAGAAAATACATCGTTTTAAACATCGCTGCTGGCTGAAAAGACTTGAATCAACGTCCATCGTTGCTACTGATCAAGAGTTTGGCCGTTTTTCTCGCGTCTGCTGCGGGTGTCTGCTGTCCCACTTTGCAGCTCAGGAGCCTCACCTCTGTGTTTGAGTTAATGGAGCAAGGTTAAGGTCAGATCAACCAGTACCACCACCAGTGCCTCTCCTCTACAACCCACTGACCAGGTTCAAAGCGTGGACACGGTTGTGAATGGACACTTGACTATTTTTGCTTTTTTGTTGTTATTGGGAATCCCCTACCCTCCTTGTTACACAACTGGGAATAAAGAAAGAAAGCAGGCGACATGGTGGTCAACACCATCCACTGGTTCAGGAAGGGACTCCGGCTGCACGACAACCCGTCTCTAAGGGACTCCATCCGGGATGCGGACTCCCTGCGCTGCGTCTACATCCTGGACCCCTGGTTTGCAGGGTCCTCCAATGTGGGCATCAACAGGTGGAGGTAAGCTAGACGTGAGAGCGAGGGGGAGTGATGGGTGGGTGGAGGGTTAAACAGAATATGTACTGCACCTCACCTCACCTCAGTGAACCCAGTTTAACTCTGCGTATCCATGCAATGGTCTCACTAACACTGACTCCACCACCTGTCTGTCTGTCCTAATGGGTCAGATGTTCGCAGTTTTGGATAATTCCTAGGCAGTGTTTTTGCACTTTCTTTGTAAATACTGTGGAACTAGATATTAAAGAGTATAATGTGAAATATGTCACACATTTATTATACCTATTACTGTTAAAAGGTATCTTGCTGCAAATCTGGCATATGAAACAGACAACATGCTCTATGGTAGCTTCTGAAATCGTTTAACTGTTTTAGAAGCTTTGTTTTATCGTTCCACCATTTGGTGTGGTTTTAATGTTTCACCAAAAAACAGGATTGCACAGGTTTAGTTACCGTTGTTTTAGCACTACTTGTTATGTCACATTTTACCCAAAACTAAATGCACTATATAGAATATCATGGTCACTAGATAAATGTTGCTCTATACAATGAACAGTTCATCACTTTGTAAACAGTCTGTGTTTCTCTCAGTGTATACATGGGATGTCACCATGTGGAGGTTTCCATGGTCACTCCCCCCTGAGTTGTAAACAAGTACAAGCAAGTTTTCATAGAAAGAAATACAGAAAAGGACTAACGTAGCGTACAGTTTACTGAATGAAACCTGTAATAAACTCTGAGTATTTTGTCTACAAACCTGTCCATAGACATTTTTTGTTTTACCTTTATTTAACCAGACAGGATTTATTCATTTGAAGTCCTCGTGATTTTGATTAGGCTGACATATCCTGCTTTATAATGCAAATGACAAGGTGTCAATGAATTAACATATATGGCAGAAAACACCATTTGGCCGCTGATTGACGTCAGCTAACCAGTGACTGCCCAATATTTCATACCAGTCACAGTCGATGCTGTTGGCCTTTAATCTCTCTAGATATTTGTTTGCTTTCTGGTCTCAGCTGCCACCAATTCATACCCTTACTCAATATGCATTCTGTTGTTTGCAACTGTGTACAATCATTAGTGACAACGACCAAGGCCAATTCCAAACTGTTGTAGTCAACTTGAGAGATGTTATAGAAGACGACTGGGAGTGTTTGTTTTCTTCGTTCCAGCATGTGTTAGTTTTAGTTTTTGTTCTCATTCTTCCCCTGATGGTCAAGAATCCACAGAGCATGATGAGCATGGCATCTTTGTTTGTTTCCCTGGATTCAGCCGTCGGCATGATCGTATCAGTTAGCCACCCAGTAGCTTTGGTAACGTTCTGCCGACAAGGAGCTGCTCATTTAGCTCAAATGCGACTAATGGAAATAAATGGTAACTATAAAGAGATGTATAATATTCAAAGAGAGCGAATTTTACAAATAGTCTGACAGTTTCCTCTGCTGACGTTCATATGGCGCATTATATCATTGTACCACTGTACAGTTCAGTATGAATTGACTGTAGTCCATAATAAAAGTAATTTGTAAAGAACCTGCTTGGACCTTCATGTCCTGTGAAGAGGTGTTTAAGGCAGTAAGCATGCCCTACCAAGATGGCAACACATTTTTCCAAGCTTACTAACTCTGATGCTCAGCCCTAAACGGAAGAAATTGGGTCAGTGTTGAGCTGATTACATCATCGCCACTCCTTCACTATTGTGACCTACATTAAACACACTCCCTCTTCTCAATTCTGTCAACTGTAATGCCGACACATGCTAAACCTCGTAATCTGGCTGCCTGCTGCAGTAAAATGAGTGGTTTTCTAAAAGGACTCCGGTGCTGTTAAACACTGCTGCTTTTGTCCAGAATTACTGCCAAAATCAACACAAAATGAGAGTTCTTCATAGTAGCTTTTATAGTGAAGCAAAAATAAAAGCGTAATAAAATCAGTCCAGTAGCACAGAGATTAAATAAAGAAAGCATTTCATACTTTCCCCAACTGCTGTATGAATGAATTGTATGAGGTTCTGGTTTGTTATGATTGTGCGGGTTGTAATACAGAGAAAAGGTTAAATGCTGCATCATCTATCACATGACAGCACTTTTATGTTTTCTGCCTCTCACTGTAATGCATGTTAGGAAGTTACTTCACTTACAGGTGGCACGTTCACCGTTGTGTTGAGTGTAGTTGTCTCTCTGCTACTGCTCTTGGTGACATTATGCAAGAGCTGTGTGTGTGTGTGTGTGTGTGTGTGTGTGTGTGTGTGTGTGTGTGTGTGTGTGTGTGTGTGTGTGTGTGTGTGTGTGTGTGTGTGTGTGTGTGTGTGTAAAAAGACTTCACCAGCAGAGGGCTGCCTGTTCACATTAAAACGCCTCACTTTTCATGCACTCTCTTCATTGATGAGAGATTTATGTAATGTTTTGTAAATATCACTGATGGTCACAATTCAATTTTTTACTTTGTGTGGTCATTTGTGCACATGAGCCGTATGGTTGTGTCTTTTATTTTGAAAGTTTTGATTAAAAGAAATAGCCCATGGGATTATCTATTGCTAAATAGGGCAAAAGTATTGTTGCGTACTGTAACGATGGAGATCCTGGGGACAAGAGGTGGCTTTGGAGAGCCCAGAGGATATTAAAAGACAAAACCCAAGCCAGCCACAGTCTGTCCACCCTGCTGTCTGTCAAGCTGCCGTACCACTGTACTTTAGAGCAGCTTTGAGGCACTTTAATTCATCCTTCATATATAATATAGTTTGGTTTTTGAGTGTATTTTTTTATTTTCAGCATAATCGGACTACCAACTGCATTTTGATCATTCTGTCTGCTTGGTTCCAGGTTCTTGTTGCAGTGCTTAGAGGACTTGGATGCCAGCCTGCGCAAACTCAACTCCCGCTTGTTTGTCATCAGAGGCCAGCCTACAGATGTCTTCCCTCGGATTTTTAAGGTATGATCGATGAAATGGAGTAGAAGAGGCAGTCTTATACTTTATGCTTTGTAATGAAATAAACTAACTTTTTAAAATGATTTTAACATAATATTATAGCTCATGTAACAGTGCCTGGAAAACAATGGAAGATGTTGATAGTGAACTTATGCATTTGCCCTCCCAAATTGATTGCTTGGAAATTAAATACTAAGATATTTCATTTTTTTCAGTCACAAAAGTCGCCTATGACCCCAGCTACATGTTAAGTGCCCTTACATGTTGTCTTGAAGCCAAGTTTGAAGTTAAAAAACTATTTGTTGCTCGTAAAAAATAACATTCACTATAATCAATGTGGTCAGTCCATATTTTTCATGCATTTCCTTACAGAATAAAACAATGAATTATATCTGTTGCTGTCCTTCAGGAATGGCAGATTAACCGTCTGTCTTACGAGTATGACTCTGAGCCGTTTGGCAAGGAACGTGACGCTGCCATCCAAAAACTAGCCAGCGAGGCTGGGGTGGAGGTCATGGTGCGGACTGCTCACACACTCTACAATCTGGACAAGTGAGTGACTTTATAATTTGAGTTGAAACAAATGTCCCATAGTAGTAAACCTGTTTGAAACACTGTTGATTTTCACCTCCTGCTTTGTGTTTGTGAAGACTTGTGTTGATTCGCTTCATTTGACTCTCCTAAAGGATCATAGAACTCAACGATGGTCAGTCTCCTCTCACGTACAAGCGCTTCCAGGCCCTCATCAACCGTATGGATGCTGTGGAGCTGCCTGCAGAGACGATCACATCTGAGGTCATCAAAAAATGTGCCACACCCATCAGCGAAGACCATGATGACAAGTTTGCGGTGCCCTCCCTGGAAGAGCTTGGTAAATGTTTTTGTATTATTATTTGAAAGTTTGTTAGGTGCATGAAAATCTCTCTCTCTCTTTCTCTTTCTCGCTCTCTCTCTCTCTCTCTCTCTCTCTCTCTCTCTCTCTCTCTCTCTTTCTCGCTCTCTCTCTCTCTCTCTCTCTCTCTCTCTCTCTCTCTAAATGACACAACACACAAGCACCGCTATCTGAGAGGAACGCCTAATTAGACTTCTCACAAACTCACCATGTTGATATCATCTGATCAAGCAGACTTTAAAGAGGTTCTAATCACATGCCAAGCTTTGAGCACACCACACTGTAAATATTCAAGAAGATATCCAACTTGACTCATTGACTTGCAAGAACTCCCAGCCCCAGTTTCAAAACATTTCATACGAGAAGCTAGCATAAATCAGGACATGTTTAGTTACGTAATAATAAGAACACTGAATCAAGAATGTATTTATCATGCGTAGAAACCCCATCTGTTAGACTCATCACTGTCCTAGACTTTGAACAATCTTTGAATCTATATTTGAATATTGTGCTTTTTCAGGTTTTGAGACAGAGGGCCTGACCACAGCAGTTTGGCCAGGTGGAGAAACAGAAGCACTCATGAGGCTAGAGCGGCATCTGGAGAGAAAGGTAAAAATACATTTTATTACACAGTATAAGCACAAAATATGAAGTTCATATAGTTCTGATTAACTTTAGATTGAGTGCTTACTTAGCTCAAGTCATTACATACATACGGACACTGACCCAAGACACATTTCTAAATAGAAATGGACGCAGGTAAAGCGTATCAGCCGATTCATTGGCTAGCAGCTTCTTCCTGCTCCAAACTATTGTTGTTATATCGGCCTTTAAAAATCCAGTATCGGTCATGTTAATGTGTAGAGGCAAGGGAATCCAAACTGAACTAAAATGGTAAAAAGCAGCCTATATCTGGTAAATGTCTCACTGCTGGTTAGATAACGATGACAAAGACGCATGAGATGTAAAACAGACAAATGGACTAGGGAGGGCCTGTACATTCCTTTGACTTACATTTACAATTTGGATGCCATTTAGTCTAGGATGGGGAAAAATGAGATCAGTTGCTTCATAACTAGAAAGAAAAGATTGATCATAAAAAAAACACTATGGATGACTAATGTAGTTTTGACGAGCCGTTTCTAGGATTTTCACACACAGTTTAAATGGTACATCACCATCAACAGCGTCTTTGTTTCACCTCTTTTAAGCCTCAGTTTTTGAGTCCTGAGACTTAAATGTTTCAGTTGATGTCTGTCATGTGTTTTCTCTCAGCGATCACAGGGGGATTATTTTCAATCAAACGTTGACTGACCTTTTTTTTTTAGGCATGGGTGGCAAACTTTGAGCGTCCACGTATGAACGCCAACTCCCTGCTGGCCAGTCCCACAGGCCTCAGCCCCTACCTGCGCTTTGGATGTCTCTCCTGTCGGCTCTTCTACTTCAAACTTACTGATCTTTACAGGAAGGTATGAAGGAAACCAGACAAGACAAGAAACAACACAAACATTTCATATTTGGAAAAGGCCATTTCATGTTTTATCATAATTTGCTTTCACTCAGATTGGTTTTATGTTGATGTGAGAAGCATAAGCCGAGGCAATACTCTGTGATATAAGCATTAAAATGACCGTCTACATCTTAAAATCATGATTAAGTACAGCTTTTTCTAAGCCTTTTTGTTTGTCAATTTGAATTTAAAAGTAAGACTGTGCTCTGTCTTATCAGGTGAAGAAGAACAGCACCCCACCACTCTCCTTGTACGGCCAGCTGTTGTGGAGGGAGTTCTTCTATACGACTGCCACCAACAACCCCTGCTTTGACAAGATGGAGGGGAACCCTGTTTGTGTGCAGATCCCCTGGGACCGAAACGCAGAGGCGCTGGCCAAGTGGGCAGAGGGACGGACAGGCTTTCCCTGGATAGACGCCATTATGACCCAGCTGAGGCAGGAGGGCTGGATCCATCATTTGGCGAGGCATGCTGTGGCCTGCTTCCTCACCAGGGGAGACCTTTGGGTCAGCTGGGAGGAAGGCATGAAGGTAAGAACAGAGAAAAGGGATCTGGAATCTAAGTACATGAGGTGCACAAAAAAGGAAGAGTTACAGTAAATGAATGTGCCTAGCTGCTGCTGCTGTCCTGATGTTTCTTGCTCTGATTGAAGCTACTAGCATGCATTGTCTCAACTGTCCACTGTCTGTGTCTTGTACAGGTGTTTGAAGAGCTGCTTATAGATGCGGACTGGAGTGTAAATGCTGGCAGCTGGATGTGGCTTTCGTGCAGTTCATTTTTCCAGCAGTTTTTCCACTGCTACTGCCCTGTGGGATTTGGCCGACGCACGGACCCCAATGGGGACTTCATACGGTCAGTCAGTGCTTCCATCTGCATCACATGAACATAAAAGCACTGGCCTTTCAAAAGCTCATGACGTCGTGGGTGTTTGTGCACCCTGCAGTCGTTTCAAATGGGGAACTAATATCTCATTGTTACCTTGTGCTCTTCTGTAGCCTCACATGGGGGGACTGATTTGTCATGGTTTGTCACAATATAGTCATGTGTAGTAATTGAACAATGAGGCAAATTGTGTGACCTAATTTAAAGAGCCAATATTAATTTAATAAAGACTGAGCTTTCACAGTCCACTACAACTTATCAGACAACACGTATGTGTATTTGTAGTGTGCTGCAATATTCTACTTTACCTTATATCCTGTTCCACACATCGGTTATCCTTCAAATCCGTCTTCATTCTCTTCTCTCTCTGCTTCCAGGCGTTATTTGCCCATATTGCGAGGCTTTCCAGCCAAATACATCTATGATCCTTGGAATGCCCCAGAGGAAGTGCAGAAGGCAGCCAAGTGTATCATAGGAGTCCACTACCCAAGGCCCATGGTGAACCATGCTGAGGCCAGCCGCATCAACATAGAGCGCATGAAGCAAATCTACCAGCAGCTCTCCAGCTACAGAGGACTGGGTAAGAACACAAACCAAATATATAAAACCTCAGACTCATTCTCTCCTGGCATCATTTTAATGCATTTCAAAATATCTGGAAATACAGGTAGCGTATTTATACGGATAAAACAAAGTTCAAAGGAAATGGCTTTTCCTATATATAGTTCTGAATTTTAGTCACTCATGCAATCCAGGATTCCTTATGAAACCTGTTATGAGACTCAACCCCATACACCACGATGATGGACAGTAGCTCTGAGAGCTTACTTGTTTTTTGTTTCAGATCGATTGCTTTGCCTTTTGACAAATGCAAATTACACAACATTGCAACAGAATACAGAACAACTAGATAAATGCTTCTATTGTGCGATCGATAAGGGGCAGTTTGCAGATAAAACCCCAGTAATAGCTCTGCTGTTTTGTAGCAACTATACAGGCACAAACTAAATCTGTCTGTCACATGTAGAAACGCTTTCTTAAGACCAGAAATATAGAGCCGATGTTTCTTTATAGTTGTCACAAACAAGTGTTGTCTTCTGTGTAAATTAAAATGCGTTGGTCTCCTTGCAGGTCTGCTGGCAACAGTACCTGCCAATCCCAACAATGGTTCGAACGGCAGTAGTGTCGGAGGAGTCCACTCAGGGACCAGTCATGGTCCGGGAGGGTCCTCTGAAGGCCTCTCCACAAATGCAGCAACATCTCGAGCAGGTATGTAGGTTGGATGGTTCACATCGTCATTGGTTAAGATACAGTTCTTTCAATGTTAATACATTACATACATTTAAAATTGTACAAGATACTAACACGTTGTTTACGCAAAGTCATTACACATGACTAAAACTGATACCCATGATAAGTTCTTTTATTTTTTTTTGTTATGTGCACGTATACTTGGCCAAATAAAGCTGATTCTGATTCTGATATTCAAAAACAATAAAATGCCTTCAGCCAAGTTGCTGAACTGCAAAAGGAAGTAACAGCTTGATAGGTTTATTCACTTCACTGTTCTATTTGTTGACTTTAGTGTTTTGTGTTTTAATGCAGAAAGAGGTAATTCCACGCAGAAGCGGCGCCGTGAAGAAGCTCCATCCAAAATCAGCTCTAAATCCTGCAGGCAGAGCAACTAGTGTGCAAAAAGCAGAATACAAAGAGACGCTCAGTCATCGGGATATCATCTTCTCCTGAAGTGCCCTCAGCTGACACACAGTAGTAACTGTAACTAACAACCATGGATAGATCCATAGATCCATAACATGTTTTGGTCTCCAGATTGGACACATCGCACATCTCAGGAACCGTGGAAGGAATTCAGAGACAATGCTGACATTGAAGAGAAAGAACCCTGTAAAAGAAGAGTATGAAAGGATGAAAACAATTGATCTATGAAGTCTTAAAACCAATTGTCTTCCACTACAGTATGTAACTGTACAACTGTTAAAACCACTTGTCATGATCACCAATGCCCTTTTTTCCTCTCAACATCAGTCAGGCATTGGGGTGAAACTGTAATTCAGCAGATTATTATATCAGCTGAATGTTTATCTAGGCATGAGTTCTCATATATAGTGAGAATCTGAGTGATGGGAAGCAACAACACAATCCGGAGAATGTGGAAGATTTCTTGTTTATGGCTGACACCCTCAGCCACTGTTGACACTGAGACGTAACATGACCGAGATAACACACAGTTGTTGCTTTTCTCAAAAACAAGCCTCCAAAAATGCCATATGAAGAATATTGGGTCACACTGTCATGAATCTACATAGTGTGAGAATGTTTTATTTTATCTCTCAAAGGACACAAAAGCCTGATGTACAGTATTAAGGAATATTAGAAGGAAGGCTGTCAGGTTTGACAATACAGCAGGTCTTAAAAAGACCATTTTACATTTTGTAAATATTCGTTTTAATTTCTAACTTTTTTTATATTTGTTTCTGTGGTTTCTAAACTACTTTTGTAAATAATGTGTAACCAAAACTCAAAAAGTTCCACTGTGAATGCATGTGCTTTCATCTCTCAGGTGATTGTAAATGTATTATTTTTGTATAAAGAATGACCAAATTCTAACTGTATTGAAATGGTAATAAATGACCTATCCTTTTGATTTTTGTTTTTTACTTGAACATTTTATTTGCAGTCGCCTGTATTTGCACTTGAGACAATTCATTTGAGATAGTGTGTTGCATATCACATCATTTTCCATATGTTTGTTTACCTTTCATCCTGTTTTCCTCAAATGTTGCAGATATTTCAAAAAAAAAATTAAGTAACCTATAGTGTCCACTGGTGGACTCAGAGGGGCGTTTTCAGTGGATAAAACACAATGCAGTGACTTCTTGGAGGAACTCACAGTAGATATAAAATGCCCTAGGGTGCCTTTCCAGTGGAGAAAACGAAGTGTGTTTTTGGATGCTGCAATGGTAATGATAAAACATGTTAAAGTGCCTTCTGGAGTGTGCTTCAATTGGAGAAAACACAAAGAAGTGCCTTCTTAGATGCCTCTATGGTAGATAAAACATGATGTACGTGCTCTCTAGCGTTCCCAGAAGAGAACACACGAGAAGCTCCCTGTTGGATGTAGATAAAACCTGATAAAGTGCCTTCTAGGGTACCCTTCCAGTGGAAAAAAAAACACATTGAAGTGCCCTCTTTATATATATATATATATATATATATATATATATATATATATATATACATACATACATACATACATACATATGCCCTATAGTCCGCCACTGAGTAGCTCAATGTTGAATTAGTTCATCTTTTAAGTAAAGCCATGTAATATCTGTTAATTACCAACCTTTCTATTTTTTTATTTATTTAATCGGCGGCAATTCTCACATAAGATAACCAAACTTTAATAATAAAGACTTTGTCAAGGGTTTATCAAGTTTTAAAATCTATTTGTGTGTGTTCTTTGAAGTTCATTTTTCAGCTTTTCGTTGCCTGCTCGAGGGAGCGTAACGAATTACTGTGACCGTCTTGTGAGCGAACCACGTTGCTGTGCGATAACACGGTCGATGTTAGCTTCGGTGCGAGGAAGTTGGCTCTGGTGTGCTGTCGAAACACACTGTTGAAGCTCGGACGCCCCTTGAGGATGCACTGGATCTCCACCGTGTCCAATAACAGCTGACAGCGTCGGTGGGCGGTGATAGCTCAGATCAAGCCTCTATAAACTGTCCCCCCGCGCATTAAGGAAGCACAGTCTTGTTTGCTGTGGTTGTTTGACGACACGTCGGGACATGAGCGGGGACAAAGTGCAGAAGAAGCCTATTCGCCTCATTGCAGCGGTCTGCAATGACAGGGGCATCGGGAAGGACGGACAAATGCCCTGGGATTTACCGTAAGAGTGAAACCGTTTGTGATGACGTCTCTTAAATGCTTAATTCAGTCAGGAAACGCTGCGCAGCCTACCTGTAACAAAGGACATCCTTTAACACAGGTAGGCTGCTATGTCGCTGGACAGCTTGTAGTTACAAGCGTTTTACAGAGCCCATAAGCTACAATAGGCCTGCAACTGTCTTGATAACATGTATAGTGTAGCCCATATGTATGCTCCATTTGTGTGCAGGACAGCTCAATAGTCAATAGTCTTTTATGTATTTTATCAGATCTTTAATAACATCCCTTTTTTGAACTGTTTATCTATTAGCTTGCATGTTCTGCAAACCTCAAGGTAAAGTTTTAAAGAAAAGTTTAAAGGCCTTCAGCCGATGAAAGCAGCTGCTAATAATGATTTTCACTCGTTAATGAACTAGTCCATTAATATATACCAGTGGCGTGAGTAATAATGCTTACTTTGTTGGATCAAAATGTCATGATACAATGAAACAGGCGTAAACACTTGTGACCAGAGGAGGAATGCTTGGTATTTTTAACTGACAAATGTCAAATGAAGTTGTTGAAATTGTCATTTAACTCCTGATTATGTGGTTAATGAATCAAACATGCTGCAGCAGAAGCAGCACTAGTTGTTAAGTTAACAGGTATGCCTTCTAGCAGCAGCTAAATGCTGAAGTTACCGGTGATGTCAAGGTGTAGTACAGCAGCAGTACAAGTGGGGAGTAAAGTGGTACAGTAGAGCAAGTAGCAGCAGTACTGCTAGACAGTAGTTATAAAAGTGGTGCCTCACTTGTACAATATAGTCAAATAAAAAGTAGAGTTGTGTTTTGATGTGTTATAGAACTACATTGTATTCACTAAGGCATCATTTGCTCTGTGTGCAAACTTTAAGCAGCAGTACAACGGGTTAATGAGCTTGGTAACAGAGCTGACTGTATAATAATATGTAAAATGTGACTCTTGCAGATCTGAATTCCAGAACTTTAGGGACCATGTGACGGGTGTGTCGAGACCAGGTATTCCTCAACCTCAATATTACATCATATTAAAGCCAACTCATATAGGGCTGGGTTTTAAAGCAGGAGCTAAAATCCCACTTGTATTTTGTTACTTGTACCAAAATTATATTTTGCAAAATCTAAAAGATCCATAAGGGGACATTTATGTTGGTAGGATGAGGGATAAACTGTTTCTTATTCAAAATGTATTATACCTCAATATATATCATTATCATGATTTGAAATTGCTTGATACAAGATTTTATCCATATTCGACCCTACTTGATGAAATTCATTTGGTATTTGAAACTTTCAAGGTTTTGAAACCCAGTCCTGTGCTATGTGACACAACAAGACACTTGAGAGCCGCAATAGTTTAGACTTAAGTGTCAAATATCTGATTCGTATCTGTTTCAGGAAAGCTGAACATGATGGTTTGGGGAAAACTGTGCTGGTACTCCGTCCCAAAACCTGATTTTCCACTGCCCAATGTGCTGCATACGGTGCTGAGCACAACGCTGGAGTGAGTGCTCTCTCACACAAATACCTGCATCAACAAGGGCAACAAGATATTTTGGGGTCGTCCACAACAGATCCTAGGTTTTCATGGTCACTCGCCTTTCTCAATGTAATGGAGATATCTCCTCTTACAGGACGGTTCCAGATCACGCCCACTTCTTGTGTCAAGACTTGGACAGTGCTGCCCGTCTGGCTGCACAGCACCCCCTCGCTGACTTGATTGAGACCATCTGGATTGTTGGAGGGACGCAGGTCTACGAGGTAAACCTGAGCATTGAGCTTTCATTCACGCATGTTTCCACAATCCTGTTATCCAGCATTCCCAACTTCAATCTGGTCAACTCAGTCACAATGACCAAACTCTTTTTGTTTGCATTGGTATGCATGTTATTTATGAGATCATGTTGTCAGCACTAACTTAAAACAGCATGCAAGCTAATGACAACCCATAGTTCAGTATGGATCTAACATGATCTCACACCAGCAGGGCTGGTAAACAGGAAACTGTTTAAACCTTTCAATGCCAAGTGGAGCCACAAATATGCAAAGTTGTGTTGTGCAGCTTAGATTCCTTACTTCTAATGTCAGTATGTTTCCTCCCACATTAAAAGGTCGTTCATATCTCATATTGTGCTGAAATACACATGGAAAAGCCAGGTTATTAGTACTGTTCATGTGACCGAATTCTCTGTGGCTTCTTGTTTATGATCAGGATGCGCTGAATCACCCGTGGTGTGACTTGGTTTACCTGACGGATGTCATGGCAGACTTTGACTGCAACATTTTCTTCCCTGAGTTTGACAGAGAACTCTTTAAAGAACAAGAAGGGTATGTGTTCATCTCATCCTCAGATTGTTATAGTGCAGGTTGTCCTAATCACAGAGGCTGAGCGTGCTGATGTTGAAATGTTAATGGTTAAATAGTTCCGAAAGAGCGATTTTTACATGCAAAGTTATTCTATACATGTCAAGCCTCTCAAGGGGGGCCAGCAAAGTTAACAAACTCACAAAACCGTTTTTCTTCTTGTTTCCAAACTAGATTTCCTGGTGTACCGACTGGAATCCAAGAGGAGAATGGCATTAAGTACAAATTCCAAGTATTCAAGAGAGTGACTGGTGACGCGGTGTAGACAACTAACAGAGAGTCAATGTCAGAAAAAGCCTTGAAAACCTGTCGAGATTTATTGCAGAGTCACCTCCTGGATAGACTGTGGAGACATGCTGCCAAAACTCAAACCCACTGTGCGTAGTTATATTATTGTAAAAGCCAAAGTCTTGCTAACACTCTTTGTCATATGATCATTGAGCATTCCAGTGTAAATGGGACCTTTTATACTCTTTGTAATCAATGAGATACTTTAAACACAATGGTCCAGTTTGTCGACCCAAGTCTTCTTCCATCGCTGATGCCTGGTAGAACATTATGATCTGCTATGTGTTTTTTTGTTTTTTTTTTAAATCTCCTGCCACCCTCTGTTGTCACCTTGTCAGCATTCGCATCTCGTCGTTCTCCTCAGCAATGTTGCAGCTGCACAAAGAATATGCTTGTCAGTCGGCGGCCTGTGTTGATGACAGCTTGTGCTCTGGGTAGCTCAGCAGATCTGGTCCTTTCCAAGCCAACATGACAGATACCCGCTTAGAAAGTGAATTGTCCTACTGGTTTGCTTTGATTCTATAATAACTGTTTTTATTTAGAAATACATGGAGACATTTTACAGCTTGTTCTTAGTTGTATTTAGAAATGGAATGATACAATTATTGATGTTTTTCTTTTTACTGTGTAGTCTTTTGTGAATCTAGGAGGTTTTTTTCTGAAAATAAATCAAGTTTTTAATGGAGTAACAACTGACATTTTGTGAATTAATTTTTAACTTTATTCATCTGGCGTTATGTGATCCTTCTGCCACTAGATGGAGGCATATCAATGCGACAACAAACAGAAAGCCAACCTTTATGCTGGTGGTGACTGCTTAACAATACATACCAGGTTTTACCACCAACGTTGATAGATTACACAGGCCATTAACGGTCTCTGGACCCTCTACATCTATTGGGTATTGATAGTCTTTTACTCATAATGGTCACAACGACTTTACTACATATCGAAGTTATAGATTTACAGCAATTACCTGCAGGTTTGAAGCCATCTGTTGTGACTGTGTCATCACTGTCAATCATTAAAACAGGATCAGCAAGAAATCAACAAGTATATTTACTTATTCAAGGTTTGGCAGCCAGGGGAAAATCATTGTGTTCACATGGGAACCAGTTTATTCAGGAATCAGTGGCGACAATCTGTACTTACTGCACTTTACACCTAACTGCCAATTAACTGTAAGATTTTAACAAATGTTCCCTTGCGGGATGAATAAAGTATCTATCTATCTATCTATCTAAGCTGTCTTATTCACACACGATGGCTGACTGTTTTCCATATCCGGCAGACATGTGACCTGTGACATGACCCAGCAACACCTGGGCCTACATGTTCAAGTGAACCTCTAAAACTACACAATAGGGAAGGAAGTGAGGCGGGCCTTCCGGCCACTGAATATATTTACTGGCTGTGTCCGTTGGGTAACCATTAATGATGCTGGAAAAATAAATAAGGGTTAAAGCTACACCGCAGCCAGCGACATCAGTTCAGGTGTGTGGTATTTGCTTTAATTCTGAAAGTACAACGCCTGTTTCAACGTCACTGATTTGAGTGTGTTGATAATTGACACCCGCAAGGAGCGGTCCAACAAGTTTTCTAGCTTGATAGAGAGTAGAATAGAGTAAGTGCCATTCCAAGCCCTTCCTCCCCAGTAATAATACAGAAGAGAGATTTTAGTTTGGTTCTGATAAGAAATTTATTTATAAAGCTCCTCTGTTTTAAGATCCAAGAGAAAGCGGCTCAAGATCTTCTTTTGACTTCATTTGTACTGAATCAAATACTCTGGATATATTTGATTTGGATCAAAAATAACAAAAATCTTTGGATGTGTGATATTATCCACACAGCTGTCGTGAGAGTTTTTGGAACTTCCAGGATCAGGTTTTTGGAAACCCATTTGTCCAACAGTTGATTTTCCGACCATTACCCGAGCCAAAAATATGACTTTAGTAAGTTCACCCGGAAAACCTCGTGTTTCCCCGCCATAAAGCGGCAATTGATCCGTGCTGTCCTTGCTGTATTTGTCCGCATATGCTGCATATTTAGCAAAATATATTCCTGAAAAAAACAAAGGAAGCCAGATCAGTCAGACCTACATTCACAGTTGTACTCTATATAGTATAATGTTGCACAGTCACTTACCGTTGCCATACGAGCCTTGTCTAGATAACCCTAAATCAAAGTTGTATGTGCAAATGCTGTCAACATTTCTGATTTTGGTCCCATGAAAGAGGTTTTTCTCCTGGATTTCTTTGACACCTTTGATTCTCATTAACTGCTTCTTTTTCCTTTTGACATAAGTAAACAGAAGGTCTCGATTACAAAGATGGATAATGATAAAGGGAATGGAGAGAGACAAATCCAAAGCCATACTTACCGACAATATATGTCCCATAAATCCATATTCTGTATCCTGCTGATTGATACAATGGATCTGTTCAACAGCCTATCTGTCTTCACATAATGTGCCACAGCCTGATACTCAGCACTGAGTTCACTCAGAGGGATTAACTGTGAAATGTATCAAAAACACACATTTAAATCAGGATACTTGGCCTAAAAAATAAATGAATCTGAGTTTTTAAAATCCCAATGCCTGTCTGTTTCTTTTTCAATAAAGATACTGAAAGTAAAAACATTTATAAAAAGTACAATTCGTGAATTTATAATTGTTATAATTGATTTTCTATTTGTTAAAATTAGTTAGTCTAATGGCAGTATTCTCTACAAGTGATTTAGACTATAGTTTTGATTTATGCATCAATGGCGCAAAACAATTGAAAAACAAAAAGGTTATCTATCCAAAGTCATTCTCTAAGTTGGTTAAAATTACGAATGACACAAATATGAATGTCAACTATGTTGAGAGTCATTTTTCTTTTTTGAACTTGGTGTTAAAGGGACTTTTACCATTAGCTATCATGCCAGACAGATATGTAATTTGAGGCAAAGTGGTAAGCAATACTTTTTCTGACAGATAAATAACAAGCGACTCCTCGAATCATCGGGATGAAAAAAACATTCCATCTGCTCCACAATACATACAGAAATTACTGCCATCATTTCAATGTGTGAGAACATACATTAATTTAGTTTCTAGTGAGCTAATTACTGAACATTTAAATGTTTTACTACTAATTCTACTGTGGTCCTAACTGCTTGTGTCTTCAAGGATGCCTGTTGTCGAGACGTATAGTTCCTTGTTCTACTGAATAGTTTTCAATAAATCTATTGTTTGTAATTGTCACCTGGTATGGACAAGTAGGATCAACCCTTTCCCAGAGAACAGGAGGAGCACTGAAGCAGGAGCAACTGTGGGAGGAAAGAGGAAGTCATTTCCATTGTACTTTCACTTTCATTACTCAAGAAACTAAACTGACATATCTATGACTCCCTGTTTTATTTTGATGTGTTTTTAAATCTCATTTACCCTCTTTCAATGTGGTAGCCCCGTTGGACACTTATCTGCCTTCCTGTGATGGAATCAGTCCGTATCATTGCTGTTTAAGGACACAGAAGTCATGTCAAATAAGTGCAATACAGGTAAATGGAAACACAAAATGTGGTCAGATAGGCTACCTGAGAAATCAATCTTGATGTGACAATCAGATGAAAATCCTATAAACACCCCTTTTGAGTCTCTTCCAAAATATTTTTCCATATCCTCACTTCTAAGCGGGTAATCAGGGTGATTCTGCAGAATGGACAGAAGGTAACACAAGTTTAGTTATACCTCAGACATTCTGCTCCACATAGATGTGTGTAAAGGTAACAGATAGATCTGATGATCTAGATCATGATAGACTTTAAATTTAAGATTAAGACAAAATCTACCTCAAATTTGTGCCACCTTCCACAGTCTCCCAGGTAATACCAAAACAATGGGGTTTCTGATGTGTCCATGGGTTCCACTGCTTCATTGTCTCCCATTGTCCTGACAAAATGTAATATATCACAACAAAAGCTAAACGAATAAGTTTAAGTCAGGTAAAACTAGGCTTCCTCTCTCTGACTTGCTCAGGTAACTATTACAGTTGACGTTGGTGTTCTTCATATGCAAATTAGGTTCCATTCATAGCCGCACCTCTGAAGTAGGATGTCTCTCCTCACTCTGAAGAGGAAGATGAAATCATTTCATATGCTAATTGGAAAAGTGTATTAGTTGTTGTAGCTGACGCTGACTGGCATATAAACATTGACACCATAAGTTAACCTACGCGATTTGTATTATTAGTTTATTTCGGCAACTGTAATACATTACGTTTATTGTAATTTCGGGTATCTTGTGTTAAACTTGTAACCGTTTTGTCCTTGTTTTACTCATGATAGACGAGCTTTAGTTGTTTGTAACATGACCAACAGCCCGGAAGTTAAGCGGAGCTCAGAAAGACGAGAAATGGCTGGAAAACAGCGAACTTTGTTCTTTCCCGTCTGTTATTGTACACGGTAAGGTTTATTAAGTTAACTCATTAAAGTACTGTTATACTAGTAAGTGATGAGAGACAGAGTATGTGTTTCTTTGTTTGTACATGAAGCTGTTTTTGTGTCTTCTAGTTTTCACGGTGTTCCATGAGAGGACAATAATAAACGTGAACATCGGTAAGAAGTGTGGATACAGTTGTAACATGTGCAAATTACAGACACACACATATAGCTTCATACGCCCTACACTCGCGTCAGTTTGTTTCCCTCACTTGTGTGCATTTACGAGGTTGCTTAGGATCCATCCTTGCACTGTTCCGCCACCTTGTGGCCAATATGATACTCTGATTCATTTTGTTACTCTCCCAAAAACACACACAATCATTCAATGGATTCAACAAATACACACAGCAAAGCAATATTACATTTTGTGGTTCATTTTCATTACAGTACTATACATGTGCTGGCTACATTCATTTTTTTTAAAAAGACACCAGGTGCAAAAAGAACCTGCTTATTCCTTAAAGAAACATGTTCACTCGGATGGTTTTAAGTCAAATGTGATGCTGATCTAGTTTTGGTTTGGAATGAACTCGGTTGCCGATGCATACAAAAAAATCCAACCTCGGCCATCGTCACGTCTTTTAAAGACGGAAGTCAACGGTCAAAAAAGTTACACAGAAACATATTGCTAAAGGACCACAAGTGAACAAGACATCACGACTTTATGTCACTGTGACACAAATAAAAAACCTTTCATGGAAAGGGGGAAAAGTGCACAGATGCATAGTTTAAAAAAAAAAAAAAATATGCAGAGGTAGAAGCGTTATTTTTGAATAAAAACAAAAGCCCATATCGAAGTTATAGATTTACAGCAATTACCTGCAGGTTTGAAGTCATCTGTTGTGACTGTGTCAGCACTGTCAATCGTTAAAACAGGATCAGCAAGAAATCAACAAGTATATTTACTTATTCAAGGTTTGGCAGCCAGGGGAAAAACATTGTGTTCACATGGGAACCAGTTTATTCAGGAATCCTGGCATGTTGGCAAAGGAGGAAGTCAGGGAGAGAATATGGGAAAAATAAATATGAAATATAGAACCAACAGAAAAGAACAAGTAATCATGAGTAGATTAAGACTTGACCATAGCAACCTGACCAGTACACCTTATGTCATAGAGAATCATGCAACTGGTCTTTGTAATCTGTGTCAAGAAAAGGAGACAGTAGATCACATCCTGGTTTCTTGCAGGGTATATGAAGAAGAAAGAAGGGCTTTAATTGCAGGACTACAGGTGCTAGGAGGAGGAGATGTCAGAGTTAAAGACGTGATTGACAATAGGGATACGGTGCAGAGAAAAAAAGGGTATGTTTTTGAAAACAACAGGACTACTTACAGGCCTGTAAGAAAATAAGATATGAGAAATGATAGAGGTAACTGCAGGAAATAATATGTTATTTCTTGCAGATTAAGGTTTCCATACAGGAAAAAGACAGTATGGGGTAAATGTGAGGTATGTAACTGCATGGAAATTGTTGAACATGTGCTGATGATAGGGTGTAGGAAGTTCAGTGTGGAAAAAGACAGACTGAAGGGATGGGTGGTACATATGAGAAGAGATAGGAGACAAACTGGTACAAATGTTTTGGATGAAACAGGTTTAATATTCAGAATATAACTTCTTTAAAAAGTCAATTTTTTTTTTCTACTATTGTTTTAGAATGAAAAAAGTGTCATAAAGCCATGATGTTACACATACACATACAGCAATTGGCAGCTTGCAACTTTAAAGTTGATATGTAGTCCACCATTAAATTAAAGAAGAAGAAGAAAACTATCTGCAAGAGGAACTCAAGTTGCAACGTTGGTTCAGACCGGTGGAGTGAGGCAGGTGCACACTTCTTTACATGTATCCGTTGACGCCAGTGCAGAGAAGATGAGAGGGCAACCTGGTAAACCTGTGTGACAGGTTTCAAACTGTGTGACATGTATTGTTTTCATGTATTTCAGACCTGCTTCCCTGTTCGGTTGAAGGCGGCTGTTAGTTGGAAGGAAAGACAATCAATGTAACGTTACCTGTGAAAGTTTTTATTGGACTTGAAAAATTCCAGAAAAATAGTTATAGTTTAGTGTGTGAAATAAATCTGAAAAAAGTCATATTATAGTGTAATGGTACATTTTTATTTGGTATATATTTCTACTTAGTAAAGATATTTCTATGTAGTATAGTATACACAGTATAGTTTACATTTCTACTTAGTTTGCTCTGAACTCAGTTGAACTCCACTGTGTTAGCGTACATGCCCAAATGTATCTTTCTTATTGTTGTGCAAAAGAAGACTTCACCCTTACCTCGCGCAAAGATAACTGTGTTGTACGAGAATGTTCCAGCACCAAGGCCGTCCAGCACCAAGGCCGTCCCGCCGCTTGTTTTGGTTGCTGGCCATTTGTTTTTCATTTTTGTTTCAGTCTGGGACCAAAATGTTTGTAGCATTGACCCCCACCTTTGCTCATTCTGTATAAAGAATTGTAATGTAAGTTCACTTTACACAAGGTTCTTCCTCACTGAGACTGTATGCATTCTGTTGTGATGATTGAACCTTCTGTGTGCAGAGAATAAATATGAAAAAAGATTTTCGGTATTCTTTATTTCAGCATTAAAAGACTCACCTCAGCAGGTGAGGATATTTTTTCCACCAGAATAGCATTTTGAAAAAAAGTCATAGTATAGCATGTCTTCAAATTTCATGAAAAAGTCATAGTATAGTATGTTGAAAAATATAATAGAAATTTCATCAAAAAAGTACAGTATGTCATGAAAAATGATGCCATGAAGAAGTCCTTTAGAAATTCACAGTATTTTCTGTCAACAGAAAGACCTCTTTTGTAGTAATTGTTACTGTAGTAGCGGTTTTAGTAGTTGTATTTGATGTTGTAGTTTTTAAAATAGTAGGCACACATATAAATGAGATGCAAATTCTAACATTGTACTTTTTTTTAAATATTATATTTAAATTTGTGCTTTTCTGTTCCATACCGCCCTTGTTCTCTCTCTCTGAAGCAACAGGTGGTGACACCACCTCATACTCCCGTGTCCACTTCCACAGTGGTGCTCTGGACGCTGGTGTCCTCACAGAGCTGAGGACTCAGCCGTGGTCCTGGCGCCTTTTAAACCAGGAACTGACCAACCAAGCCACTAATGACATGCACACATATTCTCTTTGTGTATTTCATAGTGGGTGAGTCACTGCACCACATCAGGATTATGAAAACTACCTGCAGTCTTCTATCACCCTGAGCTATCTGATTTGATACACTTGACTATTGTTTTATTGCATATTTAATTTCTTCCAGGTGGGTGTCAGACCTGAAAATTCACTCTGATACATCAGGATTGAACCCACAACCTTTTGACTTCAGACCCGCCTTTTATCACCTTGAACTATCTGACTTGTTATTCATCCAGTTTGTCTATAATTAGTGAAAAAACTCAATACAGCTGCTGGTTGGTAAAATGTATAAATTTAACTAGCAGGCTCTACAAAGCTCAACTCCTAATTTAACCTTCACTTTATACTTTGAAGCTCTCTGATTCGTTGTTTCTTACAGCAATGCTCTTTGGGACTTGTAGTCAATAACTAACTTTATTTATTTACCTTTTTAAGCAAACATTTCTGATCTTTTGTACTGAGGATGTAACTCAGACAGTTTTAATTTCATCCTCATGTTGAAAATGTCTCAACAACTGATGTTAAAGTGTATAAACAAATCTCTTTCAGCTAAACTCTGACTAAATAAAAAGTGAATTATCTTTCTTTGTTGAGTGCGTCTGTAATATTCCTGTTGTCATCCAGTGTTGAATTGATAAAAGTTAAAAAAATCAATTGGATGTCTGTATTTTTGGAACTTACTTTGTAGGATTTTATATAATTGATTTGTTTGGAGAGAAAATATGGACAATAGAATATATTGAAGAACTATTAAAATATGTAATTCTTTGGCACAACTGGAATTAAACTTTCTTCCAAAAGTGTCTACTTACTCCACGTTTTTGAGATTGTAAATTATTTGACACTTATATCCAAAGTGACTTCCAATAAGTACATTCAACCATCTGGATGCAAAAATCAACTTCAGCAAATATGCTGACCTGCTTCAATTGCCACATTTAACAACAATAAGAGACAGAGAAATATTTGTATTTCTTTATTATATATTATTTAGTGAACCAAGTTTTCAGTCTGCGACAGAAGATGTGTTGAGTATCTGTTGAGCACATGTTGCAGCAACAATAACAGCAATGCATTGTTTTAATAAAGCTCTTTTCTAACCAAGTGCTTAGAAAAGTGCTATTCAGAAATAAAACAACAATAAAGAGTAAATGTGTTTCACTGGCTAGGGCCTCTAATTAGTCTCTTTCCACAATACATTTTAAACACATATAACACAATTGAAGTAGCTTAAAAATGCAGATTGAATAGTTTATTTTATATATGTTATATGCAGAAAGTTTCTGAAAGGTTGTGCAGGTTACTGTTTAGTTTTTCCAGAAGTTTTGTTTGTGTAGTTGTAGTAATATAGTATGTCATACATTTTAATGAGAATGGTTGATTGGTGGCACCGTCGTCTCACAACAAGAGGGATCCGGGTTCCATCCTGGGCTGCACAGCCCTTCTGTGTGGAGTTTGCATGTTCTCCCCGTGTCAGCGGCTTCCTCCCACAAAGACATGCAGCTTATGTTGATGGCTGCCTCTGAAATTGCCTGTAGCTGTGAATGCGAGCGTGAATGGTTGTCAGTCAATAAATGTCCGCCCTGGGATCGGCTACAGACCCCCCGCGACCCTGAAAAGGATAAGCGGTTACAGATAATGGATGGTTGGATAGTGTAGTGTGTTGAAAAATGCCATGAGAAAATGTCATACTATATATGTCTAAAAAGATTTTAAAAAAGCCATATGTCGTAAAATATCATGAGAAAAGTCTTGGTATAATATGTAATAAAAAGGCCTAATATAAAATGTTAAAAAACTCAAACTTTTTGTATAATATGGCACAAAATGTCATAAACAGAGTGTAGTATGTCGACAAATGTCATGAACAACTCATAGTATATGGAGTGGCTAGTTTGTGATGAGGGGCTTCGTTGATTATGCTCAAGTCTTAATAACTTAATATCTTACTGCTACTTTAACAACTTGCAGCTATCTGAGTAATGGTGAGACACCACAGGATCTCACTATCAGGAACTCAGTATACTATTATCATTCTTATGACACCATTTTTACTACGTCATTACATTTATATAAATTGAATGTCATACTATGTACTACAATTCTTTTAATGCTACTTTTTAAGGCATACTATACTATGACATTTTTCATGTAGTTTTAAGGACATACTATACTATATTCCTATTGTACACTATGCTATTATGTTTTATGATATTATTACGGCAAACTATCCTATGACATTTTTGTAACATTGTTTGGCATACTATGATATTTTTTATGAGAATTTATGATCTACTATAGTATACTACATGTTTTATGTAATATTAAAGGCATACTTTACTGTGATATATTACTACTATATTTACTATTACTATTTATTCTTTATTTTTATGGCATTCCATATTTTCTAATGTATACTCTCCAATAACTTTTTATGACATTTTATGGCATACTATACTATGACTTTTTATGACAAATGGCATATTATATTATATTTTTTGTACTCTATACTATGACTTTTTATGACAAATAGCATATTATATTATATTTTTTGTACTCTATACTATGACTTTTTATGACAAATAGCATATTATATTATATTTTTTGTACTCTATACTATGACTTTTTATGACAAATAGCATATTATATTATATTTTTTGTACTCTATACTATACTATGACTTTTTATGATGTCTTTATGGCAAACTATACTATGACATATTTATGACATTTCAATGTCATTGTTTACTGTTTATGGCATACTATATGTTAGGATATTTTTATGGTATACTATAGTAGGACATATTTTCTCACCACTCATTTATTGCATATTATATTAATACAATACTATGACATTTTTATGGCCTACTGTACTTTGACTTCTTCATTTTTCATGACATACTACACTTTGACATGTCATACTGTATTCTTGTTTATATATGGCATACTATAAGACATTTGTTTCACTTTCTATAACATACCATGGTATGACATTTAATGGCATTTTTTATGACATACTATCTCTGTCAAACCTCAGATAAGCAATGACAGTGAGCCAACATGCTCAATACAAGGACTCTGGAACTGAAGCAGCTAAATGGAATTAAGCCATCGGTGATTTGATTGGTTATACCTGTGTGAATTAGATCTTAAACAGGAGCAGTAGTCTGAGTATGAAGGACAAGCAATGGGATTGTAAAATAAGGCATGTATGAATGAGATGGAGTGACAGTGAAATGATCCCAACAGACTGCACCTCACCACAAGCAAAATGACCGGTAGTGACAGATGATGTTTCAAAATTGTGAATCTCAGATTGCAATGTTCAATATAGAAAGTTATTTACTTTTTGTGCATTGAATATCCATCAATGTGACATTTATTTACCTTCCGCAGCATGTAGGCTTTGTAATATTTGGATGTTGTCGTCTGGGTGCAGTGCAGGGTAGGAGTCTCTTCTTGAGTGACAAGTTATCACAGAAAACAAACCTTCTGGCATAGGTGGGGAGAGAAACGTTGAGTCTAAATCACAATCTATGATGTTTATATATAAGTGATGAAACACCAGAGCCATAACAATATCAGATTAGGTGTGTTTAAGGCTGGAAGTTAGTATGTAGAGGAACCAAACATGGATTTGAAATGTATAGTGTAACTTTAGGTTTTCTTTTGTGGTGAAAAGGATTTCTCTTTGAATATTGTGGATTAATATAGATGCAATAAAGTTTATTTTTCTCCTACATTAGTTGCTTTTGATAATAATAATGAATATATTTTTTTAATAAAATGTAACTCACACTGACTTCAAATGAGGAATATTTACTGCAGCAGCGGTCGACCAAGCTCTGGTTTCAGCTGGAAATCATAGCTTTTAATTGCTGATGTCATCTGTTCCAGGTGAGATATGACCCATAAAAGCAATTTGTTAAGCGTGGCTAATATCTACCAGTGTCGTGTTTGAAATGAAAAGGGACAATTTATACTCCGTCTTATTAACCTCTCTGGCTCGTCTGTGTAATTCAAAAGCACAGCACGGGTTGAAACAGCAACAGAGGACAAGAGGACAGCCGGTAAGTAATAGCGGTAACTTGCATTTATACACCTGAGGCCTCGTCTCATCTGCCTCACGTTGATGCATCCTGGTTACCTCCATGTATTTATTGCTCCGCACCACTGAAAGACCTTGCAACATGATGCATTTAGGAAAATGTCTCTGATGTCTGTGTGTAAAATAAGAAACCTTCAGTCCATCAGCTGCGGAGTACTTGAGGTACTGTTGTTGCCCCTCGGGGGTTCCATGTTGTGAATGGTTTAAAAATGAACTCTAGTCAAGCATCCATCTGCTGAGCTCAAATTCATTTCCAGATGCACTCACTTTCGCATCATCTGCCCAGTGGCTATCACCATGACTACAGAGCCATGCTGAGTGATGCAGGCGGCAGCAGATGGGCAGTGGAAGTTGTTCACGTACACCCGCCACACACACACACACACACACACCCTCAAGACACGCAAGTCCTCGCTCTTTGTTGTGACCCCCATCATCCACATTATGACAGCGAGGGAAGCTTAAGGCGTAAAGTCATGGCTACATTAGCTGTGAAGCTCACCGCCATTAAAGGCACTCTTACGCATGTTTCGAGGGCTTTTGCTGGCTTTGAAACATTAGAACACATTAAAAAAAGAGACGGGGGGCCAATTTACAATGCAATCTCTTGGTCTGACAATGCTCAGAAAGATACTATATATATATTTTGTGGCCTACACTAAAATAAATGTAGGCACTAACCCAAAAGCAGTCTTTTTACCTTCATATGAAGCACATAGACAGGAAAACCTTAATAAAGCCAAACATAGTGGAGAATCTATCTTGATTAAATGAAATGAAACTCGACTGCTTTTTGAATAAATATTGCAGAGTGAGGTTTTTTTTTTATCCTATGGTGTGGGTGCATTTGAATTCATTTGAAATGATATGACATTTCAGTAGTGAATTGGCTTAAAATAAAGAGTCTCCATCCGTAAAGTAACACTAAAACTCTGAGACACAGTTAGATTTCCTCCCTGAGGATCACAATAGTGCTGCCAAGAACATTGTGTGAAACTGAAGCACTTGCACAGGCTGTAAATAAAATGCTTTGAAAAGCCTCGTTTGTCCTCAGTCATACATTTGATAGACCAGTCGGCACATCTGTCTTATGTCATGCAGCGTTTTATGTGAAGTCATTGTAATGAGGTAACTTGTAAATAAGCTGGAATAAATTATTTATTTGGTGAGGGACGACATCTTCTCCAACAAGTGTGACATATTTAGATGCCTTTGCATTTTTCTCTGGGAAGGCGTTACATAACCATTCTCATCTCTTACAATATGAATTTGCACCTGCAGTAAAAGTGTGCTGCTTTTAGTGTGTACTGTTTGTAGATTTAATGCTTGAAATAAGTGCACCTAAGGCACTCTAATCTGATACTGACAAAATGTAGGTGTAAATAATCACCAATACACTTTTACACAGCCTTAATTCACTTGCATTAGTCCATACAACCTCTGTCAGTCATCTCCTCTTAAAGGGGCGACAGGGTTAAAAATTGGCCTCTCTCTTCGTAACAGTAATTTGCCATAGCTCATCTCAAAGTCCTTCTTAGTGCCGTTTAGGACCTCCAGGCTACCCGTCCTTGCGTCATAACCGTGCACCCTCAGTCGCTGGATGCGATAATTCACTATCTGCGTGGTCAGCTCCAGAACGGTCGGAGTCTCTTTGATTTGAGACATGCTGATCCCGGCGCTGAGGAGGCCCTTGAAGCGCTCAGCCAGAATGATGTCAGGGTAGTAAAGCACGGCTGGGCAGTCGAGGATGATGTCCCGCAGCTCTGCCTCGGAGCAGCCCATGGTGTCCTGGGAGTACGCCAGAGTGCGGCGCATGCTGTCCGGGTTCAGCTCGGTGACAAAGCCCCGGAGTTTGGACAGGAGGCGGAGGAGCTCGGCCGTGCTGAAGCCCTTGTCTCTCAGAAACAGCAGGTTCTGCCTCAGCACCTCGGGGGGCTTAAGGAGAACAAACGGGTTCTGACTCAGCAGCTTCTGAAGCCAGATCTTCATGTTGGCCTCCTCGCCCCCAAGGTCCTGGTAGGCCTGCTGCAGGGTGCGCACCATCAGCTCGTTCTCCTCTACCGGCCGACTGAAGTTCTGCGGAGCGCTGGCCATCAGCTTGGTGATGATCCGCTTGTTGAGGTTTAAGCTCCGAAAGTGGGCGATGTTGTTCCGCTGGTTGTCGTGGTGGCTCGACGAGGTGAAGAAGGAGGCTGGGAATTTCTCAATTATACCGACCAGGTCCTTCTGTTTTGGGCACACAGACATCCACAGCTCCCTCTGAGCCTGCATCTGCTCTGGGTGACAGAGGACAGCCTCAGGGTGATCTGCTAGGATCCGGGCAATGATGGACCCCGAGGCTCCCATTTCCTTCAGCAGGTCAGCCACCTCCTTAGTATAGGCGGGGTTCTGATGCAGAACCCAGCCCTTTAGTTTCCGGACCTTCTGGATGTCCACAGAGAGATCGTAGAGAGCTTCCACGGTCTGCTGGTTCTCTGCTGAGCTCAGTGTTGCACATGGTCTCAGGTGTAAAGGTAAAGCTGTGGTACGTTGGCAGCGGAGGCACAGGGACGTTGCGATCAAACGCAACATTGACGCGAAGTCCGAATGCAAATCACCTGAGTGAGCGAGAGAAGAAGGAAGTGCAGTGGGTGACAACCAAGCAGGCATATAACATAACTTCTTCCTAAAAGTTCATGCTCTGAAGTAGCAGTGGGAGCTAAACTGAGCAGACAGTTGCAGCGATGTAAGGTTCCCAAATTTAGCAAGAATGATGATGCTCTGTGAGGCCAGAGGTGCCTGTCATGTGCATCTATCGAGACAGGAGACTGACAATCATGACTAATTGTTTTTGTTCCGCTATTCACAGAGAACTTTCATCCAGTACAACAATATCCTCCTGACTTTATGCACAGCCAGCGGGTATTTATAGAGCTTCCAGATTACTTGTCACTGAGCCACACAAATAAGAAAAGAAAGCTAAATGTAAACAAACACAGTCATGCTACTTATCTGAACTTCCACTTTTTAACAATTATTGACAGAATACTGACGACCAGATGTATTTTCATTCTGCATTTGTTGCAACAGAAAACCAAAGAACTGCTACCTGTGTTATTTTAAAACTGACACACTGTCTATGTGATAATATCTATTACATAAAATCACTTTATAGTAATTTACCCCCCTGCTTTGACAGAGAGGCTACCCTGATGTTTATTTTGAATGCTATTTTGCTAAACACAATTCATCATAGCTTTGCCTTAATAACACAGACGATAACTTATATTCTGCACAGCTGGTGCCAGATGTTTCATGTGGGGAAATGGAAATACAGGAGCTAACTCCGTCAGTCACAGTCAATGACCATCAGGTAACACATTACTACAACTAAAGGGACTTCATGGTCGGAGCTGAGTCAATACATCTTCACATCTCAATAGAGTTGGCGCGGATAAATAATAAGCCCGTGATTTCAAAATAAAAGACTTCTTGAATGACGTCCAGTATTTTATTTGCTGGAACATGCTAGGTGTTCAGCTCGCTAGTGAACTAACGTTAGCGGCTAGAAGAGGCACGAGCATTGCGGGACATTGTGTGATTTAACCTCCGGACTCAACGTACACACTGACTGATGTGTATGTTGAGATTCCATCTAACATATCGACATTTTTGTTTAAAAGCTACTTACCTATAGCAGCGGTCAGAGGAAGTGACGTTTTGTTATGAAACTGGTGTCTTCTTCTTCTACTATTACTCTCTGTTGTTTTGTGTGCCCACCGCGCCGCGCAGAGGCGGTGCCTAGTACTGCAAAGCAGCGTAACACAACTGATTAATTCAAATGTGACCCTGAAATAACTTCTTTCTTTTTTTTTAGGAAAATTGCATCAAACAGAGCGTAGAAAAGTGTTTGATTTTATGCTCCCAATGCCCCATTTCATTCCTCTTTTCAAAGCTCTGCTCTTTTATTGCAGCCCATATGTCCAGTAATTAAATAATTCTGGCAAAACTCTGTATCTCAAACAGCAGTTGGTGCACCTCCAAACCCTGCAGCATACGGGGCCCTGATGAGCGTAATCAGCACAAGGCTGAATTGGACTGAACACACGGAGAGTTTTCTCACAGTTGGTGCTTAATCATGATGCTTGATCACCAGCTCTGCAAGCTGTTCCCTCAGCAGCACGGAAGCTGCTGCTGCTGAGTGGGTAGCTGGGTTCATTATAGTTTATGTACTAGTAAACAGATGATGCACCTCAAAGGAAAAAAAAAACAGGTTGGTGTGTCTCTCTTTTTTAATACCCAATATGTTGACAGGAGGGAGGTGGTCATCAGAGGCCACTGATAGTTAGATACATTATGTTAAACTATCACAAGAGAGACAAAGATGATGATTTTGCATGTGTTTCATGGGAAATGACTTTCTTGACAGTGAAAAGAGGGCATGAAACAACATGTGGGCCTGCAGAGTAAACAGTGTCATTCACTCGTCTTCTATTTGCAGTCAACCTGTTCAAAATGTCCCTCGCTTGTGACGAGGGTTTAAGTAAAGTCACGCAATCAGCATCAACCCTCTCTTGCTACAGCGCTCCTGTTGTTTCTGCAGCAATGAGGAACTTAAAACATAAGCAGCACTTGAGGTGTAACAAATGCATATATATTACTGGCAGTGTGCAGAATCCCCTGATCTGTTTTGGGATTGTGATCCAATTTTTGTCAAGCCCGTCTGATAAATATGTAGCTGGTGTGGGACGTGTGACTTGTCTAGACTTGAGACATATTGCCACATACTTACTGTGACATTGTTGTGTTTATCAACGCTCAAATAAATGAAGCAACTGTAACCAGGCTACAGCACAGTCAAACTCAGAGAAGCATCAATAATCCGAAAACCTTTTCCGATTAAAGGTTGGCATAGAGTCACAGTCATAGGGTATGAAGAGGAAGAGGAAGGGAGAAGCTTTTCCAAATTGCCATTGGGCAAAACAAGTAAAATGTGGTACAGTCTGTCAGACCCATTGAAGATGCTCACACACTAGGTGATGCTTTGTGGAGTTAAGAAATACGAATGTGCTTAATTACAGGGAGTCCTTACCTCACTAGGATGGATCCACCCATCCATTTATTCAACTGAACTTTTTAAAAGTGGCCAGACATTTCCTCTACAGCAAACGTGATACCAAAACTACTCCCTGAATCACTTTCTGAAATGGTGCCTACAGTACAGGATTTTCCAGGCAGGGTGCTCGTCCTTTGTCATATAATACTAGAGTAAGCTGCCTCCCACTTACAACCTGAGAAACCGAAAGAGAGAGAGAGATAGAGAGCCTGCTTTGTCATGAGCACTCTCAAGCACAGTGTAGAAAAAGAAGCGCTGCTGTACATTGTGTACCACAGGTTTAACTTTGTGTCTTCCTATTGTGATTTCCTGGCTGTGCAATTTTGAACAAGAGACATTTAAACTTGAATGCAACGCCAGTAAGAAGTGTATTTATCTTTTTGAATAGTAAAGTTATCTTTTCCTATTTTGTTATCTGGAAAGAGCCATTAATCATTGAGTGAAGGAGTCGTAACATAACAGCTGCGTCTGGTTGCTTTATGGTAGATCAAAGTCAACATTTGATTTGTGGTGACATATTAATGAACTTATTGGGCAGAAAATGGGGCAAGCAAAATATATTATTAACTAACAAGCAGAGATGTTTAGTATCAACAGATTATACTCCCCCTACAGTTACTATTTGAAAACATCACATAATGATGCAAAGTGCAACATTACGATGCCACGAGCACTACATTCCTAAATATTGTTTGATTTGAGGGTATTTTGTATCATATTACTCAGCTCTTGCAGGTATGAAACCAAGGACACACAGCTCCTTCCAGCTGATAAACAGCACAAGACTGAATGAATCCTTTGTGTTTCCTCACAGTGCCAAAGAAAAAAACACAATAAGGACCAGATAGATTACCTGATACTTCTATATTTAGTTCAGATAGTAGGCTCACTGAATAAGAGCCTGATGATAAAGAAAACACACACTGCAAGCATTCGCAAATGCTTGTAGAAAAACGCATGCGCAGATAAACACTCCCTCTTAACAGCGACCTTGCATGGTGACTGGACACACCCACAGGTGAGTGAAAACCTGTCCATCAACACAGTTAATGTACAACCAGGAACAGAACTTTTTATTTTCAGGTTCTGTCTCTTGGATTTTGTTTCGCTTCATTGGTTGTCTTAGACTTGTTACAATTCTATGAAAGACTTTAATGACTAATGAGTTTCCACCAACACCAGTCTCTCATCAGTAATGTCACGTGTGTGTGTGTGTGTGTGTGTGTATGTGTGTGTGTGTGTGTGTGTGTGTGTGTGTGTGTGTGTGTGTGTGTGTGTGTGTGTTCCTTCCTACGTCTGTCACTCTGAGAGCGTGTTTGTGTAAGTCTGTGGAAGAATGCAGAGGAGGAAACTGATGTTAGCAGGAGGTGGACCTAAAAGGGACAAACCAAAGTGGATATATTAAGCACACCTTCTGGAGTGTGACAAACACATGGCCAGGGACAGGCATTCAACATGACCTCCATCAGGTTTCTGGAGTTACTGCTTCCCCTCCTCCTCCACCAGGTCTACAGTGAGGAGGCTGAGCCCGTGTTCAGAGCAGAGGGCGCCATTATCGAGTTGGGGTATTGTTTTGGAGCGGATTATATTGTTGTTTATAGATGTGCACCGGAGGGAGACCAGCTGCTTGGCAACTCCTCGGCCGGCAACACGTCCGTTACACCTCCTGCGGACCTCCAGAGTCGCATCCACATCAACAAACAGCAGTACCTGCTCGGGTTCCAGATCAGTTACCTCACACACAATGACTCAGGGATTTATAGGAGGGAATGCTGGCAGAACCAGGAACTAGTCAACCAGCACACACAGCAGCTATCTGTGTGCAATAAGGAAGTGGCATCTGAAGAGATCCTTGTGAATAAAGGAGATGGAGGGGTTGAGCTTCTGTGCAACAACACTTCCATTGGTTTGGAGGGAACCTCTGTGCGCTGGTACCGCGAGACGTTTCCGTTGTATAAGCCCACACTCTTCCTGGATAGCAGTGTGTCGCTGGACCCTCTAGTGGAGGAGCTAAAGGGTGTCGTGGAGGTCAGAGACAACGGGGCGTTGCTCTTGCTCGACAGCAGCAAGTTAAAGAATAACCAGCATTTTATCTGTCTCGTGAGCAGAGGTAAGAATTGTCTCAGTTTCCAAAGCATGCAACCACCAGACCGCAGTGAGAGCAGGGACATTTTTGCCTCAGATGGGGACAAAGTGGTATTAAAATGCCCCTTTGATGGTGACTACCAGCACTGGGAGACACCACTGGGGAAACTCAATGGTAGCAGCGTGAAGATGTCCATATCATTCGGTGACAAATCGGAAGACTTCTCATTGGTAATTCCTGCTTTCTCTGATGAACTTAGCGGGGACTATTCATGCATCTCCGCTTCGCTTGAAGTGCAGTACTTGCTGGTTCTTTGCCCCCAAAAGGAATCCCAAGAAAAAGTTGTTGTTGAAGGCGGGAGCGCCCTGCTAGATTGTGACATGGACAAAGATGATTCCCAAAGGGTGCAGTGGCACCGCAGAGAACCATCAGGCGAAAATGAACTCATCCACGACTCAAGGGACGAGACTGTTCCCATCCCAGAGGATCTAAGGGGCAGACTGTCTCTGTCCAAAAATGGCTCCTCACTGACAATCTCCCACCTGGAGGCGAAAGATCAAGGAGTGTACTTGTGTGTTGTTTTAGAAGACCATGGTTTCCTGGAGGGGGATGATGATTACAATGACAATTATGATGAGGAAGGTATTGGGGAAGAGGAAGATGGCCTATTCTGGGATGACACATACAGGTGCATCTTTAAACAGGAGACCAATTTAAGGTCAACCCAGAAACCAGGAACCAGGAGTAATGAAGCTGGCCCCACAGCCGATCCATCTGAAGTCTCTAATGTTACTGGCTATGCTGTGGGCTTCGGACTGGTGGGGCTGATGGTGGTTGGAGTGATTGTGGCAGTGATTGCATTAAAGAGGAGAGCAAAGGCCAAAGCGGCCAACGACATAATAATGAGCGTGGATCCTCGTTGTACTGAGGTCCTAACTCAGAATGATGAAGATCGTGGTTAATAGCTTTTGTAAAGTAGCCCCAAGGAATTTTACATCCAAAGGACATTAATTGTGCTTTCAAATTTGTCCATAAAACAGCAGTGGGTGATTGTGAAAGAGTCGTACTATACTTTCAGTTTCATGCTGATGCTGCCTTCCTCCCCTCCTCTCTTTAGAAACAAATGACATATACTGGTTTTATAATCTGATGAATGCAATTTCTTCAATCATAACTCCATTTTGTCTTCTGACTGAAAATATCAACTTGTTCTGTATCTAAAAAGAAGAAAATGTCAATGCTGTCACAATGTCTTTCGGTATAGCCAGCACAGTCTGAAAGAAAAAAGAATACTGTGTTTTGAACTTATCTGATGGCCTGACAACGTGGTATGGCTGTTATGTGACATTAAATGATGACTAAAAACCAGTCAGGCTGCTCTCCTGTCAACAGATTTTTTTGGTGTCAATAAGGCAGAGTGTAACGAAAGAAAAGTAAGAATCTAAACAGAAAGTTATTTCACTGTAACACTATTACTGCCCTGCACATTAAAGTAATGAATATAACTGCAGGCTGACTTTTTTTAGGTAATGTTTGTTAGTATCTATATAACTGACCTTGTTTTCTTTCTTATACGCATACTAAGTTTTATGGTTTTATCACTCTAGAATATTTAGACCAGGGGTGCCCAATACGTCGATTGCGATCGACCAGACGATCGCGGAGGTATTGCGGGTAGATCGCATGCCATTAAAAAAAAATTAGATGTCCTCATGGCATTTGCCACTTGATTGACGTACATGGCAGCCAGTCTGAGATCACGTCTTTTCTAACACACGGGTCACAACGTATGCGCGGTCAACCGCAAAACTCCGGTGAGCTAATTAGTTAGCCTCCCAATTTACTTACTCACAGAGGAAAAGTACCCAAACATGAGGAAATGTGCTACCTTCTTGACTGCATTATTCGGCTCTACTTATTTATGTGAGTCAGCCTTTTCCCACATAATGAATATTAAGTCCAAATACTGTTCCACCATGACTGATGATCATTTGAAGTCTGCTTGAGGCTGGCTAGCAGCTACTGCAGCTACTATGCAACCCTGGTTGATTCCATTCAGTGCAAGTCATCAGAGTATATAACCAAAAATGTACAGAATTGTATTGTTCCATAAGGATTCATGCAGTTATGCAAGGTACGCCAACATATATTGTAAATATAAAGTATACTCAGTATATATATATATATATATATATATATATATATATATATATATATATATATATATATAAATAGATATTTAGCATTTTGAATGTAGGTAGATCATTTTGACTTGGTCATTTTAAAAGTAGCTTGCAAGCAGGAAAAGTGTGGGCACGCCTGATTTAGACTATTATGATTATTTTGACTGATCTTAAAGTTGCATGAATTTATATATTTTCATTTTGGGGGCAGCAAAAACAACCTGTAATCGCAACATCCACATACTATCTATCACCTTGTAAATGGGACATGGCGTGTCAACAAACAGTTGCCTATAGTATTTACACATCCCAGCATAAACGGAGTAAGAGAGTCATGTTTTGGTCACCTGAAGAATGTAAGTCCAGTATTTACGCAGTGAAATAGTGAAACAACAGTGAATCAAAACATTAACGCTGAGGTGAGTTAACAGATGCGGAAATGCTTCATAAAGTTGGGTGAACTGCAGAGTCCAGTAATCAGTCAAAGAGTCAAATATTGAATCAATTGATCCATTGTTATTATAAAGATAGTGAACGGTGCAGCTATAAAGAAAGGAACTCAATCATTTGGCCAAGGAGGAACCAAACATGTTCCACACCTTTTCTACGTTCAAACAATCTTACTTATCAGGGGTAATTGTGAAATTACTATAAAATGTGTTTGAAATGTTTTTTTAGTTTTTTTCAGATTCACAGGAACAAACTCAAGCTGTCACCACGACTGTTCCAAAAGGCTCCGATGTGTTCTTGAAAAGCAAGAAGAACAAACAAAGACATGAACATGTTTAAGTATCTTATATTTCTTTGTGCGAGTTCTCATATCTTTGATCAAAATTCACCTTAAGTTATCTTATACAACACACACAGATATTGAATCAATATCTGCTGTGGTTCCTGAGTACTGAGTAAGTTAAGCAGCGCACTGCTGAAGAGTGAACATCAATATTGATCCAATATTGCTGTTTGCCAAACATAAAATGGGATACAGTATATAAAGTGATTGTATGTGTTATTGACTAGCTGACTTTGTTGACATATTGATTCATTTTATTCATTTGATTGCATTTTATTATACATGATTATATACAGTGGGATGTCTCGTTTATATTTTATATTTATATTTTAACAATGCCACAATGCCAGTGTGGCATGAATTTGAATAAAACTTTCATAGAAGGATTTGGAAAATGTTTCATCTTCAGTATGTAATCTGATTTGGTCAGTTAGAAGAACTTCCAAACAGAGAGAGCAAATGTTCGTCTCATTAGAGTGCGATTATCCATCGCATCAATGAAGTGTTTAGAGATAATATGCAGGAGTCGTTGTTATTTAATTGCAGAAGGTAGACCCTGAGCTGCTCTGGGGCACGGCCAATGAAACACGTGTGCTCTCCCTCCAGTTGTCGGTAACATCGGGGCCTGGAAAGGCTCCTGTTCTCCTCTCACAACCTGACCACACTTTACAACAAGCTCCACTAGTGCTGCTCCCTCTAACGTCACACTCTAACGTATAGTAAGCCTATAGTGTAAAATGTATCGTGTACGTTTAGAAACTTGTCCAGGAAATCATTACATAAGTGAACAACTTTGATTTTTATTTTTATTTACGTTGTTCCGTCTGAAGGGAGAGGTTAATAACTCACTGGAAGGGAAACATTAAACATTAACAATTTGATCCATTTGGACATTTAATGTCCCACTACCTCAGCAAACAGTCAAGTGCATTAAAGGAATAGTTGGACGTTATGGGAATTTAGCTAATTCGCTTTCTAGCTGAGAGTTAAATGAGAGAATCAATACTCTCAAACATCCAATCTTCTCATCTAACTCTTGACAAAAAATGAATAAGCATATTTCCAAATTGTCCTTTACATTTGGGTAAAATAGCTTAATAAACTTTACTTTTTAATAATTTTGTCCACATTGACTTGCAGGGGTCAAATTACAGTTTGCACTTTTGCATACCCAAAATGCAACCAGTGAGGCAGCAACAAGCTGCAAAATGGATGAGCCAAAACCAATGTTTTTATTGTGATCGGTGATGCAAAGCGGCACCGATGTGTTCTTGAAGCTTTTCCATCTTGCAACATAATCTGGAGATGTATGCTATATTTTCAGAAGCCAGATTGTATGACTCCTACACACTTCACCTTTTGGAGCCCTGATAAATATTTATGATCCACAGCAGTGCCAATACATCCAGATAAGAAATATGGTTTCTGTTTTGAAATATTTGCTCAGCTGGTATATACAAAACACTGAATCTTATTTCATCGTTGTTCTTAATTTGATGTTGGGCCAATATCTGATGCTGCACCTGCAGTGAACAGATGAACATTTTGGGGTATCCAAAATCAATTGTTTACCTGTTTATGATAATAGCTGTTCTTTTGGTAAAAAGAGCTATAAAAGAGCTATAAATAACATTTTAAATGTTAAAAATACATCAAATCAAATCAACTCATTTTATGAAAAGTGTCAAATTGAGCCATTAATGAACGACGTTAGCTTTGAGTAAAAAGAGTAATTTAGAACTCCTGTCCACAAGGTCATGGTCTGTTTTCAAAAATAACTTTATTACGACATCCATGATCGTGGATACGTACAGAACAAGGGGAGCAATGTTTGTTGCAGAGGAAAAAAACAGTCAGAGTCATCAAAGTGTTGCTGACAACTTGATAAAAAAAAATCTTTCACAGACATGGTTCTGCTTGAGAAGCACGGACGAATCAGATGACTGAAAAGAGAGAAGGAGGAAGAGAGAGTGTCTTCCATATTTGCCAGTTTGCTTTCCATACGCCCCTTCACAGGCTTGATTGATGGAGACACAGATGTGAAAGAGGAGCAGCTGCTCGGTGCTCTCAGGTGTAATTAAGAAAGGGCTCGGTCACACAGAAAGGGCCCCGGGAGGCCCGACAGAACGCCGAGGAATCAGCACGCCTCAGAGAACAGCAAGATCCAGCAGCCGGCTTCCTTCGGCTTGTTACAGTGAGAGACTTTAAATGGATCGGCTTAATTGTCGAGGCATCTCTCAGACCATCTGTGTGTGTGGGAGGGCGTGTTTTAGCTGCATGTCTGCCTCTATCTGTGCTGCATGTGTGTTCGAGCATAAGCAAACTGTGAGCTATCACAGTGGCAGGGCAGATCCAAAGTTAGAAAAATAATCAATTAAATCAGCCAGGAAATTGTGTTTCAAAAACTTGTTACTCAGAGTCTCTTGTGTTCATTTGGGCTCGTACAACTTCTGCAGAACACGCCGAGACATGTGACTAGACTCCAAATTTCAAGATTATCTGAAGTTTTCTCTCAAACACACACATGTACACACTCCATTTTTCACACCAATGCAACAATCAAAAGCACAGCCGGCAGATGTTAACTTGATAGCTCCATGGCTCCCCCTGCCCCCCATCCCAGGGCACTTCTTTCTGTCCGATCAGAAGGCCATGTTCTGTAGAATCAGCACGGCTGCTCGGTGCTCCCTGGTCGCTGCCGATTTGAGCCTGCGGAGGCCCGATCTGCTGTAATTTGCCAGGCCCATTACTCCCACAAATGCGATGGCTGTGAGCCCTGCGAGTGTGAAACAGTTGGTGGGATAGAGAGCGGGAGAGAGAGAGAGAGAGAGAGAGAGAGAGAGAGAGAGAGAGAGAGAGAGAGAGAGAGAGAGGGAAAGGAAGAGAGAAAGAGGGACAGAAAGAGAGAGAGAGAGGGCGAGAGAGTGGGAGAGAGGGAGAAAGCAGGGTACCTCGCTATTGCCTCTGTCCTGCCACAGTGTCTGAAAGTGTGTGATGTGTTGTGCTAATGGCACCAATTATGCACCAGAGAGCACTGCTGATGGGCTGGTTTCACAGCAAAAATGCTGGGAGACTAAACGGTTGCAGTGGGAAGACTTTCGGTAGCAAAAAAAAAAAAAGTGATGTTAGAGGCAGGAGGGAGACGAGCCACTTGGGGCTTTTCTTTCGTAATAGCGGTCTGCTCGCTACCCAGACATGCGGAGGTGTCTGGTTGGATTGCAGCCACGCAGAAATTTATGTCTGTTTCTTTCAGAGGAGCAATCCAAGCGAGACCAGGACCAATCAAACGCTCTCAATAAAACTGACTTCCCTCTGGAAGTCTCAAAGGCTTCCAGTAGATTTGATTTGAAGTCTTTAACTTAAAAAACTAGTGGCCGTGGGGCTGTGATGCTGTGATGCTGTGATACTGGCTCTCTGTCAAATTGTAAAACTTCAACTCCCCTGTGTAATGAAACTGTTGGAGAGTAGAAGGTGCATCAGAGGTAATCATTCCGTTTTTGTAATCCCCTGGCATGATTGTGCTCATTGTGTGATGTTTACAAGCGACAATTAGTTTATATACCTTTTCATGTGTTGGTGTGGAGCATCATAAGGGAACATTTTGAGAAGAGAGTCTTCTTGCAAGCAAAGGGAGCTAGACTAGAAAAATCGTAGTCATGTAATTGGCTCCTCTGGCATGTCAGAAGTAAAAGAGTTGTCTATGAATGTCTTGATGGGTGCCAGGAGAAAACTTTAAAGAAAGGAAAAAAGTTTTAATTTCATTACATGGTGTTGAGCTACCCGCATGCATACGGCAGATAATTACAAGTCTTTGCTTGGAAGCAGATTTTTTTGTTGTTGTTGTTGCACACAGCAAGGTTCGACAACACAACTGCAGAGACGACTTGCTCACTCATGTGCAGATGAAATAAAAAGAATTGCGGGGGGAGTGAAAATGAGACCATCTATATTCAAGAGATCTCTCAAAAACAATCACACAGACGTGCATCGTGAAGGCAAGCCAGCACAGCCACACCTTTGATGCACAGATGGCGTGTGTAAACTGTCTCGTTCCCCCTCCTGCTCTTCCTCCTCTCCGCTGAAGTCTCTCTCTCTCTCTGCCTCTCTCATCCCTCATGTCCCACATTCTTCCTTCCTCTCATCATCCTGTGTGTCACTCAACGGATTTCTCTCAGTCTGCCGGCAGCACAGCACCTCGGCTTGCAACCCGTCCTGCCTAAATTTAATAAATGAAGCCTTGCAAAATTGGCGAGCAGGGCGGTAACACCAGGGCTGGGTAAATGTTAGCTGAAAGCTTCAGTTTACAAAGACGGTTCGCTCCTTCTGTGATTTGGAGATTTCATAGAAAACAGAGAGCGATGGGATTGTCTACGGGCGAAACAAATTTATGCCAGATGATCTTCTTCTCCCTAAATGACTTACTGAACACTGAGCTGAGGCGAGCCCAGTCAGGAGTTCTGTGGGCTTAAGGATAACAAGCAATCAAACAGACTCAGACACTAAGTCTGATTGGGGTCAGCATCATTGAATTCAGTCATGACCTCCCGTTAGCGGTCAAGAGATGTTAAAAAAATAGGGGGGGGGGGGCTGATTACAAACATGGGCCTTCTCAGTGTCTGGGAGCAGAAATTGTGCTATATAATAAGAAACCCACTCAGTATATCTATCAATTCCATTTTGAGAAATAAACATTTTCTTTCTGGCAGTGTTGGAAAATAAAATCAATATCACCTTTCCAGAAATATATGAATATATAAAGATGGAAAAACACATAACACATAACCACCTCTTGAAACAACGACATGTCATTTTTTACACAAAGCAAAGCAAAGCTTGTTTTCAGTCTAGCTAAGTTAAAATGCTGGCCAGCAATACAACTAAAAACATGGGAAACCACTGAGCTCCATTATATCACATTTGTTTAATCTGTACAAAAATCAAAGTGTAAAAACAGAATTTCGCTATTTCACGAGTGGTCATGTTGCCAGGCAACCAATGGCAATTCCATGAAGTTACTGCTCACATCGAAGAAGTATCCAAATCATTAGATATCAAATCAATTTGCCCGCTATTTCGTATATGAAAGGATAAAGGAGAAATATTGGAGGTAAGTAGCTGAAAGAACCAAAGCTTCTGTTGAGTTCTGAGTTCAGTCAGAGGCTGAGATGAATGCAAACACACACACACCACACACACACACACACACACACACACATGCTTGGTAGCTTCTCTACATCTCTACAGTCGGTGTATTGGCTGTTTAGGAAGAATAAACATTTAGTTCACTAACGGTCCAGCAGTCAGATTTGCACAGACAACGCAAGGCAAAAGTTTGCATTGCTTTCTGTCTGAACCAAACACACCTGTAGAAGTGGTGGTTCATATTGTGTTGCCTTTGGCTAGGTGTTTCCTCCTGTTTCAAGTCTGGCTGTTGCCATATATACCATGGTATCAATTTTTCATCTAACTCTCAGCAAGAAAGCGAATATGCACACTCCCAAAATGTCAAACTCTTCCTTTGAATGAAATAATTGAGTGTCTGCATGGTGTTGTTACTATCCAAGTCACAAAACCTCTGGAGAAGCTCTCTGATCTTGCCAGTGCGATGCCAGTGGAAATAGAGAAAGTGTGCCCTGTTGTTTGCTGAAATACATTTAGCTGTCTCTGATGGCATATACTTGTAGGTGAAATGAGATTTCTTTGCTTATTGCACTTGTGGTGAAGGAGCAATGAATAAAGGGCTCCCTCAAATGAGACGAAGCGCATAGAAACATTTGCTTTCCTCCACAGGCAAAATTTCTAACTTTTATGAGACCTGCTTTACCTTGTGACAAGCTGATTGACAGATAATCTGACTGACAGATCGCATCTTTAAAAGAAAGTGGAAGGTGCCAAACAAGCCCAGATATAGAAAAGCAGTCAGTGAGCTAAGCAGACAAGGTTACCCCGAACAGTAGAGAGATTTCAGCTGCATTTCCATCCGCTTTATGATGAAAGACTGCTGTCATGTTAAATATCAGATATGGGGTGGATCACAGAGATATTGGGAAGAAAGAGTGCAGATTGGCGAGGCATTTGTTGAGAGTCTGATAGTTCTGGAAAAGGATAATGAAAGGCACTCCAAATCTCTAATGTGCATCTGATTTTATGCTCTTTGCATGTGTGTGGTGAGGAGCAAGTGTGGGTAGGTTTAGCTAAACAGGGAGGCCCGCTGAGGATTCAGTTTTCGCTCACAGAAATTTCAACTTTTTCTTATTGCCTGCTTCAAATCTCACCAAGAAGGTGTGGGGGCGTTCGGCTGCTCGGAGCCGGGGAATCGATGCCGTAGGCACGCAGAGCGAGGGCTCAGCGCTGAGAGGTGCGGAGGACGGTGCACTCTTGTATCACTCACTGGGCATTCTTGGCAGCTTGTCGTACTTTGTGTGTGCTTGTATAGGAAGACCTTTGGCTAGTGATGTGCCCTCAGCCCTGTGTCGCCAGAAAAAGCCTATTCTGTATCCGCGTAGGTAGACTTCCCGTCCTCCAGTTCTTATTTCTGAGATAATTTCCCCCTGCCTTTGTTTTGGTGCATCTGCTGCCTGAAAGGTTTAAACACGAGTGAGATGCAGAGGGCAGAAACGTTGGAACAGCTAATCCCCCACTGATAAAAAGGTGTAAGGCTTAAATCATCCAACAGCAGAAATGATACAAGTGAGAACTGAGACGCAGCAACGACAGCAACATTATTTCACCAATCTGTCTGTACATCACAGTAAAGACACACTTTAGCCAGCGTGACTCTGCCACAGCAGGAGATAAATGTGATCGACCCCCATTCCCAGGAGTAATGGAGCTGTCAAAGGCCAAGTCTGACCCCTCAGTAACCCACCGGGGGCAATGATATGACACCTATCCCTTCACACTGGCAGCGTCTGCAGCAGAGTGAGGGGGGGGGGGGCATACATCTGACTATAGCAGTCATCCTCACTAGAATGAGGAAAAATAGAGGTCATTGTGCCACTGTTATCTCATGGGAGAAGTGTGTGTGTGTGTGTGTGTGTGTGTGTGTGTGTGTGTGTGTGTGTGTGTGTGTGTGTGTGTGTAGTGAGAAACCCTGTAGAGAGCTTGACAGTGACAGAGAAGGAGGAATGACACTCATGGTAGGAAATGATTGTTTGATGCCCGGCAGGAGCAGATGAAACCTGCCTCAGTGAAATATGAGAAATGTCTGGTCCTCATACACCAGCAAAATAAATTAAATCACGATGGCAAAAGAAGCAGCTTATTTTTATTTATTTAATTTTTTCTGCGAGACTGATAACTCACTATGTTGCTTCTATTTACTGCCTGTTAAGATAAGATGCATTTCCAAGACGCAATGACACGTACCCTACGGCATCAAAGCGTAATGCACGGCGAGGCAATCTTGCATCCAATCTAGAGACTCAGCTCCAGTAGTCGGTGTGGTCTCTGGAGGGGTGAGACACGCATCCTCTCTCTGCCTATCGCCGCTCTCCGTCCATGGCGCATCTCCAGCTCTGAATCCACTTTGGCTCTGGACACACCGGCGGCAGCGCTCGACCCACACACACACACACACACACACACACACATATATATATATATATATATATATATACACACACACACAATTTTACAAATGCCGCGCACAGGACGGAACCGGCCGTAGAAGTCCTTCTGCATCTGATCGAGTGCGTCTATGGTAAGGCAACATTTTTTTAAAATCTGCTTTAAAGCATTTTACGCGCAGCGAGGTGCAGACGAACTGCTATCTAACTAACAAGATGCTCTAATCGGACAAAGAGTATCATGATAGTGATAATATGAGGAGTAAAAACAGTATTTATGATCACTCCACACAGCGACTTAAAGTGTGTCAGCAGTACTTAATGGTGAGTTTAAAGTGACCGGGTCTTACTTTATCGGCTTTGCTATGCTGCTCCACACGGGCGAAATGTTGTGTTTGTTTCATTCTACTAACATTAATCAAAGAATGCTACACTTGTTTTTAAGTGATATTTAGATTTGAATACATGTATTCAAATCTTGAAATATTGGTATAAATCATTGAAAATATATTTTCACTATATCCAGATGCAAATGTTTGCTCTCCATCAACCGGTGCAATGTTGATTTATAGTTGAAAACTGGTTGATATTCGGTCTGAACGTCTAAGACCTATTTTCACTGTCTTTTCAGCCGGCTAATATGTGGTTACAACATCAATGTGTCACAAAAAAACGTTTAAAAAATGTTGATGGTTTATTCAGTTGTAGGTTGAAAGAGAGACGATATTGGCTTCTGTGAACGCACAATTTTCTCAAAAGTCATATTACACTGGTCGGTGAATTGTACATTCTGTCTGTACATTTATGTAAAATACCAGCGCGTGTTTACTGCTGGAACACGCATGCGCTTTGGCTCAGAGTGCTTCTACAACTTTGAAAGTTGCACTGGTCTGGAAACTCGGCACCGAACTTGAGGAGCGAAGTGAACGAGCTGATGGTGGGGCTTCACGCTAACAACGTACTTTGTAAGTACTTGAACTACTTTATTCCAACTATGCAAAGCAAAATTATCACCATTAGTATCATTTTATGCTGCTAACGATGAAGGCGAGGCTGCTAGATTGTAGCGATAGTGTGTTAGCTTGCAGCATTAGCATGTTAGCCTGTAGCGTACTGCAGCATGGACCCACAGTAAACATAAATGTGTGTGAGTTAATGTTGGAGACTGTCTTTATGGGCTGTTGCTGTAGCCCAACGTTTTAAAATTTAGTTTTTATGCCATTTTACATGTACAATACACAACAGAAAGCGAGCGGGGCTGTACACACTTTAAATGAGTAAAAAAAGTGATGTGTAAACAAGAAGAGGGTCAAATCATTGTTTGGCATACAGCAATATACAAACAATATAAAGTATTATACTGTGTAATATCCAAGTGAGCATTGTTCCATTGAAAGGTCACCAAAGAAAAGACATTCAAAAGTGAGCATCTTTTTTTTAATGCTTGTGTTATTTGCAGATGTCCATCTGAAATATGGAAGACCATCTGAAACCTGCTCCTGTGACAACGACATTTAAAGAAGCGAAGGGAGATTTTGTTCAGCAATCGTGTATTTTCAATTTCATTGTAGTTATTACATTGTTCATGTTGTATTTATATTGCTGCTTAATAAATCGAAATTAATTGTTGCCTTTGTCGCACGGTCTTCTTTGTCCTGTACGTGGAAACTGTTGATGTGTTACTATGACTGCATATTTAATTGCTATTTCACTGTGAGCATTTTTAAGTTTAAAAGACGTTTAAATTACAGTTATGGTTAAAAAGACGTTCAAAAGTGAAAGTTTCTTTTACCGACTATTTGAAGACCATATTTCACCAGGATTTGCAATATTAGCTTTCAACTGAGAAATGTGGATGTGGATTCTTAGTAAGCCTCTAAAATGATGAAATACTATTATTTGCAGAATGTAGAGGATGAAAAAAAATCTCTATTGCAAATCCCGGTGAAATATGGTCTAAACGTGAACGTTTAATCAATATCTTCAAATAGTAGGTGAAAAAACTTTGATACCAATTTTGAACGTCTTTTCTCCGGTGACCATAGTCGTTTATTAAACGTCTTTTCAACGGTAAAATGCTCACTGGGTACTGTGTCGATGTAAGTGACAGGGTGAGATCAAATTGCAGGTCTCTTTTGCTACTAATTAATTTCATCTTCACTGAACTTTACTCTGTTATTTTCTTCGTTATGTTTCATTTAACACTCAAACAGCCCACTGTTTGTGCTGTTCTTCCTTCTGTGTAGTGCCTTTATTCAGTCTGTGTGTGTGCTGGAGGAATCATGTTGGACAAGATTCATCTTCTCTCCTCTATCGCAGGAGCTCCTCTGTAGCCCGGGGTCAGTTGTAGCTCCTCTGCACGCTGCAGCGGCTCTGCTCTGCTCTCCGCCTGTGGCACTCTGCATGTATACGTGTGTCTATGTGATCTTGGTTTAGAGACAGAAAGAGGAAGGGAAAAGGTAGATAGATGGAGAACAGAGGGAAAAAGACTAAGTGGAGATTTGAAGCTCCTCTTGGCTTTGTTATACTGTTGCGCAACTCTCTGTGTTTCCCAGGATTGATCGTTGCCAATAAACCGCCTCACTCAGAAGATCTGTGAACACACAGAGGTGCCTTAATAGAAAAATCTTTGGCACTGTCACATCCCTCAATCACTTGCATCCCAAATCCCTCAGTCCCAACCTCATCACTAACTTCTAACCTCATTTGTTGCCTTTATTTTCCACAGAGGCAATCGCCTTTCCTGCACTATGCCCAAACATCATTACCTCTGCACACCTTTGCTGCTAGCTATGTTAACTTAGCAGCAGCAACTTCTGCTGAATTTACAACTCAAACCCGCCAGAGCAGCGCACGCCGCCCAGTGTAATCTGTGGTTGATCCTGTCCCCGAGGCTTTTATCCCCTGTAAGCGCTATTATTGTTTGGGGGAAACAAAAGCTGAGACCATCTGAAGTTCGTAGTCCCTTTCCAGCTGTTGACAGAGTGTCTATTATTCCTGGTGTGAGTCTCGGTACGGGAGGAGTGAGAAAGCCAGGGAGAAAAGGAGGACTTGCAAATCAAATTGCTTTAATCCATTGAAGCATCTGTCCTCATTCTCTAGAGGGCAGCAGGGTGTGTAGCAGAGGAGGCACTGAGCCCCGATCACGACTGGAAAGGAAAACAAAACCTGTCGCTGAGGAATCATATGATGTGCTTTGGTCAGCCAGCTGTGCAGTACATGTTGGGTATGGATGGCAGGACTGTCAAATTGACAGATTTTTCCCCCTCTTTTCTCAAGTGTCAGAGATGGTAAGAAGCTTGGTCAAAGTTTTTCATTATCTGCAGTCATTCATGCTTCTATTTCTCTGCTTTTTCACAGATTTGTTCTGTCTTTCAACAAACGCACAAACACAACGTGCAGCTTTAAAATTGTTCCGGAAAAAGAGACAAACAGTACAACATCCCCAACTCTGTGATTCTGTCCTCAGCTAACAAAGTTTCCCCCTGATGGGTTGATTCTGTGATTGCTGTTTTTTGTCATATTCAAACAGAATGGCTCATGATGTCAACCCGATTTCTTTTCCCCTCACCCACAGAGTAAATGTCTTTGGTTTTGCGCTGTTTGTGATTAATGGAACATCAAAAGCTGATCTGAGCTCAGTGTGATACATTCCTGAGGATACGAGTCTGCCAGGGACACATAAACATCATTAATGAACAAGAGGCAGACTGGAGAGAGACAGAGTGACAGAAAAAAGGTGAGAAGAAGCAAACAAGAAGGCGATATTTATTTTTGTCAGTAATATGACATCTACTATATACCTGTGGTTCTGATGATGATTGCCTCAGTGAGTGATGGAGACACACTTTGCACCCAGGGATCTGGTGTGATTACCTACCATCAGTTTGGTGTGAAGGGACAAATGGATGGCAGCACCTTTTTTTTCTCCTAAATCCATTTGGAAAATCACATCTCCCTTTGCTCTTTCATGCCCAGTGACAAAAAACTCAGAAGTGTACAAAGGAAACTTGTCCACTCATCTATGTGAAGACAGCTATATTTATCTGGGTATGTAGCGCTCTGCTGGGCTTAGAGGCTTAATTACCCAGACGAGAGGAAAGCAAAAATGAAATACAATTATGCAACTGTGCGCAGGGTAGGCTATCTTGAATAGTGGAGCTGTTGTGGTATTACTGCTAACATTTTGCAGTAGAGGTCTGACCTTTGCGTCGTGTTTTTCTGCAGAACAAATCTGTGGATCCTTTAGGGAACAAATCCTGAACCTTTTTATCCAAAGAGTTTAGGCTACTTCTGGTAGAAATGCTAAAAGGTCTGTTTGTTCCACATGGAGAGCGAGAAATGCTAGTGGGCTTACTTGCTAATATGAAGCTACAACCAGCAGCGGGTTAGCTTAGCTTAGCATAAAGACTGGAAACCGAGGAAAACAGCTATCTTGGCAGTCTGAAGGTAACAAAATGAAATGTGTCTACCAATACCTCCAAAGCTCACTAATCAACATGGTATAACATTTTATTAAGTGAGCTTTAAAGAGAGGATTTTGTCACCTTTGGAAAGAGCCAGACTAACTATTTACTCCATTTCTATCTTTATGCTAAGCTAAGCTAAGTACAGACATGAGAGTGTTGTAAATCTTTTCATCTAACTATCAGCAACCTCACTAGAAATCACTGTTACACAATTAGTATGACAAGCATTCACATTCTAAACTTGCAAGGGAAATCTGAAAGGGAAAAGTTAATGTGACATACTTTACCTTCTTCTGTTTGAGTGCCCTTGAGCAAGAATCCTAACTGCTCCAGCAAGAGCTGCTCATTGGCCATCAGTGGAGGGCTGCAGGCGTAAAGGAGTGGGAACTGCACATGCATGAAGCTGAGAAAATGCATCAAAATGAAATCTCATTGTTTGTGTCTTTGTGCCTCCCTGTCGGCGTCAGCGTGAAGGATGTAGAGCCAGAGGGGGGGGCAGGATGGAGTGTTCCTGGAAGACGGTGCTGCTGCTGGTCTGTGCGTCTCTTGGGGTCCAGTACACAGCCATCCGCACCCTGAGGGACTCTCTGTCTGGGCCCTGTCAGGGAACCTACCGCTGCCAGACCAGACACCACAGAGGTACGCCTCAATGGCCAGTCAAGATTGTCCCACATACTGTCCTGCCTCGCTACAGGAGAGCCAAACGTGTGTATAGCTGTCGGTGTATATATATAAGCTCATATGTATTGCAAAAAAACAGAAACTACCTAAAATGTATGTATACTGTTACAAAACTCGGTTGTGCAGCACCAGTAGGGGGAATTACACAGACACTCACTTGATTGGTAAAATTAGTCAAATGTTCCCAAAAAGCCTCACGCAAAGAGATTCAGTAAAGAGCCAGAATTAAAACTGACTGAAAATGAAGAAAAAGGAAAGCAGATCATTAAACGAGGGAATTCCCTACAAGTGAGGAGGATAGAGAAATGAAATATGTGTGATTCGTTTTTACAATTATCCTCCAATTTATCTCCATTAATCCCCTCACATAGTGCAGCTGTAGCTGCAGCTCCTGTGTATGAAAGTAACACCCCCTTTGCAATCAACTCCTCATCAGCAGTAATTACACGTTAGCTATTTGCACTATATTTAGAGATCCGCCATTTCATAAGCCCCTTCGGTAACCACTGGCAGACAAGCAACTTACTCAGGCATGTTTACCCTCTAAATTATTTAAGCTTTATTGGCTTGATTCAGTCATTCACTTTCTCCTGGACTGAATTATGATGAAAACCGACACTTTCACTTTTATGAGCTGAAGTAACTCTTCTGGAATAAGTGAAATAACTACTCTTTTTTTATCAGAACCTCTACGAAAAAGGTAAAGCTGGTTGTGTTATGTATAAATGTTAATAAGCTTGTTGTAGGACTACATGATGCAACTGACTTCAGTATCAAATAATATGAGTTAAACATGTAAAACGACTGACTTGGTTGTTTCTTCCTTCTAGACTCCAGGTGGAGAACCTTGTGCGATGACAGCTGGATGCCTGTCGATTTGCCTCGGAAGCACATCCTGCTGTTTGCCACCACGCGCAGCGGCTCCTCCTTCACCGGGCAACTCCTCAACCAGCACCCAGGGATCTTTTATGTATTTGAACCTCTCTACCACGTCCAGCAGGCATTCACCAACTCCAGCAGCAGGCTGCGTCGCACCCTGGACCGCCGGGCCCTACTTGGAGCATACAGGGACCTCCTCCTCAATCTGTACACCTGTGACCTTCACTTCATGGAAAATTACATCCGCCCGGAGCCCCAGGACCACGTCACAAGCTCCTTCTTCCGCCGAAGCTCCAGCCACGCACTCTGTTCCCCTCCCGTGTGCTTCGATGGAAGTGATGTGGCGGCCTCTGCTACGCCTGATGAAACCTGGTGTCCCAAGAAGTGTGGGGCCCTGAACCTCACCCTAGCCTCTATGTCATGTCTGTCAAGAGAACACGTAGCCATCAAGACTGTGCGGGTCCCTGAGGTGGGGGACCTGCGCACCTTGACAGAGGATCCACGTCTGGACCTGAAGATTGTCCACCTGGTGAGAGACCCCAGAGCCATCCTTGCCTCACGCATGATGGCCTTCTCAGATCAATTCCGCGCTTGGAAAATATGGAATGTGACTGGACGGCAGCCTCGATATGTGGACTTGACACAGATCACCAGTACCTGCAAAGACATGGCGGCCTCTGCAGAAACAGGCCTGCAAAGGCCGGCATGGTTGCGGGGACGCTACCTGCTGGTGCGGTATGAGGACCTGGCGTTCAATCCAAAGGACAAGGCCACTGAGATCTACCGGTTTGTGGGGCTTGAGATGGAGGACAGGGTGCGGATGTGGATTGCAAAGAATACCAACAGTAACGTGTCGTCCCCTTCAGAATGGAACTACAGGTACTCCACCACCAGAGACTCCAGAGTGACAGCAGAGACCTGGAGGCTTCGTCTGGGCTTTGACATCGTGAGGACTGTGCAGAATCTGTGCAATGACACTCTGGCTCTGCTGGGATACAAGCAGGTTCACTCTGCAGCTGAACTCAGAAACCTGTCTCACAGTTTAGTGGAACGCAGGACCTTTCAACCAATCACATGATAGATTAGATTTAAAAAAAAATGTTTATTTATTACAGCTGACTTTCCTCTCTGTCATGATGCTGATAAAATGAATGTAATTTATCTTATTTTTCAATAATGCCAAAAGTAATTTAATATAACTTTTTATGGTTTTGTTAAAGATATTAAAAGTGCCAAACGTCAAGCGTGTGTGACCCGGGAAAAGGTATTGATCTAGAATAAAGTCTATACTGCTGTATGTGTTGATTGACTGTGGATAAGTGGAGAGCAGGGCCGTCCTTCAATCGGATCGGCGGTTCGATCCGCGGCTCCGCTAGTTACATGTCAATGTGTCCTTGAGCAAGACACTTAACCCCAAAAAATTGCTCCCGTAGCTGTGGTAGAATTTGAATTGTAAGTCTGCTAAATGACTGTAATGTAATTGAAAAAACGTATCGGCTTGTTCGGCAAAACACTGAATCATTATGTGATTGTTGGTTATTAATATGCTGTTATTTAAAATAAATTTTCTCTGAATTTCAGTGTTTAAATGAGAAAAAGAGACAATTGAAAGAGCAGGTATCATTTCAGAGTAAATCTGACCTCTGACCTATATATATATATCTCAATTTCTACGTGAGGATGATGAGAATATGAGAACATATTTGTTTTGTTCTTAATACTGATTAACTGTTGCAATGCAAGAGTGCAAATGTTATGACTGGATCTGTTTGAATATTGTTTTGTCAGTGTAACTGTACGGTTTGTATTTTCTAGACTTTTTAAAATAAATTATTCATATGTATGTAATACATAATTTTTGTATTTCTTCTGTCCAGAGAGGAAAGCAGATAAGTGCTTGAGTTTTATTGCTGACAACAGAATGGTGCAAACTGTCTTTTATCTTGTAATCCCTCTGTATTTGGCTTGTCTTTCAGCCAAATTTCAATCCAGCTGACGTGACTGTAGTAAAAAATATGTTTCCGACTCATGCTGAACACATGCTGCTCACAATGTGCTTGATTTTGAGTTAACTTTGACCCTAAAAAGAATAATACCTGGATCATTCAGCGGGGCCAGCTGTCTGCAGTGGCGTATATTTAGAGATTAGACAGTTGCAGGTTCTCTGCCAGTTCCCCCATTTGAAATTGGTCTTTGTGTCTACACAGAGAAAGGAAGTGTGCCATCTCCAGACACCAGCCCATTCATCTCCATGCAGAGCTGCTCTCTTGAGATAAATGCTGGAAGAAGTTTCTAAGGAGGAACTCATTGCATGAATCATTTCTTGCCTTTCAAATTCATTGCATCTTCTTATGGAGACTGCAATTGTAGCCCACTGGGAGCTACGAGCTTTAATGCATATGCCGACGAAGAAAGCCACTTCAGAGGAAAGTATCTAACATTAGTGTGTTGGTCATGCTGCTCTGTGTGAGTACCATTACATTTGAGGTGAAATTGTCCCTTTAATAATGTATTTTTAGACACCCAGTCCTCTCCATCCTTCCTGTAGCTGCCCTATAGCTGCTGACACCAGGGATATCTCAGTGCAGACCACAGAATTGATCTACACATCCAGCTGAGGAGAAACAGGATTTAAGATGCATGGAGAAAAGATTGGCCGTCTTTCTTTGAACTTAATCTGCAGGGCTACACAAACTGGCCATAAAGCAAAGCTTTATGACACCCTGGGAGATGTGCTTCATCGGTTTTTCCATAACCACCCTGACACACAAAGCTGCAAGTGGCCTGAGTCAGCCGTCAGCTAATTACCCATTTCTTTGCACTCAATACTGGCAAGCTCTTTCTGTCTCCTTAACTGTGCTGACAAGTTTAGGTCTTATCAATATGGGCAACAAATATGAGGTGCATGGTGCCATTGGGAAATGCAAAATAGCACACTGTTAATCTCCACCAGGGGTCCCTAAACAATTTTGTTAGACTCACCCCAAAGCCCTTTCAGATGAACTCGGTCACCTCTTCATTGACACATTGAAAATACTATCCATTACTTTTAACTAGCTCTTTTAACTGCGTATCCATCACTTTAAGCTTATTATTTATTCATTTCCTTTAGCTACTTTCAGCTAACTTTTTTATCTGTTTGCTTTCTAAGTAGTTTCCACACATTCTGAATGTGCAGTGTTACAGCTGACTCAATATGTGCATACATTTTTCACTCAACTCGTAATTTATATTTTATCAAATTAGTTGAGCTAATCCACAATTTTTTCACATTTCAAGTAACTCCTGGTTGGGAAGGACTGATTTACGATGCCCAGGCTGGACAACATAACAGAGGTTCAGACGTCAGAGGAGATGTGAGGAACTCAAGCCAAGATGTTTAAAGGTGAAGCAACCAATTTTATTCTGGAAAATGGTGGTGATGAGGTGACAGGGCACGCTGACGTGTCACACTGACAGCTCTTGGGAGCCAGGGCAGGTGATGCCCTGGCTCCCAAGAGCTGTCAGTGTGACACGAGTAATTTGCATATGTGGAAACAGAAATAAAGTATTTTTTTGACACCACCATAATGTAAAACAACATGATAAACTACAAATGTTGTGAGGGTGGAGGCTTGTTAGCAGGTTGAGGAGGAAGATCACAATCAAGCTGAAAGGCTTATGGTTCAAAGCTTGAGTGGACAAGAATATCCACCACTGTATGTACTCTTATCTACAGTGTAAACAACCACACACTAATCACATTAATATAGCAACTAATATTGTGTTTATTAGACTCAAGACACCACAAACACATAATTTGTTTTCATTATTTCCCACAATGCAATAGTTAAAAAATAAAGTAATAAACACTGCTTCCTATGAAATAAACTTCACCTGCTATTCAAATTCAAAACAGATGAATATTACAGGCTTCAGGTCACCGGTATGAAGGAGGACAGACACAGTATGAACGATGTTTTGATAAGCACCTTCTTGACCTTCCAGCACCACTGTTGTGTCAGTCAAATAAGCTCTATCACGTAAATCCCCCCTCTACTCTGCCCTGACACCTGTCTGGAATCACCAGCCTTAACCATTCGCTGCTCATAATGAGATGTGGAAGCGAAGGAGGTTGTGAGACGTCCTTGGATTTGCTCCTCCAGCTGCAGGTGTGTCATGCAGGTTCATTATCTCAAAGTCAATTTTTTATGGTCCTTATCTGGGCAAGCAGCCAGAAAGTCGTCAAATTATGAGCTCTCTCTCCGTCAACGCTGACACATAACCGCATGCTTTGATCAAAATCAATGTCATCCCCTGTGCACGTGAGCATACATAAACATGTGTATGTTCATGCAGTTTAATGGAGATATGGCAACATGATGACAAAGGTGACACCCAGCAGCAGAGAGGCAGAGGACCATTTCTGACGCTCTGTGCGCTCCACAAATTGCCCACCTTATAGGAGAGCATTGATTTTTAAAAAAAAAGGTAATTGCCCGGTGAGAGAAGAACAACACAGCATATTGACAATCCAGTTAAAATTACTTGTGAAAAATCCTGTTGATGACCAGAGAAACATTACCTATTCCTAATTTGTATCAGACTTACATCAGCACTTAAAGATAGCTTTTCACGGCACACAATATTTATAATTCCTCTCTTAAGTGCTGAGAGCTACTGTAGGTTGGCTATAATTTCCACAAGCTAAGTGCATGCTTTGTATCACAGGCCTATCTGAATGTTTTCTATAAAAATGCTTAAAAACGATGTGACAATACATTGAGCTCTCCTGAAATTTAAGCTCAGCAGCTTTTCCTCTATTGACACGACCATTAAAATCCCAATAGCATTGGCACCAACAGGTTGCATTTTTCACTCTCCTTACTGGGAGCCAGAGATGTCCTTTATGGAGAGATTAAGGAGCATTTAAGACTGAATGAAGCCACAGTATCTTTATTACTGGAGCCACACAGGCCCTGAGCAGACATCAGCCTCTGTCACACCCATCATTCAAATGCTGTTATTTCCCCCCCATGCACACAGTACAAATACACACTAACCCTCCATATGCACCCCTGCTCCTCAGAGGCCATCTTTACCTCTCTGTCTCTGCTCTCTCCCTGAGCAACTTAACTTTTTTAATATGAGTGTGTCTGTGATATCTTTTGCAGTGAAAGTTGCATTTTAAGGACATCTCTCCCCAGCATTTGTTTCCAGCACAAGTTCACTCACAGGTTATTTATTTTGTTTTCCACTGATCCTAGTAAAGGGCTTTCACAGCGAACATCAAAAGACCAGCTGGCGATGCTGCATCTTGGGTAGAGCTCCTCAAGGTAAATGCAAGCAGGCTCCCCCCTCCATCAAACTTAGCAGCGTCAGCATTATCACACACACTGCAGTTTAAAAAGACACCAGTGAACCTCAACAAGTATTTCATCAGCGAATAAGCTTCAACAACAGCAATACATTAAAGCACCATATGCAAGTATTATTGGGGTCGGAGCCCCCTCTTAACTGTCAGCAGGATCTAAATCATGGCTTTACATCTACAATAATTAAATACTCAAATGATCTTGTCCTTTATCCTCCTATTGGGTGGAAAACACAGTCCACGAGGGCTCATGGTGAATGTTTAACTACTGTAATACTGCAAAGTAATTAGGCATTTTAAAATCTGAGATAAGAAGCAGTAGACGTTTCTAATTTTAAAATGTGTCTATAGTTTATGAAGTGTCTGGGCTATTTTAAGATTTTGTTTCCCATGATGCACAATAAAGCAGTCATAGGAGGTCTGGCAAGAGAGAAAAAAATGTGTAATAGCATCAAGCATGAGGCGTGTAACAATAGGCGCCTTCTGAGGCTCCTCAGTGGGTAAATAACTAATTAACTATAATATTCACAGTCAGCCTGTTTACAATGGAAAAAATACTGTGAGGAACTTTTAACTGGTTGTGAAACAGTCTCAGTTCAATACTGTTGCGGATCATCAGCATTGCTGCCGCTCTGGCCCAGGGCCCAGATACCGCTGTATCCGGACCCGGACCTATAACCAAAAATGTTGACAGACCGCTTTTATCTTAACTGGCGCAGCTTTTCTAGCTTATCTCATGTGATGCTACTCATCCAATCAAATATGTGTATTCCGATAAGCATCGCGACTCGAGTGAGAAATACTCATACAGGCAAGAGACATGGCGAGAGACAGAATAGCCGGAAAAGTACGTTAGTCCGAGAAGATATTTCACATGGCGAGCTCGAAAACGACAAACGTGGACAACGAAACCAGAGCCTTTAACCAAGAATGGACAGAATGTTATGTGTTCATTCTTCCCACGGGCAGTTCAAAACCAAAGTGTCTCATATGTTAAGAGATCGTGACAATTATTAAAAGCAATGTGAAGCATCACTACGAGACAAAGCACAAAACGTACCTACTCAAATCTGAAATGAAGGCACAGAAAATAAACAATCTAAGCGCCCAATATGATTAATCAACTACATTCCTAACACATTAATCCACTGCCCAACAATGCTGTTAACAGAGTGGAGAATAGAGCTGAAACAAGTGGTTTCCATAACTACAGATATAGATATTTTCTCTCTTTTTGGAAGATGAGAAGACTATGGATATTGTGGCTTTTTTTGATTGGCATCACTTCAGACCTAAATGAGCTGAATTTAAAGTTGCATGGCAAGGACAATTCATTAAATGAATTATTCTGAAAATAATTACTTTATTTTAAGATAAACATATTTTAAAAGCTTTTTCTTATGTATTTTATTTCTAAAAATCCAGCCCTTATTTTACTTGAATTATGAGATGAACATGTGTATATACTATTTATAATTCAGTTCAATTTCAAAAATGGACTATTAATATTATTGAAATATTATTCAATTGGACTTTCAGTTGTTGACTACTTACAGATGTTGATTCAACTACTAGGCTACTTCAATTTGGAACTAAATCATAGCACAAGTTAAACATTAATGTGACAATTTCTGTAACTGGACCTCGTTGAATTTGAATTGAATACAACTGCTCTAGTCCAATAAATGGATAATAGATCGATATTTTAAAGAACAACACTGAGTGGAATTATTGCTGGTGCTTTAGTTTGGAGCACAGTGCTGGTTTCGTTCCTCTCCTCAGTGTGCTCCCACACTGTAGATCAGTCCATCTACTGGCGTTCAATCACACACCCCTCACCAGCTGGAGCCAGGCTGCTCGAAAGGATCTTACCCCGAGGAGCGTCTTTCTTCCGGAAGGTTTTGGAAAACCAGTCCAAATGTTTTTCAAGTGAGCAACACTCTGATGTTTTAGTTGCTGGTATTGGTCTGCTGCCCCCTCTCCCCCTCCCCCACATCCCTCCTCCCATGTTTGGCATCTCTTTCTTCTTTTTATTCCCAACTCCACTTTCAGAAGACAGTAGGTGTGAAAATGTCTGTGGGATTTTATATTTTCATTTCATTTTCTCTTATGGAAGTCTTTAGCACAAGGAGGACTAAAGCGCAGTATGAGCCGTGGGCTGCGGTATCACAGAGACAGTAGGAAGAAGGTGTGATAACAACCCTGCGGGCTCAGAATCGGATCACGCGTCATGCTTTACAGCCTTGGTCTGTGAGTTTGGTTTGGCCTCAGTTTCTCCAGCCCACTCATCCCAGTTTGCAGCAGCTGAAGGTTTCAGGGCAGGTCTGAACCACAAAGAGTCTCCTCTTCTTCGTCTGGCTTTTATCTAACATACTTTGCATTGAACATTGACCCCCCCCCCCCCCCCCCCCCCCCTTCCCAACTGCTCCCACGGTAGATAAAGGTATACCAACACTGTCAGCACTTCCTCAATGAATTCCCAACTAGCTTTAATTTTCAGTCTCACCCATAATTCACACCAACAGAGGGCACCGAACAGAGCGGCATCCAGCTGGGTTAAAGGACCAAGTGCTGTATCTTTTCCTTTCGGTTTCATTTAAATAGATTTCATATTCATTGAAACAGCATATGAGACATCCAATTTCAAAATGTTGAAAAGGAACAGACTGGATGGAGTAGAGACGGCGGGGAGATGGACCCTGACTACAAACACATCAGCATGGATAGCTGTGAGCTGTTGTGTATCCTGAGGCTGCTGCTGATCCAAGACGACAAGTTGCTTTTGCAAACAGTCAATTTGTTCTTGCGTATAGTGTCTTTAGTATAGATGCAACAACTTGAAAAATAGTTATTCTAGTCTAGTGACTCAGGCTACATCCACACTGCCAAGTTTTGTGGTGGAAGAAAAACTATTCAATAGTACCGAGTGAGTCCAATAAACACTGAATACTGAAACAAGAAACATTGAGGAAAGAGGATGCAGAGGATGAGCAAAGAGTTCAGTTTGTCTCCTGCTTTTAAGCATCTCAGCACACAGTAGGGGGGAACCTCAGGTATTTACATTAGATACAATTGATCAACAGTTTCAAGCTCCCCATTGAACCCTCCAGTCATCCCCTTCATCTTCTGAGCCTTGTCACACAAAGACATGTGTCTTTATTACCCTTGCCTATCTCTGAGAATCTTCACACTTCAACATTCTCTGGTTAAACTGCAACCCCCATTTGGTTGCTCCCTCTTATCAAAGCAAAAGGCCTGAGATACCCCACATGGTCCTGTTACCACTCTCCTTACACAATCATATGTCACAAATATAGTTTTGTTAGTGGGTAAGGCACATAAACTAAATCACAGTAGAAATGTACTAGCCCAATTACATTTTCTATCACAGTTTCCATTTCAAAAGGCATATCTTTTGCTACGTTTATACCTAGCGTCCAAGCTACTCAAGAGTTATAAAACCCCAGAAACAGAGATTTTAAAAACGCTACCGACGCCGTGTTAGTTTTAAAACTTCAGTCAGTGTGGATGAGGAAACCGGGGACCGTTGAAAATGATGTTCGCTACTTGATTGGGTCATAGCAGTAACAACGTATCCTTCCCTGATTCGTCACGCTGACGGAAGAAAACAAGCAACAACAGTTTTGATTATCGATCGATTACCAGGTTAATTCAACATGGATACCGGATTACAGGCATTGCTGACCTTGTTGTCTATACAAGCAGCTGTTGTGCAGTTAAATTTGGCATTTAATAATTTTACTACTGCCAACATGTGGAGGAAGCAAGCTGTTATTGGAGCGATTAGTGTCCGCCCTAAAAACGGACATTTAAAGCCACGGTTTGCGGCTTTCCTTTTCTTATCAATGCTTATTTTTGTTCTGCACAACTACTGTGAAGTTCACAAATAACTGTAAACAAACTAAAGCATAAATGCTCTCCAGTACAGCAGGGACTTCCAGTCACCCGGCAGAGCTATGAGTGTGAGAACAGAAACTGAGAGGAAACGAGTGAGAGATGTGTGTTCACCTAAATTTCTACCATAATCTAGTAAAACTTTGATATGTAATGTGTGTGTGTGTGTGTGTGTGTGTGTGTGTGTGTGTGTGTGTGTGTGTGTGTGTGTGTGTGTGTGTGAGAGAGAGAGATAAAGCAAGGCCTGCAGCGTTGTACATAAGTTTGAAAAATAAAACTTCTAAAACCTTCCACAAAATTTGTCTTTTTGAGTATATAGAGTAAGATTATAGAGGAAGCACCTTTTATTATTAATAGTTGTATTTTCTGTAACTAAGCAACCAATCTACTTTCTGTTTACACTGTGTGATAGAAAATGTCATTGTATAATGTTCTACTATGACTATCTTATTTTGCTTTATTCAATGTTTGACAAACCTATATGGGATGTCTGCTGTAACTCCTTCTCAAGGAAGGATCCCAAAAGGAGTGTTTGTGGAATGTTTAGATTAGATAAGTCGTAGATCTTTGATGTAGGGAGTGCAGACAATAATCACAGAATGTTTAACTTAGAGGTAGTAAACCACAGGAGGTACAGAATAAGATCTGTCGGAAATGTTTTATTGCAGGTACTATTGTAAAATGTGTAGAGTAGAAACAAAACAGATGTCTTGGTGAGAAACACACCTTCCCCCCTTCTCTCTTGATGCTCTGACCCTTTAAAAGATGTGCTCAAACGGCACACAGGTCGCTCCCTCCATCCCACAGACAACACAGGCACTCTGTGTGACGATTGAGTCTTCTCTGCGCAGAGAATATATACAAGACAAACTTCTTTCCTCAATGTTTCTTGTTTCAGTATTCAGTATTATAGGACTCACTCGGTACTATTGAATCGTTTTTTTTCCCCACCACAATGGGCACCTGCATGCCCAGTGTACGTAAATAGTCATGTGATATTTGTTTTCAGGCGTCGTAGTATAGACGAAAATCATTTAGAAAAAAGGTGCTGGGGTTTTAAAAGGAAAACATATTGGTGTAGATGTAGCCTCAGGGTTGCACTTCCAAGTCGGGGGACTAGCAAGTGACAGATTATAAAAAGAATGGTCAAAATACTGGCAGAGATATCGTGACTTCACATACACACACACACACTATGCAACAAATTTCACAGGCTCAGATGTACTCTCCATGATGAGAGAATGGGCTGGAAACAACAAGCTTTGTTCTGTCCGAAGGCAACGAATCTCACTTCAAGCTCACTAATCAACATATTTTCTTTGCATAATCTGTGCAGAAATTGAAGTGTAGAAATGATATGTTGAGGTGTTATGAATCATGAAACTTTACATTTCACGCTCAGAAAGAAAGTACTATTCTCTAAAATGACAGCAAGCTCTTTGTGGCTACAGTATGGTCGGCCTGCTTGTAAACCTTGATCACTGGATCTCCTCTTGCTCTTCTCCTTCTTTCTCTCCCTGCTTTTGTTTACCATCACACAGCCTCGGTCCCATCAGTACCTCAGGGCTGACATGTCCGCTGATGCTAACAAATGACGAGCGTCCCCACTGACAACAAGTCCATCTGTCTGTGTCAGAGTAATTGAATTTCATAAATATAATCAGAGGGGTCTGTTATGAAGGGACCTGTAGTGTAGTCTGGTCTCCTTTGCGTCATGGCTGTGTATTATTCCACACACAGCACACAGTCTCTGCAGCCACATTAACAAGAGCGAGCACAATTACCGCAAAACACAGATAGACATTAGTTTGGTATCTGAACGAGTAATGAACAGAGCGGCTGGTGCACCATTTGTCTTGAAATCTAATAGGAAGAGGAAGTTGCCAGTGGCAGGCTGGCTTGATTGATCGGATATTGGAAGGACAATTGATGCTCCACCCCGGCGTCATGATGATTTGCTCTGGTTTGAAAAGGAATTGTGCTTAAAAACTCCACTAGACAATTTGACATTATTCAAGTAAACGAATATACTGCAGGCAATCTGCTACTATTGATCAAAAGAAATATAAAACAAAAAAACTCTAAAGCCACTGAAGGTGAACAAAGCCATGGACTCCATTCATTATAAGCCAAAGCAGGGCCACAGTATTCCCACTGACCAGCATGTGCAAATTCAGCGTTAACGGTACGTTCTGCTGAAACAGATGCTTCACACGAACCATATGCTCAATAGAAAGCATCTAATTAGCTGTTAAATGAGCCGAGCTTTGACCTTAGAAGCTCCCACAGAGGAGTAGTTAATCCCTGTTGAATCAGTTTGAGGAATTATTGATCCCAAGGTCCATCAAGCTTTGTTCCAGGAGGATGCTATTGACAAAAAGAACCCAGCAAGTCCTTCCACACACAACTTCAAACTCACTACAGAGAATCATAAAAAAAAAACTCCATGTGTAGATGATCACAACAGAGGGTGAACTGACAGGGCCTTCAGGGGTTCTCAAAGACGGCGATCTAATTAGTTGCAATAAAGACCTCGAAAACTCCTTTGACGATTGTGCTCTCGATAGAGATAATCTCACTCTCAAGCTGCAGGGAGCAGAGCAAATGGCTGAGATGCGGACTTCTGTGAGCCACAATATTGTGTGAAATTACTTCATTCAGAAACCAAACAAAAACGTGAACAAATCCATCTTTGCTCCATCTCAAGCCACCAAGTGTTAAGTTACCATCCAAAAGGGACAAACAATCCTTTAAAAACCAATTAATTAATAATATTGTTACTTTGAATACTATTGTAATAAAGATCAAAGACAGACATAACAGGACCGATGACCACGTTACTGGCTCCCTTTGGAAAGCATTTGGACGAACGATTGTGATGTCGGCCAAGCTGTAAAACCTGTCTGGAAGAGGACCGAAGCAGCTGATTCACTCGCTCTCTCATGTTCAAGTCCTAGTAGATTTCATTTCCAAAACAATTGATAGTTTGGCCCATCTGCTGTGCTGTGGGACACGTAGCCTTGGATGTGAAAAGAGTGCCAACATACGGCAGATTTAATTAATGTGAACCATCTCGTTGTCTGGCTCCCTGAAGACAGTTTAGGCCTGGTAGACCCCGCAGACCTCCTGTGTTGTTGGGATTCACAGGCGTTTTCGGGTACACCTTACTAAATGAATTAGTGTGCTCTCTTCCCACACGAGACTGGGTTTCACCTGCTCCCACTCAAAGCCCCCAACTTTGGTTGAAGTTGCAAGAAAAATATCAACAATTTTTACTGAAAGTTACCTTGCTATGCATCCCTTAAAAAAACACTTGAAATTTGATTTGTCTGTTTTTTTTAGATACAGTCACTGCCATTCAGCCGAGATGCAGAAGCTTATTTCTCTGAACCTCCAGAGCAATGATACATTCCCCCCCCCTCTCTCTTCTGCTAAGGAGAGTGCTCCTTTAATGGATTTGAACACTAAACTGATGAAGGAGCATTTATTGGCTTATCAGGACAAATCACATTTTTGAGCAGGCTCCTAGAATCAGAGCCCCTGTCTGTAATGGGATAAACAAAATGGCCTTGTCTCAAATGAGAGTGTGTGTGAATCCACCGTTGCCAATAGAAAATATATATTCCAAAAGAGATACCAAGAAACGCTGGCTCCAGCACATGGTTTTGTGAAAATGTCATTAAAATTATTGAGCTCTATTCCTGCTGGCAAGTTAAGTCCCTCACTGGCTGTTAACCCTTTGCTTACATCAAAAATAAATAAACTGAGCTCTGTACAAAGTGCAACAAAACATCATTTTGAAATGAAAAATGTAGTCTTGTTTGAGTAAATGAGATTAAAATAACCAAATAATGCATCTCTAGGCTCATATTCTAAACCAGCACATCCAAAGCATTAAGCTTTAGAACGACTCTGCCTTTGGTGTGAACTGAACTGTCTGAATATACAAAGTACCCAAAATAGAAAAGCAATGAAATATTGAGATTTTATGGAGGAAAAAAAAAAGTTTAATAACATTTTGTTCTTCCCTCTGGTGCTCCAGTGTGCACCAAATCAGTCCACAAATTCAAGAGGAGAGTCGATGTAGTGAGTACAAAAACACAAATGTCATCGCTCACCGTCTGACAAGATGACGGCTATATTTAACAGCGCCATCTAATATGCAACATCTTTGAGTTACAAAATCAGCTCGCCCCCCGAGGAAATGTAAGAAAAGCAGCATTGATTAGGGGGCCAACACAGTGCTCCGTCATTATCGACTGACCTCGGTGTCAGGAAACAACCTGACAAGCTATTCACTGTGGAAACACAAAGAACAAAACTGGATAATCCAGCCATCAAAAGGGTGTAAACTGGAGATCATTCACGGGTGATTTTCAAACAGATGATACCAATATAGCTAAAATAGATTATATTTATCCAACTCACATAACCAGAGCCATATTCATTTGCAACCCAGTTGAACAAAAGAGGAAAATGAATAAGAATGAAGTAGCCTATATGTATGATGTTCATTCTCTGCTTTTTCAATCAGGGAATAATAAATTCATTCACATCAGATAAACAGAATCCTGGATGGTCTGGCAGTCTCTGACCATTTCCATAGCAATACAATGATAGAAGGGTTTTTAGAAAGACGGGTAGAACCATAAACAATCTCTAGTTCATTCCCCCTCAAAGATGAATACCGACCGTGTCAGCCACACACCACATGAAAGACTTTCCATTATTTTGATAAACACCAAAAACCCACCAGAAATTGACTGAATGGCAGGCTCATGCTGACTGGTGAGAGTGTGGCTCTGAGTTACACAGCCATAGTGTGAAATCTCATATAAAATATTATCTTTTTATGAATAGATGTCGCCTGGTTCTAAGGAAGGCAGAATTGTGGGAAATAAACTGGTGCAGAAATAATGTGATTCTAATAATGCTTTATGAAATAGAGAGGGCTGCGTTTGTGTGTGTGTGTGTGTGTGTGTGTGTGTGTGTGTGTGTGTGTGTGTGTGGGTGGAAATGGGGGTGATCAGCTATTTCATTCTATCTAATACAAAGATATTGACTATAGCAGCTTTAAAGACAATGCAAAAAGTGTGTATAAATATGAAACTAAAATAAGTATGATTGGTTCTCACCAGCCTACTGTGTCTTCCCACAATTATTTTTTTTTGGCTTGTTGTTTGTTCAGCGGCATGCCGCCTGCTCAGGGTTTGTTCAGGGTAATGAATAATGTGCCACCGACCACCAGGGAGGCTGTGACTTTGCCGGAGGGGAAACCCTGCTGCTCTGGCCGCCTGCTAGTCCACAAGAGGAACTTCATGATTGCAGAAGCTTGCCGTAGTCTACTTCAGAGAGGACAGGAAGACGGGTAGACGGCACATCTCGAAACTAGCGAGGTCGCTTGATGTAGCAGACAAGAATGGTGATGTTTCTTACAGCGTGTTTATCAATTTGCTATACTTGGACTCTAAGTTCACATAAGAACCATTGAGACCCCGGAGAGCCTCGATGCACACAGCATGTCCAAGCACTCCCTGCCTGAAGAGCTTTTCTTCCCACAGTCATGAAATAAATAACTATGACACCAGTTCTCCATCTCTATATCAATCTGTTGCTATGCTACCATGTCATGCTGCCCCTCTTTTCTCAGAGATGAGAAGTCTTCACATTTGCAGAGTTTATAGAGACGGTTAATGGGATCTCTGCAATCTGATCACTCAAGAGCTGAACATCATTCACAACCAGTGATGTTGTGAACATTAGTAATGTTCACAACATCAGAGGAGGAGAGGCTTTTTCAGGAATGATGTGACAAAAGAGACATGTAAGGTTTGAGCTATATACTTCTAAAGGGTTAGATGATTTGCATCAGATGAATATAAATATTATATATGTGACATTTTAATTAAAAATAATCTTTTGTACTGGCATATAATACAACACACACACAATACACACAGCAATACAAGACACTCACGCATCTTAAAATCTTAAGGTGACCAAGCGCAGTGGATTGTTCTTCCATTAGCATAGAAGTCTATTAAAACATCAGTGCATGATACTCAGCAATATTTAACAGTGAATAAAATATATATACATTAAAATGTGATGATGTTTGTTGCAGAATGTCCTTAAAAAGGCATAAGGATTCGGAGGAGGCGGGTGGAGGAGAAGGGGCAGGCGAATTGGCTAAATAAAGCAGGCTGTTATTGAGAATTATTGGTTACTGCAAGGATTTCTCGGAATCATTCTTACCGGCCATTGGGAATTTGTAGCTTCATGCGGGAACTGAAATACGAAGATCATAAGAGCAATAATCAAAGTGACTCACAAGCAGAATTAATGGAAGACATGAATCAGCACGCAATCAGGTGATGAAAGCACAAATACCTGAGAGTGCCAACTCTCAAACACCACCAAATCACTGTGCATTTAATGGCCGTAGAAATCATTTACAAACCCTAGAGACAGCTGCAATAAAGCAAATGAAGCATTGTGTGAAGCGGTATGTACTTAGAGGATGATGCATGTGACATATATGAATGATAACCAGTGAATAATTCAGATGAACTAGAGTTATAAGCATTGAAGAAAAGTCCTGAGAAAGGTGGTGACACAGGGCACATTCTTTATCAGTCCAAAGGAAGAGCAATTACATATGTTTTTGTATCATTCTATTATAGCTTGTGGATGATGATGACACCATGCTGTGGGATGCATGTCATTGTTTCTTTGGAAGAAAGTAGTTCAGGTTGAAACCATCAGAGTAACTGGAAAGACGCTGCTTTTGGATGTTTCAAATTACATTTTTTTTCAACGCTTTCAGTACCACAACAACAATTCTATTCACCTCTACATGGGTGCTGGTGAAAAAAAATGTGTTTTTGTATGAAGCTTTTTTTCTTTTTTACCTGTGTCGAAGTTGTTTGGTGATGAGCGACGAGTGCCGATGATTTTGACAAAAGGCATCAATTTATGCATAAAAAGTATAAAATAAAACATTTACTTTCAAAAAGTATGATGAAGCAGTTTTTTACTTATTTAGCTATATTGTAGAATGAAAACAATATCTGTACTTGTTATCTTTATCAATTTTAAAGGCAATCAGAATCTACATCAGTCGGTAAAAAAGTACAAATTCTTGTCACTATCGTATTAGCGTGTGTGACTGCACACAGTGTCTTTTTTTCAATGGCACTCAACTGATTCTAAGGTTCTTCTGTTTGTTGATTATTAAGAATGTGTTTCTTTTGTACTATGAATGTATAAGGTTCAGCTTGGTTGGAGTGTCCTGAGTCCTGGTAAACAGAGCTGTGATCCTGGACAAGATGCAATTGGATAATTGTTATCCCTTTCAGTGATCAAAGGATCTGCAGCAGGACTCTAAAAAAGATTGTTTTATAGTCTGGGATCAGAGGGGGGGGGGGGGGGGGTATATATTATAATGTGTGACGGGAAAGGGGTCCCTCGCAGTGATGAAATCACACCGTTTAGCTGTTTTGCGTCGTTCAGCTCATTGTTTTGGCTTCCTGGGACTCACTTTCACTGCTCTCATCAGCGTTGTCTACACATGCTGCAGCAGGGGGTTTCAGTGGAAAAGCTCTAAAAACAGACTGCCCACTACCTGCCTAGCACAAATGGCAGACTGACAAGGGTAGAGACTAGCTGGTGAATGTAATTGAGCATTTAGCAGCTAAATAACCTGATATCCCCCTAGGAGTTGGTGAAGACCAGGACCAGAGCCATTTAATATTTATCCTTACCTGCTGAATGTGTAAATAAGCGACTGTTTGCCATGTTCACAATATCAACTTCATAAATGTGGATAATGTTGGTATTGCTTGTTTCTGCTGCCACCAGGTGGCCAAAAGAGTCAGTTATTGTAGGTTTTATTGGTAGCCCATCAAAACCAAGTGCGTTATCATTGCATATCCCTTTGATAGTATATCTGATAAACCTTTTGCATGGAAGATGACTTGGTGAAGGTAACTAATATATAAAATAAAGATGTCTCTAATGCAACTAACACATTTGGACTTAAGACTGACTAGGATGCAGAGAGGCCAAGTTAGCTTGTTGCATAGCGTACTGCTCTTGTGAGTTTATGACTCCCATGCATTCATACTTATACTATAAGCGAACCCCCACTTCACTAGAAGAATCACATCATCAATCATTCAATAAATATCACAGCACAATGAATGGGGTATTCAATTAAAAATCCAAAAGGTCCAGATTGAGAAAATCTCCTCATGCAAAGGTCCGGAATATTACAATAATATCTAACTTATATGCATGAGACAATTTGTGATTTGAAGTTAGCTCATGCATGCGAATTTGAAGGGCTTTAATTTTTAAATGCTACATCAGAATGTCCTGGTTCTCTCTAAGTGACACCTTGAGGTGGTCTGCTATCAACCTGAGGTGAAATGATTTTGTAACTATGCACAATTTCCTCTTAATAATCGTCACGGTCTCTGAACATATGAGACACACTGGTTTTAAACTGTCCGTGGGAAGAACTAACCTATAAGAGTCTGTTCATTGTTGGTTATAGACTCTGGTCTCTGTGACCACTTTTCTCTTTTTGGAGAACGTCATGTGAAATATTTTTCGAGCGTTTCTCGTTCTTTTTAGCCCCGCCCCTTCTAGGACACCCATTCCTGATTGGCTTATACAAAATTGACACCTGGGCACTCAACAAACACAGAAGAAAAGGACCTGAGAGGTTCAATGGATACTCGAAACAGAGGACATTTCAAGAGTTTACAAAACTATACATTTCTCCAAAAATTTGAAAACGTTATTACAAACCAGCTATTAATTGAGCCAGCCCATACTTCAACATGCATATTTGTTAACGACAATACATATCAAAGAAACAATATGTAAACAAAATGTGTAGGTTACTACATAATACCCTACACAACCATGCCACACCCACACAGGTTTTTTCACTCGTTGTACCTAATTATACCTCTTCTTTAGACGGTGTGGGCCTGAATAAACTGTGCTTGATTGACATCTCCCTCACTCTCTATTAGCTTTGTTACACGTTTTTTGACCATTAACTGGTTAGGAAAGGACAACTTAGACCTTTACAGTTATTTTTGGTTCTGATAGTTTGACATAACTCTCTGCATAAACAAAGCACCCAACTTTAACCTGAACAAAGGATACCAGCCAGGATAAGAGGGGGAAGAGGACATTTCTAATGTAACCAAAACAAGGAAGTGTGCAGGACAAGCCTTCACATTCACATTGCAGATGATGTACACATACTGAAGACCTGACAACTCAGGAGATAATTATATAGTGACTAATACATTATTTATATAAGCTCATCACTTATAAATTACTTTGTTTTGCCTGGTCAGCAAAGCAACTAATAATAGATGAGTTACTATGGAAGCCCATTTCTGCCACTGTGATGAAAAAATAAAGATCTGTAAGTCATTATAATGAGAAACTTTCTCAAAATAATGACTTACAAACTCCTAATTATGAGAACACAAAAGGGTCTTGTAAATATTGTGAGTGTATCCTGTGCAAAGCATTCTGATGTAAATCACTTAATTTCTAATGTATGGATGAAAGGTCAAAGGTCAAAGCCATGCTGTTAACATACTGAACTGAGTGTGTGTGTGTGTGTGTGTGTGTGTGTGTGTGTGTGTGTGTGTGTGTGTGAGAGTGTGTGTGTGTGTGTGTGTGTGTGTGTGTGTGTGTGTGTGTGTGTGTGTGTGTGTGTGTGTGTCTGCTGTTTGCTGGTGCATTTCCAGCCCTCTGAGGCTTCTGCTTCCACAAGCCTCCCAGCAAAGGAGGTTCTTTAAGACAATCCCTGAGTCACAGTGTGCCTGAGGTAGGAAGAGTTCTTGCTGAAGTAATGCAAACATCATCCCCTACCAGCATCTCCACAGCAAATGTGTTTCAAAATGTGCCACGGAAGATGGGTTTAAAACATATTGCCTCGCTGCAGAGGAGGGTAGCTAACTGAGAGCTTAGACCCTTTGATTTGATATACACAATGAATAGTTCCTCTGTTACAGTTTCATGGTGGTGACGGCCCTTTATCATCTCAGAGGAGCTGAAAACTTATTTTAAATCCTAAATAAAGGCCCATGTGTATTATAGAGATTAGTGCTGTCATTGGGAAGTGTCATCTCCCTCCAACAGTAAAATAGCTTATTAAAATCACAAAGCAAAATGACTGGAGGAAATTTCCCTCATGAGTTTCTAATTACAATGTCAACACTCCCAACTTTCTTAGCAGCTCACACCCTTTGTCTCTGCGTGTCGTCTGCACATGAGCCGCTGTGCTTAGAGTTCTGCTTCAACCTTGAACTACCTGGGAATCCTCCCCGCCGCACTCCGTCTAGTTTCTCTTTCAGCCCAAACAATCCTTTCAAATCAGATCAAGCAGCGCACAGAGCAGTGACCCGCTCTCCAAATGCTCCCATGGGACGTTAAACATGGTCGCCTGCTGGTGATTCAAACCGGTTGACACGGGGAGTATTTAGAGAGATGACTCTGCTGCACTCCGTCTGCATCCCCTCCCCCTTCCCCATCTTTCTCGTCTTGTTATCTTCTGTAAGTGTTATCCACCAGGGAGCCCTGCTGCCTCCTGCTACATCACATCTTACAACTGCCTTTGAAACACAAGTCTTTTCAGGGGAAACGGCCTATTTTGTTCGGTTTTGTGGTGACATTTTTATGTGTGTGCAACTCTCAGGGGAGTAGCAGCTTCAGCTCAGTGCATTGTGCCAAAAACTTTCTAATAGAGGTGGGTTTTCACATCACAGATGAGAACTAAAGGCACTCTCCTTCTCTCTCTGTCTCTCTCTGTTAAAACTCTTTCTTTTTTTCCTTGTCACTCTCCACTGTGACAATGTCATTTCACTCTCATTTCTCTCCATTTCTCTGCAAGCTGTGTGTCACTGTTTGGCACACACATACACACACACACACACACACACACACACACACAGCTCTTCTGACAACTCAAACAATGTCTGGTCACCGTCTGTAACAGTCAACCCAACGCTCTGAATTTATAACATGAAAAGCAATACTTCCGTAAAAATATATTTAATTGATTTATTTTGGGTGATAATCCAAAAAACCTTTGACATGAAGAGCAGCTAATTTATTTGGCAGTACAAAGACAGCTAATTAAACAGATAATGGGTCTCATCAGTGGTACTTTCTTCTTCCTTTCTGCATTTTTAAAGACAAGGATGTAGATAAGAGGGACCATTGTCTGCTGAAGACTGTGTTTCTGTTTGGAAGCAGCTCATTTGTCAATCAGCGCTTGTGTAACCTGATTTAATGAGATTTATGTCCTGTGCATTATAATATCTGCTGCTGTGATTCGCCTGTCGGTTAGTCTGGTATATGCATATGCAGCTGCGCTGACACAAACTCAAACAAGCACATGGGCCTTCCTGTTCTGCACATGCAGCTACACGTGTGTGTGAATATATTGATCATCTTGTGCTGTTCCCATGGTTCCCCTCTTTAAAAAGATAATTTCCTGATTCAGAGAGCTGTTGACATGACATGGGCATCATTTGCCTCTTCGTATGGGTTCTCTGATGTCGGTGTTTCAATCAAAACAAGGGGACACGATAAAACAATCGCAGCTGAATTACATTTTTAAATAGAGATATTTAGTGCAGATTGGGTGTTTATTTCCCCAGATCTCACATTCACTTACACACTACAACAAGGTGCATGTATTGTACATATCTATATCTATACTGCACCTTGTAGCAGATGTGTGTGTTTCGCTCACGCGTTGACGTTTCAGTCCAGCAAAGCATAACTCATTTTCACAATTTCAACAAATTACTTGATTTTAATCAGTAAATGGTAGAAGTCATTTAAAATACACACATTAAGAGAAGGAACAAAAGCAGAGAAAGTCAGCAAACATCAGAAGTCATTTTTTCTTGTTATTTTGAATCTTTGTCAACGAAAAACATTATGCACCGAGGGTTCTTTCTCCCCCCCCTCGTTCTGTCTTATATGAAAACACAAGTACCACTCGTTCTTCTGAGGACAATAATGAGCTCACTCTTGCATAAAGCTTTATTCCTTCGAAGCATATTAATTGGGGTATTTGCATAACTGGGAAAATTAGTTGTTAGTTATACGGGAATAGCTAAGAGATACCATTGTGTCATTTTTTTTATCAGTTTTCTTTGACAGTGAAGCATATCGTGCTGTTAACATGATCAGTGCTGTGGCAACGCCTGTGAATACAAGTTCCAACTCGAGCATATTGCTTGATTATTTTACTGTTCCGCCAGTCATATGCAGTCATAATTAAATGAGGAAATCAATTCAGTGCAGCTCATTGTTTTGATCTGTATTATTCAAACAGTAAGCTCTCTAAATAAATGATGCTTTCTGAATTTCCTGGCATGCATTTCTGCTGGCACCCTGCTGTGCATATTTGTGAGCCGAGCCAAACGTTCAGAGACCAACAGAAGTCGCTTGTCTCAAACCAGGTGTGAAAAGCAATGTTTTGTGGTTACAGGACGACTTGTGGGATATTTTATGTATTTATGTGGCATTTCCTGGTGTCATCAGTATAGATTTGTGTATGTATTATTAAAGCTGCAGCCTGCTGGGTGCAAAGTCAGCATAAAATTGGCAGGAAATCATACTGAATCAACACTGCATAACCTGCAACACTGTCATGATCATCCGGGGCTGAATTGAGGACGGTGATATCATGGCTATTTTTTCTGGATATTCTGGGTTTTATGAAAAACCATTTACATTCTGCTTAAAAAAAAAAAAGAAATTGTAGAACTGATTCCTGACAAAACTGTGACTACTTTTAAATAAAATTCCAAATTACTCCACCAGACTTTTATTCCTGGCAGTATATAAAGAACTACGAAACGGCATTTAGACTTTTGTGTTGGTCCATAATTTTCTAATAATTTTGTAGGAAGTTTTATGGAAGGAAACAAAGTATGTAATCTGACAAGTACAGATAAAATGGAGACAAAGTGGAATTTAAATGCACATGCAAATGCTCATTTTCAATTGAACTGCAGAAAATAAGGAAGAGAAGAATAAACTGAATTTACTCATTAAATTAATAATACATGAAAAATCTAAATAATGAAAGATATCTAGATATTTGGGGGAGGTGGGAGTGAAGGACTGAATCAGTACAGAGTTCTTCACATAGTTCTTCGTCAGATGAAATTATAAAATGAAAGCCGTGTAAAGTAAAGAGTTAGTTCCCAACGCATTATCTTAACTCAGGCTTCCATCAACAGTGATGGCCCTGAGCTCACATATGTATTCTTCAGTATGTCACATCTATAATAAAGATCAGCCCGTCCAAAAACTGGAGGAAAACTATTTTGACCCTGGACCCATCAAACCCACATCTGAAACTTGAATCCACATGTTTCTGGAAGTATAACCTTGATTTGTTTTATACATTTTGATGAGTTAAGTTAACATAGCCTCGGGTTTGTGCATCGTCTTAAGGTTACATGACAAAGAATATCCTCTAGTGGTGAAGCTGGGATGTGGGAGGATGACTGTAAACTCGTCTTTCTCAAAAAAAATCAGTGCTGTGTGCTCAGAGTCGACAAATACAGACAGTAAATGGCCTGTTGTCCCTGAGGGAGCGTATGCAGCGGTCAGTGAGGTTAGATTTCCATTATCATAATGATCCTAATAAAGAAAAACTCTGAGTCATGCTGCTTTGTCATTATTCACTCATAAGCCTGGAAGAAACTGCTGTAGACTGCTCTGACAAAACATGTCAACTTGAACAAAGAACAAAAAGTACAGAGTGGAAAAAATCCATGTAAGGTTGTTTAACTTAGCAAATCAATTAGTCAGAACATGTTGCTGAGGGGATAAACCAAAAAAGCCAACTGGAGGTGTTTAATATGCTTATTTAACCTTAGAGGTCTGTTTAGAAACAAAGCTTATACAATTTGACACAATGGTACAGATACCCAACAGTAGAGATAAAAAAGTTACAGTTGTCTCGATCAATAATCAACTACAACAATAGCATGCAACTTACTGTTAGAAAAATTCACTCGAGGCTGATGTAAAAATCATTAATCAGGACATTTATTCTTGCAAGAAGGAACAGGGTTGAACACATACAAAACAACGAGTCAAGACTGCTGTTCTAACTCTGAGTCTCTGGTTTATATACTCCAAAACACATGCAGTAGCACAGGTTCATTTTACGACAGGATCTCGTCACATAGGATAACAAACGGACTTCATCTTCACACAGTGTAGTCTACACAGAGTGTCTGGAACATCACTTTACACTTCGTTCTAGTACAAAGGTCACTTTATCGTAATCAGGAAGTCAGGGTTGTAATTCAGCTCTGCGTAAGTATTGGTGTCTACAGGTGTATTATCATTCTTATTTAGGACAAACAGCTGAAAGTGCTCTTCTCTTAGGCAATTGGCACCTAATAGGCAAAACAGCTGTTATGCTTTGTGTCAGAGGAAGTTCACATAACATGGTCACATGGACACGAGGCTTTGTAAGCGCATAACATTCCTTAGTCAGTAAATGCAAAATAATTAGTCATTCGATTTTTCTCCAGCACTTACACATTAATTCATCAGTGTTATTAATATAATATATAACCGTATTACACTCACAGGGAGTATTTAATGAGTACTTCTACCTTTGATACTTAAAGTACTTTAGTAATATGTCTTTCGTTCTTGCACAAAAATACAAACCTTCCATAGCTTTAGATTTGAAGTCATAATGAAGTAGAAGACATACGAATAATATATCTCTAGAGTGTGGGTATAACTTGACTACCGAGGGAACACCTGTAAGAAATTGTTGTCACATTACAACTGTGAAATACATTATACCATAATTACAAAGAATAGAGGTACTGCAGGATGTCATTGTTGCCAACTGTTTGGCTATGTTTACCAGTACTGTACCCCATTAAGTACCCAGTACTAACAAAATACTCTAAGTAATCTCTTCTTTCCTCTAAAATACTACGTACCCAGCACTTAGTAAAATACTTATAGTATAACTTATCTGTTTTTCTCTCTTAAATTCCCAGTAGTTACTCCCTTGTTTCGCTGTACCTACATTTAAGTACCAGTAGGAACCGGTAAGTATTCATATGTGCTGATTCATACAACAAGAGTACACCGTGAGTTACATTGTGAGTCACAGGCTATATAATACAGTATCACAGAGTTTAGCCAATGGTATCTGTGACTTGAAATTGTTCCTATTTCTCCCTGCGTGGATGCAGATAGACTCATGTCTCTGTGTCGTTAATGCTGCAGATAAAAACTCACCAAGATCTTCAAGGACAAACTATAGTTTTATACCCTCTGACATGTCTGGAGGGTCTAAGCGTTACTCTGGCTATCAGTAGTGGTTGGAATTTTGATGATCAGTTTCTTTAATTATCTTACTGTTAATTAAATAACTTCTGCTATCTGACTAACAGTGAGACACCACTGGATCTCACTACCAGGAACTCTGTAACGAAAATCCACAAACCACAAATGAGATTGAGTTGTCTTCACTTCACGTAGGTTTGTTTGCATCACACAGAGTACAAGCAAACCGAGTTGTCCCAGGATCAACTACCTTAACAAAAGATATACACACCTCTTCATACCTTTGGGTCTGGTCTGGGTCTGGTCTGGGTCTTTGTGATCTCCGGGGTTCCTGTTCACGCCGCATCTGCTTCTAGACTACCACATCCATGATAAACCTCCGGGTGTCTAATTGTCATCCGTCTGCTTTCCAACTGTTTGTTATGTTACCACATTTTATTGTAAATGATTATATTTTATATTTTTAAATGATGTCTTGATTATTGCACTGTGTTCATTGTTTATTGTTATGCACCAGTCACCAAGTCAAATTCCTTGTATGTGTACTTGGCAATAAACGGTTCTGATTCTGATTTTCCTCCCATTCACTCCTCACTCATGTTGACCTGCATACATCTTTACCTGTTAGAGAGATCATGCACTAACACACATCTGTCCCTAGTCTCAGCTTAACCCCTTGGTTTCCCAGAACCTGCCATCAGCCAGGCCTCAGTGCACAATTATTGACTTACTTCACTCCCAAGTGGACAATTAACAACAGAGACAGGGCTCCGGTCGCAGTAGTTGTACGACATCTCACCTTACATTTTAGGATGAGTGTGCATGAGTGTGTAAAATGCTGTACTCCCTTGTCTCCTTTCTGACCGTCTCAGTGGAGAATCCACTGTTTTCCTGACTGCAGCGCTTCCTTATCACCTTGGCTTTCATGCACACTCTGTGCACATAATTAAAGCTTTTGTCTTTGCAGTGAGTGAACTTTTCTTCACCTATGACTTAGAGGTTTCCACAACTCATAAGTGTTTGTATACTTTGTATTGGTGATTGGTTAATATATGTGATTATTGATACAAATACATGAGGTTACATTCAGTCTAATACAAGAAGACAATTTCGCACCACACATCACAATGCTGATGTTTTGAACTCTGCAGGATACAAGCTGATAAACAATTTTGCTTTATGAAAGTGAGAAGTGCCAAGAGATGAAGATAAGTAGGCACAGTAGTTAGATTATCGCATCTCCAAAGATGTCTTTTGAGATCAAGACGTCGTTCCACTTGTCTCTCACTCACTTACACACACACGTTCACACACAATTCTCTCTTTTTAATAAAACATCAGGGAATGATTCTTCATCTTTCAAAAAGTAACCAGATTGACCACCAGGGGACGCTACAGCCTTTGTTTACTTAGTTGGTCCACTTTGGCCATTGATGTTCCTGCATCATATTGTAGTAAGTGAAACATGTTTGCATGTAGGTCATTTCTGTTGTTTTTGGTATAAATGCGACATCACGTCATCATATTTTTTGCATCTTTGATGTATTAAAGTGCACCTTTTATGTATTTTAATAAGGCTGCATTCTAATATGCTTTTGTTTATACTTTAGTTTACTTTTTTATAACAGACCATACAAACTAGAATTGTATTACAGCTCCGATCCATTTTACAAAAGATCCCTGATGTTAATCTCTAAAGTAAAATTAAACAATTTGTCAGGATTTTGTTTTTGCCGCTGGGAATCCTTTCAGGACCCCCAATAGTCCTTGGCAATATTCTGAGAAGCAGTACTACACTATATTACTTCATTGTTCTCTACAAGGGAACGATGTTAAAGGCATTAAGTGCTTTGTCTCTGCAGCTTGCATTCCTGTAAACTCCTGGAATGTGGAACAGGAGACAAAATGTTTACCTTAATAAAAGGGGAGGTGAGGAGTGTTTCACTTAACTGATAACACTTTTAAAAGGTTTGGTGATCCCATTTGGGGAAAAGTTGCTTTTACCAGGGGTAGTTCATCAAATAGGAGTGGCACTTTTGAGTCAATATCACCATAAGGTGCCTTTGAGACTTCCCCATTTCCAAAAAAAACCCTGAGATTTTCCATTGAACTTCATATTCATTGTATTAAGTAAATGTTATGCTGTTAGAAATGCATGTTGGTCAAGCTCCAACACTTTTTATAAATTAACTGCAAGCAGATAATGTACATGCAAACAGCAAAATATGTCCACCCTGTCATGGACAAATTCAAAGTAGAGTAAATACATTGTAATTATGTAGTGATTATAAAATGTACATTTTCAGAAAGCTATTTAGTCCCTTTCTCAACAATATATTTTAGTTAATGGGAAAAGTATTTGGATAATAATGAAATTATGGCAAACTATTTGTTTCTCTATAAAATCTGCGAGAGTTGCACTTTCTTTTCTAAATAAAATCTAACAACAAAGATATCTGGTCAAACTTTCAAACAATCTTATTTGGCCCTCATTTGTTTATAAAGGAATCACACAAAGGGTTTTGCTAACTTGTGAAAATAATTAGTTTATTTTCATAAAACATGAAAATTACAGGGTGGACAATGACATGACAGGGTGGACCTTGGGCATGACAGGGTGGACACGTTGTGAAATGTCATTGAATGGCCTAATAAATGCAATAGATCTAAAGGAAATTATGTAAAAAAAAAATGTCAGAGCTTGTCATACAAGCTCTGGGCATCAGGGATGTCTCCTCCATGGGCCACAATCCGGTCTGCTGACCTCTTGAGGGCCCCACCCACACCGTCTGGTGCCCCCTTCCCATGACTAGCCTCAAAGAAATTCCACGTTATTTCTTTGAAGCCATACTTGTAGGGTTCCGTTGAGAGGTAGAAGAAATTTCCCTTTTGTCGATACTGCGTTGCAGGCCCGTCGCTGAAAAAATGAAGTATGCTGACTTGAGGGTGTCGCTCTCTCACTACCTTCAGAACTGGATCAAGGTGGGCCCAGATGGCCACAGGGTCGTGTCTTCTGGAGGGTGATATGGAGCAGAAGGTGTGCGGCGCTTGTTCACCAGCAGTGTAGAGCACTCCAGTGTGCAGACTGGCCTGCTGGTGTGAGCCTCCAAAATGCACAGATTGTATTTCTTTGCTGTACTTGCATGAGTAATTTTCGCTAAAATCTATATGCAAGATAGACTCGTTGTGCGTCAGGCTCCTCCTGAGCTCCTTGTAGGCATCAAACTGCCATTAATGTTGAAGACATGGCGCCTAAAATGGAGAAGCCTCTCCTGGAAATCTGCGTTAAGGTCATGCTCCGTTGTTGTTATCTTCCTTTTCACTGTGATTGTTGACACCTTCTCATCCTTCGTGATCTTCTCTGTCATCCACTGCGATAAACAAATGTTCTCTTCCCCAGGAGTTTTCAGCATCGGGTGACAAGTTAGGAGGCATTCACTGCACTCACCGTAAGCACAGACCTTGGCTTTCGGGTCACACATGGTTGCTTCAGACATTTCCTCAATGTTTTTTGAGGACAGCAACCCTTGGCTCTGCAAGGCATTGGCCATGAATTGCAAGTTCTCATGTTTTTTGCAGAGACATGTGTCACGGTCAGAGGAAGAGGGGGTTACCACCCAAAAGGGTCTGAGACGGCAAAAGGAGGTGTATGACACATGGCCAATGTGCTCAGAGAGAAACCTCCTATGCAAGTTCTTCATTGTATCAGTAAGCAACCTCTTCTGCATCTTTTTCTTCAGCCGTGTGACTGTTTGTTTGCGGCCAGTCGTCATTCGACTAACATCATCTCGAAGAAAAAACGATGTAACGTTCTTCTTAATCTCATTTCGACTGACGCACCTCCTCCCACAGTAGGTAAGATCCACAGGATACTTTGCTCTCTTTTTAGAGCAGCCAAAAGCAGTCTGGGCATGCTTTTGGAGCTTGTACTTCTTCAGAATGTTTCCACAGACCACTTTTGCTATCAACTGCTTCTCTCTGTTTGTTTTTGCATTTTCATATTTTCTTCTAATATCTTCAATCATGGATGTATGGAAAAGAAGAGCTCTTTTGATGGGTGAATTCACTTTTAGACGTCCCAACAGAGCATTGACTTTTGCACGTGGTGATTTCCCCATGGTTCTCGGTTGTCTTGAGTGTCTTGAGACTTTCTTTCTTGGCCCTATGGAACCTCTTCTTATATTTCTCAGTTTTAGTTTTCTCTTTTGCGAGCTGTGCCTCCAATATTTCTATCTGATTTTTCAGTTTCCTCTTCGAACTTCTTCGAATGCTTTCCCCTTGACGCCGTTGCCTGAAACACAAAATACTTGTAAGGATTTTTAGTAAGATTTTAGCGAGTTAGTTATCAATACGTCATTTTATGGGGACATAAACAGTTGATAATTGTCCTTCAAATAAATCTAAACTTTCTAATAAGTCTTATTAGCTAATCTTCCAATAATCTAACCTGGAGGGCCCTGGCTCAGGCTGATTTTCAGGAGCTGCAGGGGAGTTGGGTGGTGTCTCTGACTGTAGCAAAGCACTGGCCCTGTTTCTGGCTCTGGCTTGACTCTTTGCCTCTCTCCATTTCTTTCTTTTTGCCCTCTTCTCTCTCTCACTGAGCTCATTGACACCCTTCTTCTTTCCAGTCTCTCTGTCTTTATTCCATTTGTCCCTCTCTTTCTCAAGGTACTTTCTTCTTCTGTCCGGGTCAGCATCACGACGTTCCCGATATCTCCTTGCTATCTCAGCTCCTTTTGAGCTCATTCCTTGAAAAAGACACTTCAAAATGTTCCCTTACACACTAATTGGCGGTCCAGGTTAACTAGGCTTGCCTTATCAAACTAGGGTTGCTGATACCGATATCGCCAAAAAAGTCCATATTGTCCACTCCTACTATGTATAGCATGTACTGTTATAAAATGTGTGTAATAACTGTTGTAATATGTGTAACATTATCAGCTTGTGGCATAAACTACGCACATGTCCTTCCTGTCACGAACCATGTCCACCCTGTCATGGAAGGCTTGATGATAGGGTGGACAATGACAGGGTGGACATTTTTGGCTAATGTTAGCATTTAATGAGCACATGGTGGACCTTCAGTTAGCAACATGAATCAATTAGCAAGGTGACTGTGTACTGTTTAACAAATATCTTTCAAATTTCTGAAAGGTTTTTATATTAATTGATATTTCACTACGACAGAGTGGACATGTTAAGCTTGACAACATCCAACTACACACATAATATGATGAAAATTACGAAATATAAGTGTAAATACTTACTCTGCAACTAGCCACTGTTTCAGCCTCCAATGAAGAAAGACAAAATGGTGGTAGTAATGTAACTGAAAACATCAGAGGGTTTCTTAAAGGGGCAATTACCCCATAATGACAGGGTGGACAGCAATTTCAGGGACACATGCAAAATGTTCAATATGATTATGAAAATAGAATATACATGATCAAAATGACTCGTTTTATCAAATAGCTTGTTTTGGACAATAAAACCATATACATTTTTGGGGGATTTAGTATCATTTAACCACTTATTACGCAAACTGTAGTTAGCAGAGCAGTGTGTGGGACATGCCAAAATCACGTACATCCAATGAAAAAAAACTGTATAAAATGAAGGAAACACATTTCAAGAGACTTATCATTGTACTGATATGTGTGTAAATGTTTGGCCATTTATAATAAGACCTCAGAGTTTCATTATTCTGCTACATTTTCATGATGACTGAGTGATTCTGATGAGGACACCAAAGGCACTTTATAGTGATATTGACCCTTTTATTTCCTGAAGGAATGCCAGTTGTGGGTGTCTGGTCACAGAGATCATCAAAAGAGAAAAATGAAGGAAGTGGAAGATAATCTAAGGACCTTGATAGCCATCGCAATACTGAGGAGGAGGAGTATATGTGAATTTTTTTTTAAGTGAAAATCCTGAGAGAGGGAAGAAAAGCATTCTAATATGCACTAACCGTGCCTAACATGTTCAGAACGCTAAAAGAAAAGGCTTGAATGCGTGATATTGTCAGCTGTTTGTCTGAGAGGGAAGATGTGACCATGTCCGCTTTAAAGAAATTTAATAAAATAACAGTTAATGGTGTCTGCTGAAAGAGATGTAAAAAAACACATTAGAAGAAAAATATTGATGTGAAAAGTGTGTACAAAACAATGTTGTATTCCTTGGTCCAGACTATTGCAGATGAATCGAGATCCTCATTTTATTGTAACCTAATGACCCCAAGAGCCTCGTCACATGAGGCCAAGTTTGAAGGACTCAGAGGCCTTTCAAAACACCAAACCAAATCATACTTCATGTCGAATACAATTTTCCCACAACACTAATTCATCCATCCATCTATTCGTCGCGGTGGCAGCAGGCCAAGCAGGCTGACCCAGACTTCCCTCTCCCCCTCAGCTCATTCTGGGGGATCCCGAGGCGTTCCCAGGCCAGCTGGGGGATGTAATCCCTGTAATCCCTCATGCTGGAGGGATTCCCTCCAGCATATCTGGGTCTTCCCCGGGGTCTCCTACCAGTAATCAATCAAAGGGAAACAAAAAATGTGGCTTCGACAAAGTGGAGACTAGTTTTTATAAGTCATCCACAAAATTAAATCAATGGATACATCTTTAGTGGAATTTATTGGCCAGGTTTTCATTCAATGTTTTCATTCAATGTCAAAATCTTCTGAACATGTTAGGCAAGTTTAGTGTATATTAAAATGCTTTTCTCCCTTCTCTCAGGATTTTCACCAGCATTCCTTCAGGAAATAAAAGTGCCACTCCAATTTGATGAACTACCCCTGGTAAAAGCAACATTTCCCCAAATAGGATGACCAAACCGTTCAATTCATTCAGGTTTTCATTCACATATACATCACTACACGTAGCGTTGCTTATTTTTATGAATGGTAGTCCTCCTAACGTCGTTTGATCTGTTTTTATTCTTCTTGCATCTTATTTAGCTTGATATTTTCAACAACACCTCATTCTGAAAGAATAAACTATCAAGATTGTCTCAAATTTCACATTCTATATGACTAAATGAGAAAAGGCCTGGTTAGAAATAGCAACGTATATTTTCTGAAAATGTAATATCTTATCAATTTAGTCATGTAGCCTAAATCATCTTTTTCAGCAGCCCAGAACTTTAAATTGCTTTTTAAGTGTTAGATTTCAGGCCTGTGGAACTAGTAAATCATATGTGACACTATAATAAGATGGCTGAATTGCAACTTGATAATAACGAACACAGGTTGGGTTTATATCTGATATCCTTCATCTGCAGACTGTGAACACATTGTTACTCTTGCCACACAGACTCATAGACCGGAGGCTCAAGGTTGCAATTCCCATTTGAAATCAAGTCGCTACCTCCAACCGGCCCTGAAAGACAGACGCCATCTATAAAAACAATCCCTGAGCAGATCTGTAAGTGTGCTGGTTCCGGCCACAGGGGTCAGCTCTGGGTTACTACAATGTCAGGAAGAAAACTGTCCATTAAGTCTCCTCCACCTCCTCCATCAAAAAGCAATACCTTTACACAAGATGAGAACATAAGAGGTGCTGTAACAGCCTCAGGCGCCAGTCCCCACTGCCACCAGACAAACAGTGTGTAGCGTATCACACACACACACACACACACACACAGTGTCGTTTTCACATTTTAGAACCTACAATAGACTCTTAAATTCAAGATTAATGTTCACTATCACCTCTCAGGATCACTCTTGAAACTCTGTGCCACGCTTCAATTTGATGCATAATACATATGCTGTTTATAGTTTATTTTACTCTTTTCCATTTTATGTTTTTTTTCCCCTTGTGTGTCCAGGTCTCATGTTGGATTGAATCTGTGTCTGGTTTTGGTTTTCTTCTTTGTGTGTGTGTGTGTGAATATTAAAACAACAATCGTAGGTTGTTAATGGCATAATTAGATCAAAACAATTGTTTAACTGGTCACAGTACACTGATGAAGATTGTAAAATAATATGAATTAGGGGCTGTTCTGCTTTTCATCGCCTTTTAATGAAAATCTAAAACATACATCAATATGGCTGTATTATGCTTATCCTAGCTTGTTGTGTATAATACTGTTAATCATCTAATATAAGAATAGGGGGGTGGGGGATGTGTTTCAGTTAACATATATATTTATCACCATATAAAATAAGATACATTTTACTTAATTGTCCCACAGAGAATTTGTCTTGGGCTCCAAGCCGCTGCATCGCACAACACACTGTGACGCAACGTTACAGTGTAGGAACCGTTTTTTTAGCGGAACGTAGATCGCCTGTCCTGTTTTCAGGAGGTCGGCGGAACGTTCGTCCGGCATTATTTTGCTTCCGTGTAGAAAACAACCTTAAGTCTCTGTTGAGCAGTCCGAGGATGTCATGAGTGCGTGATCTCTTATCCGTTAGCGTTGTAATGCATAGAGGTGTTACTCTTTACTGACAACAACAGCAGCTATGCGGTTACTTTAACTAGCATTGACGCTAGTTAGCTAAGCAGCTAACAGTTTTTCTAAGTGTATCATGTTGGGACTTTTAACGCCCCAAACTCGTTATGTTAAAGTCTTTATCAAAGCGTTCAAAGAGACAAACATACGTAGATGTTCCTCTATCAGCTGTCGGTCTGAGTATATCCGCAGATGTATTTTAGAGAACACAGAGATAGTTGGGGGGCAGAGTTTGACCCCAGAGTTCAAACTGAGGCTGTTCACTCCAAACTGCAGATTTTGGAGTGAAAAACCAGAGCTCTGGCCTTTTGATGACCCGTACTGGGCCATATACTGGCCAGGAGGACAGGCGCTCTCAAGGTAATATTTTAGCCCCACAATAAACAAATGTTTTATGAGTGTGAGGTACTGCTGTCTCTTATAGTGGCACCTCTCTGCAGATATCTCCTGGATAACCCTGCAGTGTGTCGGGGTAGAACAGTTCTGGATTTGGGGAGCGGCTGTGGAGCCTCAGCCATCGCTGCAAAACTATGTGGTGCTGCTCATGTAGTAGCCAATGACATTGACACTGGTATGCATCTATATTTATTTTGATATCCAATATTACATCAACAACAGCAATACATCCACTAAATACAGAGACACTGCATTGTCATAGGGCCCTGTGGCAAAAATGTGCTGTTGGGCCCCTGTTACCACCACGGTCAGGCATGGATCTTTTAACAACAGAAATACAAAGTTCTAAACGCATAATGCAAAGAGTCCAACTGAGTGTCTTTTATTGTTATTATAGATACATTAGACTCAAACATGCAATAGTCTGGTTAGTCAGTGCGATAGAAGGTAAAGTTTTAACATTTTTGTGTTACAGTTGCAGCCGTCGCGACCCACATGAACTGTGAGCTGAACGGCCTGGAGCCGCCTGTCTGTCTGACTAACAACATGATTGGCTCACCGCCCAAAGGCTTTGACCTGATCCTCCTGGGTGACATGTTCTACGACGAGGCCCTCGCCACCAGCCTTCACAGCTGGCTGGACCACTGCATCAACAGCCACGGCACCAAAGTCCTGATCGGAGATCCTGGAAGAGCCCAGTTTGAGGAACACTGCATCCGAAGGCTCTTGCATCAGCTTGCTCAGTTTGAGCTGCCTGAGTCTGTCAGAGAGGAGAACTATGGTCTGACCTGCAGCAGCGTTTGGTGCTATCGTCCTGAAGTCTTGAGGACCTGAGAGGATCCTATGTGCTTTCTTGTTTGAATGTGACAAATATGTCACATGTACTGACCTGCAAGGACTGTGTGAGGTGTTGTGTGATTACTTTGTAGTTATCTTCTAGACTAAGTGTCACTTAGTTGTGACTTGTTACCTTACAGAAAACTATCTTCTGATATGTTTTCAATACCCACTATGGTATTTCATAATTGCTTTTTTTCAACTTGCATAATTAATGTTTACATTACATTACATTACAGTCATTTAGCAGATGCTTTTATCCAAAGCGACTTACAATAAGTGTATTCAACATTGGTAATCAAAAGAACTACTAGTCACCAGAAATCATAAGTACATCTCCTTTTTTTTTAAACAAGCATCTAAGAGCATGAAGCAGAGCATAACTCAGAGCCAAAGTACAGTGCAGAAACAAACAAAACAATAAGTGCAACAAAGTAATACAATAAGTGCAACAAGCTAGTATGAATACAATAAGTGCTAAGTGGAAGGCTCAGGGTAGCACTTCCTGAAGAGGTGAGTTTTCAGCCTGCACCGAAAGATGGGCAGCGACTCCGCTGTCCTGACGTCGGTGGGAAGTTCATTCCACCACTGTGGGGCCAGGACAGAAAACAGACGTGACCGGGTCGATCGGCTGCAGGGACCTCTGAGCGGCGGGGCAACTGATCGCCTCGAGGCAGCAGAGCGAAGTGGTCGGGCGGGGGTGTAAGGCTTGACCATGGCCTGGAGATAGGAAGGAGCTGTTCCTTTAAGTGCAGAAATCACAATTTTTTTTACATTGAGATTATTTTGAGCAAAATCATGCAATAAGTCCATTAAGCCATGCATCTCTAGCAAACAAAAATACAAAAGTCTTTGAATTAGTGGCCAGTATGTTCAATTTTACATGGGTAAATATGTAATTATAAAACAAAGAATCTCATAATTGAATTCTGCATTGTTTTTGTTTTTTACTGACTTTGGGGCTCCATAGCGTTTGTTTTTTTGGGACAATCAACTGATTTCTGCTGTTATTTGTTTACCACAAACCTTAAGCTTTTAGCCATAATAATCGTGGTTTGCAACATTCCTTATTATTCAACATTTGATTTCTGACTCAGAGCCTTGAGGCGTTAGTAACAGTCTTATCTGTAAGTGGTACTAAAACTACTGAGTTCCCTTCAAGAGAGAAACAAAATGTAGTGAGTAACCTAATGGGAAATCTGCTGTGAATAATCATCTTATTTTCTGAAAACAATTATGCATGTTTTCCCACTGCGGCAGTATTGTAAACAGTCATTACTTTTTCACAAGCAAAAGTAACCAGGGACAGACAGCGTGGATTAAATACGGTTAGAGTTAGTTTAAGAAGAAGTAAAATCACAATAGTAGTGTATAGGGGGCACCTCTGCGCGTGCATGCAAAAGTGAACCCATATTGCGCGTGTCCGCGAAAAAAGAGTGCATGAGGTGCGTTAATAAAAATATTATGCAATTTTTTTTAATAAACTTTTTTTTTTTTGCATAAATAATGCATAATCGTCTGAAAACTGTAGCTTATTTACGTCTATACTGTAGTGGGGGCTGTTCTACATCCTTATAGGGATGAATTAGCTGTTTGATGTGTAAAACTGCTCGGCGCTGCTCCTGCACTTAGTGCACCTGTTGCTTGCAGCAGGAGCACAGGCGGGGGTATGAGGGGTGTCACAACATGAACGCTCTGCGCGATACAATAACAAGAGCCAATATGTCTCCGCCCCGAAAAATGTTAAAACTTAGTGCAGATGGTGATGATGTTAATAGTGTGGTTGTTTATGATAAAGACACTCTTGTTATGGACCATGTTTTTTATGACATAGACACTTCTACTGTACAAACTCATGATAATGAGGGACAACCATCGTTACAGCAGTTGGCCCAAAGAATGCGTATTCTAAAGGACCATGTGCTTGCTGGCCGATCCCCTGTTAAACGCTCTCATGGCTCTAACCACGACCATGAGGGACAAACAGCGTTACAACAGTTTGCTAATCAGGCCCAAAGAATGCGGTCCCTGAAAGAGAGGGTGCTCGCTGCTGTAGACGCTGCTGCCACTGTTGTTAATTTTACAGCTGTTGAGAAGGTGTGGGGGGATCATTTTACAGAACCACCATTAACTTATGTAGATAGGGGATATACAGAGCTGCTTGGTGCATTATTTTGTGATAATGAAAGTATGGACTTACAACAGGCAGTCCATAGCACACATACATTGTCTGGACCTCATGATCCATTCATGAGTTCATGCTCTGCCCTAGCCACTTCCTCTGCAACTACACCTCTGACCTCTCCTTCTCTCCCCTCTCCTCCTCCCGATGGTGAGCCACACCTGTTGGCCCCTTCAACTACTCCTCTGACCTCTGACCTCTCCTCCTGTCCCCTCTCCTCCTCCTCCTCCTACCGATGGTGAGCCACACCTGTTGGCCCCTTCAACTACTCCTCTGACCTCTCCTCCTGTCCCCTCTCCTCCTCCTCCTCCCGATGGTGAACCACACCTGTTGGCTAAGGTGTCGGAGACGAATAACGGGCTTCCTGTTCAGTGTGGTGGGGTCATGGCCCCTCCCGAGTGTTCTGATAATCCTATCCTTAGACGGCCATTACCCTCTTTTAATGCCTTTGAACTGAGGCAATGTGTTGATTTCAGAGGCATTAACCTTAATGACCTTTAACAAGTCCCAGACATGGTCCGAGGGCACCTGTCGAGTGTGATTACTCAGGCTATAGATACAGCCCCAGCTGGCAGTGTTTTAAATGTGGTACTACATGGGCCCTCCTTTGCTAGTGATATACGGGCTATTCTAAATGCTAATGATGCATACAATGTAGATCTGTTTATGGAACAAATTGCCCAGGTCCTGCAGAGTAATGATGAGTCTGTGTCAGACGATGAATTGGAACTAATTGTCACGGTAGCTCAGAATAGGAGCGGGGGGGGGGGCTTAGACTAGGGAAGATCCCATATGATGAGATAATCACTAAGAAGTGTCGTTTTCTATACAGACCCTCCACACTAGGGGACCACAGTCTATGTTTCTCTCTCTGTCTTGCCCATTTTAACAACTCCTCTATGTCTGAGCATGATAAACTAGAATATGCATCCCTATTGCACAGTTCAGTTGGCTTTGATCATATGCACAGTGTATCATTCGATGATGTCCCCAAATTTGAGAGACATCTGGGAGTGAAAATTATAATATTTCATCACAATGCAGGCCGTAAACGGCTGCAATGTTTCCAGACACACGACACCCCACACCCACATACAGTCTGGTTATAGACCAGCTAGACCAGCTGTGGACATTGAGGGAAACAAGTTTTGTTTCAATACATTGAACTGTGTGGATGCGTTTGTGAAGCGTTACAGAAAACCCAGGTACCGTGGGTGTATACATATATATATATATATATATATATATATATATATATATATATATATATTCATTGCACATAATGCATCCGGCTTTGACAATTACCTCTTGTTGGAGTACTTTGTTAAACAACAGATCACACCGATGGTGACCATGAGGGGGAGCAGGGTTATATTAATGTGTGACAGTGCTTACAACCAGCGGTGGATTGACTCATTCAGCTTTCTGCCCATGCGCCTGTCAAAAACACCTGCAGCTTTAGGGTTTGAGGATCTGATGAAAGGTTATTTCCCGCACAAGTTCAACACTAGGGCGAATGAGTATTACACAGGTAAATACCCCTCTCCCGCTACCTATGGTTACAATGAGATGTGTGACAGTGACAAAACCTCCTTCGTGAGTTGGTGTGCTACTGTTTGTGATGACCCGTTTGATTTCCAGACAGAGATCCGGCGCTACTGCATCAATGATGTAGAAGTGTTACACAGAGCATGCACTGTTTATCGGGCGTCTTTTTTGGAGTGCACACAACTTGACCCGTTTGCATTCACGACCCTGGCATCTAGTTGTATGGGGGTGTTCAAAACCATGCTCGTCTGATGTTGTATAACATGCGTTAGATACGCTGCAGGAGAGGGTCTTGTATTGTGACACAGACAGCATCGTCTTCACATCGAAGGGTGATGATGTGGTACCGCCCCTCGGATCGTATCTTGGTGACCTCACAGACGAGCTAAACGATGGTGATGTGTGTGGCCTCCCTGAGGAAGATTACATCACAGAGTTTGTCTCGGGGGTCCAAAAGTGTTATGCCTACAACACTGTTCAGGGCAAAACTCAGGTCAAATGCAAGGGCGTAACATTAAATGCAAAAAATGCCTCAGTTGTCACACCCGAGTCACTGGTTGGTCTAGTCCACTCCTTTGTAGCCAATCAGGGCACCAATGCACACATGATGACGGTGTGTGACACCATCAAAAGGGATAAAAAGAGGTTCCATCTTAAAAATGAGACCGTTTTTAAGAAAGTCCAGGTGGTGTACAATAAGCGCAGGGTGCTGTCTGATTATACCACCCTCTCTTATGGATACTGATCCGGGTTTTGATGTGAGGTTACAGCATCCTTTTAGTTTGGTGGTGAGCGGCCCCTCAAATTGTGGAAAGACTTTTTTTGTCAAGGATATTATTGAAAATGCCTCGAGGGTTATTTCACACCGTTTTGATAATGTAGTTTACATTTACTCCTGTTGGTAACCTTTATATAACCAACTCCTTCAAATAAGAGACATCAACTTTGTAGAAGGGTTACCAGACTCTCTGTGTGACGACGTGCTGCTGCCTCCAAACAAAAACAATCTGCTCATCATAGATGATTTGATGAACGACGTCAGTCATAACATCAAAGTTCAGAATGTTTTTACCAAATATGTGCATCATAGAAATCTCAGTTGTATATATTTAGTACAAAATGTATTTATTCAAGGTAAGGCTAGTCGTACTATTAGTTTAAACACAAACTATCTCATTTTGTTTAAAAATCCCCGTGATAAATACCAGATTACCCTGTTGGCCAGACAGATGTTTCCTGGTAATACTAAATATTTTTTAGAGGCATTTAATGACGCCACCTCCCCTTCCTACAGGTATCTCCTCATAGATTATAAAGCAAAGACCCCTGATCATTTGAGACTCAGAACAGCTTCGCTATCAGAGCAGCCGGTTGCATATATCCCTAAAAAACAAAAGAGCTAACAATGTCGTCACGCATGCAGAGGAATTTGTCTCTGTTGGAATTGATATATAAATCGTCGCCGCATGTGAGGCGGGTCATTGTGAGTAATGCAAACGTAGACTTTATTAACTCTCTGTGTGAGATAGCTCTCAACGTGTTGAGAGGTAATATCCCTTTGACTGACAAACAATTGTAATGTTCAGAAATTTCTCAAACAGAGGGGAAGAAGGCCATAGAGGAGAAGAAGCAGCAGCCCCCCCCCCCCCCCCCCCCTTTGCACTCTTTGTTCCATCAGCAAGCAGGGCAGGAGTCAGCAGGTCCAGGTTAAAATCAAAAGTATTTAATATTATTAACAGAAGCCAAAACAATCACAAACCAAATTACACTACTGATAGTCAAATATTTCAAGAAATATGAGACCCCGTTCATACCACAGGACAGATTGATGTATCTGCCCCATGGTACAAAGGAAGTCTGATTCTCTCAGGGGACAAACAGCTCCTCTGTCCCCCCAGAGTTACATTCCTCAACCTATCGATCAGCTCCACGATTGGCTGAAGTCCAATGAGCTCCTCCTTGGATCCTGAGCCATTGTCCTGGGCAGACACCTCAGTGAACTACCCTCTTCCCCCGCAGATTTACACCTTCTGACATTCCTCAAACCCCCATCACAGACACTCAATATACATTCAATGACCACACTCTTTGGTTTAACACTACCTAAGTAAACACACTGTGACACATAATATCCAGCACTAGGAATGCTTTAAAACTTAAAATACCTCACACAGTACAAGCTTTTAAGGAAGAGAAAGGCTCTTATCAGACTGATTGCCAATAAAAAAGTCAAACTTACAAAGAAGAAGAAAACTCTCAATCATACAGGAGGATTTTTACTGCCACTATTAGGGGCCGCTATTCCCTTTATAATTAGCCTTATCAACCTAGGGAATTAACTATGGAGCACACCCAAAAAATGTTTTTGGTCCCCCAGCATCAGTTGGATGCATTAAAGCAACAGACACATCAACACCAGATGCAGCAGCCTCCACCTCAGGACCAAAACTCTGGTTCTATAAGACAAGTGGTTGAAAATGATCTGGACAGAGCCATAACTGATGTATTGAACATGCCTGATACAGACATGTATGAGAAGGATAAAAAATATGCTAGTATTTTACAGAGATGCTTGGCTATGGTGAGACAGGGTGAACGTGAAAAGAACATGTTGACCTTATCACTGCCCCCCGATGACAGTAAGGGGCTCTCAAGTCTCCTCGTTTCTCAGGGTGATGATACCACTAAGGCCGAGGAACAAAAGGACCTGATTGTAGGGTGTGTTATAAAACACATGCCTAAAAAGAGCAAGAAAAATGCTCAATACATTTTGGATTCCTTAACTCGTGCTAAAAAAAAAAAAACTATATCAGACTGTTTGAGAAATTCACTGGAAGCCGATGTAAAAGTAATAATCATAGGACATTTATTCTTGCAAGAAGGAGACAGGGTTGTACACATACAAATCAATGTGTCAAGACTGCTCAGAGGTTCAACTCCAAGCCACTGGGTTATATAGTTGTAAACATACATGCACACAAGTCACAAGACGGCCCATAACAGGCTCCCTTCACATGAGATAACAAACAGGCTTTACATCAACACAGGGAAGAGAAGCACATGGTATCTTGGACACTCTGTTCTCACACTAAGGTCACTCTTGGTGACAGAGAAAACCATGGTTGTAGTTTAGCTCTAGGGCAGAAGCTAAACTTACATTTCCCCCATGGCAGGTTAATTCCCTGAACATGCGATCACCTGCCTTCCCTAAGTCAACCAGTCAGCCCACATGTGACAGGGCCTCGTGTGCAGACCATATCTTCGATGTCAAATAGGAGAAAGATAATTAGACTTAAATTTTCCTCCAACATGGACCGATCAGGGTGAAATTATCACAGATAACCACCAGGTTAGAGGTTCACACCTGTATGATTTAGTGAAAAGTGTCACTGCAGCACATAATGTTTTAGACAGTTCTAGACCTACTGGTTGGGGATTTTTTAAAAAAAGCATTAGCTGATTTAAATTTACCGCTATCTGCCATCCCCAACACAAAGGTGCGTAGGGCTATTGCAGAATTTAAAATGAATGATGCTGTTAATGATGATTATACTGATGATGATGAGGGGGTTACACGCTCTGGTAAGAGGCATTTTATGCCCATTGGTAGACCTGTCGGTCTGTCCAGGCTGAACCGCTCTCTAGATGCTTCACTCTTGTATAGCCCATCACTTAAGACATCAAAATCAAAAAAGAGGAGGTCTGATACATGGCTAGGTTTTTGATATTGTTTTTTCTGATTTATGTGTTTCTCTACACCTCTGACATATTGAATATATTTTAATATTTAGTTTTTTCCTCTATGCTGTGCAGCAGCGCATGTACACAAGTTTGAGTGTGTGTGTGTGTGTGTGTGTGTGTGTGTGTGTGTGTGTGTGTGTGTGTGTGTGTATTCCATGAAACAGCTGAATAAAATAGCTTTTTCTTTTTGATGTTGCTGTTAATGTTGTATTCCCTGCAAATTTGTGAAATAAAAATGATTTTCTTTGTTGATAAAGTTGTATTCTATATTTATTTATTTTTTCAAAAAGTTATCCATGCTACATCACACTGAATCATTAGATTACACGTTGTACACAAGCAAAATGATCCCCACTGTCACGGAGGGAACTCTTGATGAGGACTCGGACGCAGGTGTTAAGGTTCAACTGACGATCTTTTATTTCCAACAAAAAGGCTCAGGGAAATCCCTGGAAACAAAACCTCTTTTAGCGAGGCAGGAAAAAATAACTAACAAAGCAGAACTAAAAACTCCAATTTAACTCAAAGAGCAGTAAAGTTAAAAACGGCAAAAGCCAAACCAAAAATCACTTCGCAAGGAAGGTATAATACTACAAATAAAAAAGCTCTGATTCAACTCAAAGAGCTGAATGATCAAAATGGCAAAATGCAAAACAAAGTCGCTCTTACAGAGGAAACTAGAAACGAGAAACAAGAACGGGACAGACAATACTAAGGCTTGGACTTGCTGATCACATAAGGCGGGTGTGCAAGGCAAAAGGACATGACACACTGGCACAGGACAAGGGGAGACGCAGACTATAAGTACACATGAGGGAAGTGGGGGAGCAGGTGGAGACAATCAGGAATCAGGGAAGACAATCAGACTGGTGACACATGAGGAAGGGCAAGGAACCTGAAACGAGAGGAGAGTTAATTTCCAAAATAAAACAGGAAGTCACAAAACAAACGTGGAGACAGGACAAAAACCCAACTTGACATACAGGTGTGACACCCACAGCACACAGCAGGTTGTACATTGTTAACAAATCGGGTAACCATTGCATCATTATTAACAAGATTATTACCATACAGGTCTAACACACTTGAATAAGACATTCCTTTCTGTATGTACCATAGAAAAAACACACAGTGCTGTCCACATGTTGTAGCAAAATTATTCTGCACCTGTTTTTTAGAATAAGATATATCCATACAGTTGTTCTTGAGGAAATTAACTATTGTCTCTGGAAACATGACACTATCTGGAGGGTTCCCAAAACTGTCAAAGAAATAGCCGTTCCTGTGTTTTGTAGTATAGATAGCCAACCAATGCTCACCCGGCATTTCGGTTAGAAGGGTGGGTGTTTACAATCAACATAGCAGGGTATTTACACACAGGGGGCTTTTGGGAGCTGATCGCTTGCTAGGACCCCCATGAAATCTGTACCATTAATAATTCGCTTTCTAACAGCACTGGTCAATTCTATGGTATTCATAGTGTTTTAGTAGTAACCCAGTAACACTTGGCGTCTGTTTGATATCTCGATAACCGAGTCAAAAACAGCATAGCATATGAGATTAACTGTGCGGGGTAGGGGCACTCTGAAACGGGCTTCCATTCACACATTCCCGGTTTTAATTAGCGATACATTCCCTGCGCTTCCGTCGTCGGGTTCCAGATTAAGACAGAACAGGGTGTAGCCGTCCCCAAAATCACCACAAGTCACAGCTAACGATCTGTCTTTTAAATGACGACCTGTTGTCTGTATCATTTGGTAATATTCTCTGGCGTAGTGGCCTCTCTGGAAGAGTGGTTGAAAAGGTTTCGCCGGATAAGAATGCCCATCGACATGTAGACTGATATACTCTGTATCATAGTGTCCAAAATTAAAGGGATTACGTGCATAGCTCCCTGTATAACCCTCATTGTCGACAAAACCTATAATGATGAATTTAGGGACCTGTCCTATGTAGACGTTTTCCTGGTTGAATACCCTCGTCCCAGCCAGGATGGAGAATGTTTTCAAAGCAACTCTGTCAATAGCATATTTAGCATTTGTATGCTGTAATGCCCTGCTGTGGGCCAGTCTGACTGGTGGGGCAACTGCCACTTTTTTCACAAATATACTAGCTGACACCTGTAAAGCCTGACACATCATATAATATTCAGATATAAAAATATTTTTTTTGTATTTACATATATGATATTTTTTTTTATCACATTTGATACATCAGGCATATTTGTCAATTTATTGATCACAACAATGTTTATTTTAGAAACAACAACTAATGATTTTCATTGCTTTTGGAACATTTGGAACATTTCAGTTGGTTTGGTTCTTATTTTTTCCAAACAGCAACCTTTTTACAACCTGTTTGTTTCGCCTCGTGGCAGGAAAAGCACAGTTTCTGTCCTTTTTCAGGCAAAATGGACTTTACATTTCCCACAGTAGACATGGGAGAAGTGATTGCCTGTGCATTGCTTGCATCTGATTGTTTACTCTGAATTTCTTTTTTTAAATTAATGAATTAATGAATTAACAATATAAAAAAGGTTATGATAGCCAAGGATTTTCTTTTTTATACATAAAAAACATACATTTTCACTCAATTTAGCTTACTACCTTTAATTACTTTTGCCTGCAGTGCAAGGAAACTCCACCAGATGGTAGCAGACATGTATAGGATTGTATACAACTGTTTTTTCAGGAAAGTATTGCTCATGTTAATTACGTAGAGGTCTCTGAAACTCACGTATCAAATATGATACAAATGGCGCTACAGGGTTTTAACACTGTATTCGTCAGCTGTGCCTGTCATCAGAGAGAATTCATTCTTAGAGCGCATGAATTTCAGAGAAATGTCAACACCGTTGAGTAATAGTTTTTCCTGAAAAAACAAATCTGCATGTATCGGTGTAATCAACTCCACTGTACGGCTTCCTCCGGTATACTTTCCTCGCTGCTCTAGTCCCTTATTGTCACTGTATTGGTTATTTTATATGTCTTTTAGCAACACCTAGTGGTGAATGTGAATAGCTGCACTGAACAGGAAGTGAGCTAACAGTAAATAGGAAGTGATGTTCAAAAAGTGCCGTGTGCCCATGGACTCATTGAGTGACCATCTCAACGTTCAATCTTTATAATCCTGTGTCTTGAAGTCCACAAAATCGGCTTCATCCGTAAGTGTGCTACTATTTACAGTTATATTAACATGTTTACATTCATATTTCTATGGTTCGATTACAGTATTGTTGATGATGTTAGTTTACTGTCAACTACACATGTATGTATTAGTATCTAGTGGTTAAATCATTAGTGCTTGTCTAAATGTTATTTGCTGTTGTGTCTCATCCTTCATGTATATTGAAATACATTTGAATGCCTGTTTGGTTTGTGCTAGTAGCATTTTATACTGATGTACTAGATATATTATTAAGTACTTTCAAAGGCATGTTGTGGATAGCAATCAATACACGACTTGTTGAATTGTTTTAAAAGCAATATTACATTTATTCAATTATAACAGGAATATTTAGTCCAGCAGTTAAACGTGCATGGACCTAGAATCTGCTCATAAGAACAGAAAAAGGGTGCTTAAACAGAGTGCGCAGCAGTGTTATGTATATTTCTGACAAATTATGTTATTGGTTCATTATGGTGGAGGCGGCTCTTGGTTTAGACTTTCTGAGGGCCTCATTGGAGCACAGGGATGTCCATCCCTCCAGGCTCACGGATTTCCAACCCTTCCTTGATACGCTATCAGTATGTGTGCATGATGTGCAACGTAGGCAGAAACCGGGTTCAGCTATGTGTCGCTGGCAATCAGAAGGTCAAACCTTGCTGGTCGAAACTAGGTCTACCGCAGGAAAGTCCTGGTTCCTGTTTCTATCAGTCTCGAGGCTAACCAGACATTGTTTTCACTCTTGCGACATGTTATTTGATGAATAGGCTTTAAGCTAAACCTTCGATGTGTCACTGTACTTTTCCATCGTGCAGACAGACGCTAGAATGCTCTGTCTGGAGTATTTGACCTTCTTCAGTGTTTTCCACATACATTTCTAAGCAATGAGCACAATAAAAGTGTGAGGTGTAACATTTAATGCTTATTTTGTTTTGGGCCTATGTGTTGTCGTTTCTTAATCAGTCATCAGTTACTATTTACAATAGGCACTTACTTTTTGTATTCTTGTGCTCTTTTTCATCTGCATACCATCAGATACAGTGACCAAGACAGAAAATCTTGACAGACTTTGCCCCATGCATAACAAACCCCACCCACTGAAGAAATGCAGAGGGTTCAGGAAAATGATTTTAGATGACAGAAAGCGATTCTTAAAAGAGAACAATATATGCTTTCGCTGCTGTGCTTCTACTACGCACCAGGCAAAATCCTGTGAAACTCCCATCAAATGTACAGAGTGTGACAGCAACAAACACCTCGCTGCTCTTCACCCTGGTCCTGCTCCGCAATCCCAGCCAGGTTTTTCCCTTTCCTCAGAGAACGGCGGGGAGAGGGAGGACACAAGGCAGCCAGATATCACATCTAGGTGTACCAAAGTATGTGGTGAGGAATTCAAAGGCAAATCCTGTTCAAAGATCTGCATTGTGAATGTGTATCCCAATGGTCATCGCAACCTACAGAGAAAAATGGATGCCATTTTAGATGACCAGAGCAATGTGTCATTAGCTCAATCAGAGTTTTTTGAAATGTTCAACATCGGCGGAGCAGCAGTGGCATACACACTCAACACCTGTGCGGGAGCGGTGGAAACAGCTGGCAGAAAAGCCCATGGATTCACAGTAGAATCTATTGATGGAAAAATAGACATCCCACTACCTACACTAACTGAGTGTAATGAAATCCCAAACAATAGAGCAGAGATCCCGACACCAGAAGCTGCGTACCACCACCATCACCTAAGACAGATAGCAACTGAAATCCCACCCCTTGATCCAGATGCTGACATCCTGCTGCTATTAGGAAGAGACATTATTAGGGCTCATAAGATTCGTAAACAGCACAATGGCCCTCACTATGCACCATATGCACAAAAGCTAGACCTTGGGTGGGTCATCATAGGGGATGTATGCCTAGGAGGCGCTCACAAGACAAACATAGTGGGTGCCTTGAAAACCTGCATCCTTGAAAATGGAAGACCAACTTGCCTTACTCCATGTGAGAATCAGATACGAGTGAAAGAAATCTATAGTATCGAAAGTAATGGCAAGAAACCTCTCCTGAACAAACTCACACAAAGTGCATCGATGGTATCAAAGATGGATAACCTTGGAAAAACGGTTTTCTGCACAACAGAGAATGACAACCTGCTCGCTCACTCTGTTGAGGATCTAGCCTTCCTTCAGATCATGGAACGGGAGTTGACACAAGATGACACAAACAGCTGGGTTGCTCCTCTCCCTTTCCGTCACCCACGGAGACGTCTTCCTAACAACAGAGACTATGCTCACAGCCGTCTAATGTCGGTGCGACAGATATTACAGAAAAAACCTGGAATGAAAGTGCACTTCACTGAGTTCATGCAAAAAATGCTAGACAATGAGCATGCTGAGCTTGCACCACCACTCAAAGAAGGGACAGAATGTTGGTACCTTTGGAGTTTACCACCCTCAAAAACCAGACCAGATTCGTGTGGTGTTTGATTCCAGTGCACAGTACGATGGAATCTCACTGAATGATGTGTTGCTTTCTGGACCAGACCTTAACAACAGCCTCATTGGAGTGCTTCTCAGATTCAGAAGAGAACCGGTTGCAGTGACAGCAGATATACGGCAAATGTTCTACTGTTTTGTGGTGCGCAAAGACTGCAGAGACTTCCTACAGTTCTTGTGGTACCAGGAAAATGATCTCAACCAGGAAGTGGTGGAGTACCGCATGCGAGTTCATGTTTTTGGGAACAGCCCATCACCTGCAGTGGCAATCTTTGGTCTGAGGAGGGCAGCAAAACGAGGAACACTATGGCAGTGATGCAAGGCACTTTGTTGAGAGGGATTTTTACGTCGATGATGGTCTTCGATCATTCGCAACTGAAGCTGAAGCCATCGATGTGATGCGTAGAACACAACGAATGTTGGCTGTGTCAAACATAATGCTGCACAAGATAGCCTCAAATCGAATCGAAGTGATGAATGCATTTCCGGCAGAGGAAAGAGCAAATGATATCAAAGACCTCAATCTCTCCATAGACGACTTGCCTGTCCAACGGAGCCTTGGAGTCAGCTGGAACATTATGTCTGACACTTTCACTTTCCATGTCCCTGAGGGTCAAAAACCATTCACACGCCAAGGTGTACTGTCAACAGTAAAGAGTCTGTTTGATCCACTGGGTTTCTTGGCTCCTGTCACTATTGAAGGCAGACTGCTCCTCAGAGAGTTTTCAACCCAAGATACAGAATGGGACACATGTCTTCCTGAGGCCAAAGCTGAAGATTGGAGAAGATGGCATGAATCACTGTCAGCACTAAAAGAGGTACATATCCCACGCAAATATGCATCTTTCTCCATTTCCAAAGCACAAAACACAGAACTGTGTGTCTTTTCTGATGCCTCTGTAAAAGCAATATCGGCAGTGGCTTACCTGAAGGTTACAAATGAGCATGGTCACAGTGAAGTAGGATTTGTCTTCGGAAAGTCCAAGCTCGCTCCCCAGCCTGAGCTGACAATCCCCAGGTTAGAGTTATGTGCAGCTGTATTGGCTGTTGAGATTGTAGAGCTAGTCATCAAAGAGATTGACCTGAAAGTGAATGCAATAACATTCTACACAGACAGCAAGGTTGTGTTAGGATACATACACAATGAAAGAAGAAGATTTTACATCTATGTGAGTAATCGCGTACAGCGTATTCAACAGTCAACACGGCCAGAGCAATGGAGTTATGTTCCCTCAGAGTTGAACCCAGCAGATCATGGGTCCCGATCTGTTCCAGCTGCTAAGCTTACAGACACCACATGGCTGACTGGACCAGCTTTCTTGACCAAGCAGAAAGGTTCAGTGGTCGACACTGAAGATAAGACGACATATGTCCTCGTAGATCCAGATTCTGATGCTGAGATTCGTGTCAACATAACATCACTCGGCACAAAAGTTACTGAAGACAAGCTGGGTTCAAAGAGGTTCGAGCATTTTTCTAATTGGAGCTTGCTCACCAAAGCTGTGGCCCGACTCTGTCACATAGCTCAATGCTTCTCTCTCCCATCAGGCAATCATGGCTGTGTTGGCTGGCACATGTGCAAGAAGGGGTTGTCAGTTGCTGACATCACCAAGGCAGAGCATGTCATCATAAAGTGTGTGCAACATGAAAGCTATTCAGAAGAGTTGAAATGCATTAAGTCAAACTGTGACCTCTCCAAAACCAGCCCTCTTCATAAACTTCAGCCAGTCATTGACAGTGAAGGCCTGCTGAGAATAGGTGGACGCATCAATCTGGCACAACTTGAAAAGTGTGAAGCCCATCCTATCATTATCCCGAGCCGTAACCACATAGCAACTCTGCTCGTCCGCCACCATCATGAATGTGTGAAACACCAGGGCAGACACTTCACTGAAGGTGCAATCCGTGCCAGTGGTCTGTGGATAGTAGGAGGAAAACGTCTCATCAGCAGATGCATTCACATGTGTGTCACATGCAAAAAGCTGCGAGGAAGAATGGAGCAACAACAAATGTCTGATCTACCTGCTGAACGTCTACAAGTAGACCCTCCATTTTCCTATGTGGGACTTGACGTTTTTGGGCCATGGGAAGTCATCACACATCGTACCAGGGCTGGCCAGGCCAGGGACAAAAGGTGGGCAGTTTTGTTTACATGCATGTCCACACGTGCAATTCATATCGAGGTAATCAAAACAATGACCTTCTCAAGCTTCATAAACGCCCTCAGGAGATTTTTCTCTATCAGAGGCTATGCGAAACAGCTTCGATCAGACTGTGGGACAAATTTTGTTGGAGCATTCAAGGAGCTAAAAATGGATTCACAATGTAATCGTGATTCAAGCGTAGAAGACTACCTCCTTCAACAAAAGTGTACCTGGGTTTTCAACCCTCCACACTCCTCTCATATGGGTGGCGCTTAGGAGCGCATGATTGGAGTCTCAAGGCGAATTGTAGATTGCATGCTCCTCCAAGTTGGACCTTTAAAACTCACCCATGAAGTGCTAATCACCTTTATGGCAGAGGTCAGCGCCATTGTGAATGCCAGGCCGTTAATTCCTGTATCCACTGACCCAGAGGCTCCCCTCATTCTAACCCCTTCCATGTTGCTGACACAGAAAACAGGCGCATAGTTCTGATGAAGGACAGTCAGACAAAAAGAAATCAATGGCCAATGGGAGTTGTTGTGAATGCTATTCCCAGTAAAGATGGACTGGTAAGAAAGGTAGAAGTCAAAGTGACAAGAAATCAGACGCTCAAGATATTCTCTAGACCCATATCTGAAGTGGTCCTGCTTTTCTCCCAGAAAGACAAGGAAACCCGAACAGGTTCTCATTCAACTTGCCAACCTCTACAACATGGGGATCAATAACAGAGCAGCTTAGTCAGGTGACATCATGGGAATGATGTGCCACACAGTCCACAGCTTGCTGAGGGCAAAGCCATAGGTGGGATGAGTTGCTGAGTGACAGCCCGGTAAACTCAATGTAAGACTGCAGTCCTATATTTGGTACAGTAGCAGTTCTCCTGTACAGACTCAGATGAGAAAGGACTGTGGGTTAATATGTACATAGTGGCATATTTCTTAATATGCCAGGCGGGGAGTGTATTGGTTATTTTATATATCTTTTAGCAACACCTAGTGGTGAATGTGAATAGCTGCACTGAACAGGAAGTGAGCTAACAGTAAATAGGAAGTGATGTTCAAAAAGTGCCGTGTGCCCATGGACTCATTGAGTGACCATCTCAACGTTCAATCTTTATAATCCTGTGTCTTGAAGTCCACAAAATCGGCTTCATCCGTAAGTGTGCTACTATTTACAGTTATATTAACATGTTTACATTCATATTTCTATGGTTTGATTACAGTATTGTTGATGATGTTAGTTTACTGTCAACTACACATGTATGTATTAGTATCTAGTGGTTAAATCATTAGTGCTTGTCTAAATGTTATTTGCTGTTGTGTCTCATCCTTCATGTATATTGAAATACATTTGAATGCCTGTTTGGTTTGTGCTAGTAGCATTTTATACTGATGTACTAGATATATTATTAAGTACTTTCAAAGGCACTTACTTTTTGTATTCTTGTGCTCTTTTTCAGTTTTACAAAAATATTACATATTTTCCTCCATTAAATTCTGCCAAATACAACAACCTGTCTGTTCCTTGGAGAATACGGTGCTGGAAAATATATTGTTAAAGCTGGCTGTATAGCTGAAAACTACGTTCCTGAAACAATTTTTAGTGAGGACAGCACAGTCACCCTCTATGGACGTGTCGTCCATATGACCCCCTGTGTCTTTACAAAACAGGCCCGTGCTGAACTGTGTATCCAGAGTGTCTTGTCCATAGTTAATCAAACACTCGATTATCCCCCGGTATGGGTATGTGTTTGAGGATTGTGTAATAAGTCTATCTCCCAGCATTATGTCGACCTGGGAGAACAGTGTGCATCCTGGGTAGTTTATAAACCCCACATCTGTTGAAATAGTTAAGTTTGTTCCGTCCGCTTTAGTGATTTTCACTCGCATAAACATATATGTGTCATTCAGATCAATGTCTTCTCCGCTAGATGATATATAAAACTCCAGGGGGCCTGTGTCTGTTATTGCTGATACGGGTGGGATTTCGATAAATGTAGATTTCTCGATGGTCGTCTAGGTGTATGGAATGGTGAACAGATCCAATTCCGTCTTCACGCATTCTGCAGATTGGTTATGAATGAGCGCCATCTTTTTTTTTTTTTTTCACCTTAAAATATGTCTTTTAACAAAATCTTGGAGCGTTTGTTCAGAGCTCTGCTGCGTCCGGCGCCCGCTTTCTTTTTGACAGCTCTCGGTTTTTTCCCCGCTGTTTTACGTTTTTTTGAGCCCGACTGGCTACGCCCCCTAGTAGAAGGAGGTCTTTTCAAAGCCCTGGATGTGTGCACTAACGTGCCCTGTCCCTCTTGCTTGTTTGAAAATGTGCCTTTAGCTATATTTGGCACCACGTCCCCGATTATATTAGTGGCTGCGGTCTTTAAATGAGGCTTGACCAGGCTGAACCCCCTTTTTAACAAAGGCACCGCCATCCTGAATAGACTACGAAACATTCCTCCTACGGCCATTGCCGTACTGCGTACTAGCACCCATAAAACCAGGTAAATCACCTCCGGCCTGGTTCATATAGTATGCCATATATCTGGCATTATCGCGAATGTATGGAGTATATGCCATATTTCCCTAAGAGTCTTTAGAAAAACTGTTTTATCGGTCTAAAGTGTATCTTGACAATCACTTTTCCATGTGAAAAAGGGATATATTTGTTCTGGTCATTTTTTAGAGCTATCTCAATATCGTCAATAACTCTTTTGGAGAGAGCAGTGTAGTGCGGCTTGTCATAAGTCAGAGTGGGGATACTTCGTGGTTCATCAGCAACATTTATACACCTCAGGAGAGGCACATGGCTATGGGTGAGGGGCATAGCACATCTTGCCATATATATCGTCGGGTGATACAACAGGCTCCCCGGGATTGAAGCCCAGTATCCTGGCCAACTGTCCTTTAAATGTTAATGTTGTTCCTCTGGTGCCCGTAAGCCATATGCGCTTCTCCGTATTAGAATAATGCATAACAGGCCCCTTGCCTACTTTTTCATTAAACTCTGACACTATATTGTATATAGACTCATGATACCCCGGGTTCAGTAGGATGACTGATGTCTGTGCAGTTCTAGAGTCGTAGAGGGTCACACCGGCGTCACCTTCGGGGAAACTATGCCACATTCGCGGGTACTGTATCTCTGCGTACCTCCGGCCCAAGCACCTATTTAGGAGCACTTAAGCAGCGTGTCCCTGTGTTTTATCAGACCTCCACCATATCTTTTTCGGGGATCCAGGAGTTAAACTTCTCGGGCCACCCCAGCCACTTTACATGGACCATTTTTTTACCCTTAGCACCTTTTCTAGATAATATTTTTTCTATTTTAAACACCTTGTTTTTACCGATAATCACTTTTTGTAGCTCACTCTCATAAAATGTCCCTTTCACAGTCTCTCCCGTGCTATCTGATAATTTATAAACAGGCGGCTCTCTGGCTATGCATTTTGCTATTGTAAAATGCTCATCAGTAAATGTTTGCTTATAACCTTTCCTAAACACTCCTCTGAGTTTTGATATTCTCACTGTGTCTCCCTGGTTAAATTTAAAGAGCACAGTCTGCTGAGGTGCTGAAGTGTTTGAAGACAATATTTTCATTGTCTTTATTTACAGCCGAGGGATGCATCTTTATTGACCTGTGATATGTGTTGTTATAGGCATCAAGCAGATCCTGAACCACATCCACATATCTGAGTGAATTAACAAAAGTCAAATATCGCCACATACGCGTCTTGAATGTTCTGTTAAAGCGCTCCACCACGCTGGCCTTAGTCTCATTCGATGTTGAAAAATGCGTAATTTTATACTGGGTCAATAGATGTTGAAACTGCTTATTATAAAACTCTGTGCCGTCATCTGTTTGAAGTTTCACAGGTACGCGCCCCTCACTCAGAATGTCTTTAAAAGTCTTTGTAACCGCGGGACCTGATTTGTTGGCCAGACATCTAACCCATGCATATTTTGAAAATACATCGATGCACATTAATAAATATCGCACCTGGTCGTTTTCCGCTGCATATTCGCCCATATCAACTAGATCGATCTGAAATTGCTTGTCAATACCACTGACCAATACCCTATTCCTAGGGAAATGTACAGCCGCTCTGGCATGAAGTGTGTACACATCTTGCGCTAATAAAAATCTGTTAACTACGGCCAGTGAGGGAGTCACTCCTGTGCTTTCTCTGACGGCATTACTAAGTTTAGACACACTGCCTAGACCTCCTAGATGAGATGGAGCATAATAAATCTTTTGTAGCGTCCTCTCCATGTTAGAGACCCAATGTATGAATGACAACACCTTCTCTGTTACAACATATTTTATTCAGTAATCTTGTACAAAACACACACTGTGGCATCATTGTACAATACAAAATCACACACACACACACACACACACACACACACACACACTTCTAAAATAGTAAAAAATAAAAAAATTAAATAAAAAAATAAAGATCACAGGTTTTATTTTTATTTTACACATCACTCGCAACCCAGTATTCCCCCATCTTTAGTAGCTCTGATAATCTGTCATTATCCGCTCTCATCAGCTCATCATAGATTATTTGAGTTCAATTTGAGAACATGTTCACAGGGTTTGACTAGAGTGAAACTCTTCAGCAAATCCACTCAGCTAAAGTTATATAGTAGTTTCTGATTAATGCAGACTCTCTAAGATGTTTTGCATTATGATAAAGATCCATTGAAATGGGGTGTAAATGTCTCATTCTCTCAAAAGTCAACTCAACATATCACCTTTAGACAATCATTACCAGAAAATATCAATTCAGTGGACATATAGGGCAATGAAACGCAAATTAAATGTGTCCTAAACACTACCAAGATCACAAAAAACATACAAACGATGGTCTTCAAGAATATCTTTATATGTGCCTTCCTCAATTGCCAGGTAGGCTATGATCACTAATTGATACATGATATTGATACTTGTAATGGGAAAAAATATATTTTTAGTATCATGAAATGTTTTAAAAGATGTACAACTGAAAGGGAAGGTGAGGAACACAAACACTGACAAAACACAGCAGTTCTGCAGAAGTAGTTAATCAGTTTTATTGAACACAGTGTCTTGTTTCTCATGGCTGTTCACACACTCCCACTTCGGACAGAGGAAGTGAAGACACAGTGTCTTCTTTGTCTGTATGGCAAGTTTGAGACAGACCGTAAAACCATCACTGACATCCCAGTTAACGCACCTGGCATGTGTCTAGATAAGAACGATAGCCAGGGTACGAAAACATCTACTCCCTGTCTATGTTTATCCCAAGGCATGAACTCATGTGTGCATAAAATGGTTTGGTATCTTGTACGATGTTGAACTTTTCACCACAGACACTGACTGAAGTGGCTGTGGTGCATCTTTCACTTGCAAGTGAAATAAATAGAACAAGACAACTTTAAATCATTTGAAGACTTTATTATTTTCTTTTAATTTGAGAACAAAACTCTTCTCCCGATTCATCACTAGACATTTTTCCAAAACATACTGCTATAAGCAACTGCCGATATTAACAATCAGGCCTAAGAGAGGATTATAATTAATGAATGTCTATGCAACAGATTTTATCTGGCAATTACTGAAATAATAAACTTAGAAATCAAATTTATGAAATTAAATTCTATTTTACCAGTTGCTGAGGGAATAAGATCACTTAAGCTGCTTTATCAAGCTTCACGTTAAAGACGTCATAAAGAGTTGTGTCGGGGGAGTTATAATAAGTTATACCCCAATTTTGACTTTAGGCATCTGATAATTAAGTGCTTCTTGACCTTGCATGTAGGTACCTATCCCTGGGGTGATATGCTACTGTTGTTCAGTGGTAGGTACCTATCCCTGGAGTGGTATGCTACTGTTGTTCAGTGGTAGGTACCTATCCCTGGAGTGGTATGCTACTGTTGTTCAGTGGTAGGTACCTATCCCTGGAGTGGTATGCCACTTGTGTTCAGTGGTAGGTACCTATCCCTGGAGTGGTATGCTACTGTTGTTCAGTGGTAGGTACCTATCCCTGGAGTGGTATGCCACTTGTGTTCAGTGGTAGGTACCTATCCCTGGAGTGGTATGCCACTTGTGTTCAGTGGTAGGTACCTATCCCTGGGGTGGTATGCTACTGTTGTTCAGCAGTAGGTGCCTATCCCTGGGGTGGTATGCTACTGTTGTTCAGCGGTATGTACCTATCCCTAGAGTGGTATTCTACTGTTCAGCAGTATGTACCTATCCCTAGAGTGGTATTCTACTATTGTTCAGCAGTATGTACCTATCCATAGAGTGGTATGCCAGTACTTAGGTAACGACACACCGTTTCCTGAAGGCAGGTGCCGCTTGAAAGTTCATATTAGTGGTGTATGCTGTTGAATCAGAGTGGTATGCCATGCATATCAGTCAAAAGACATCAAAAGAGGAACTGTAAGAATGTGTGTTGCTTAAACGCATGAAACATCAAAAGAGGAACTGCAAATATGTGCGTTGCTTAAACGCATGAAACATCAAAAGAGGAACTGTATGTCACAGATAATTTATGGTTAATCGTTCTGGGGCGCCCCAATTGTGACTCCAGGCATCTGATAATTTAGTGCTTCTTAACCTCCCATGGAGCACAGAGTAAAAGGAGGACACAACTCCCTTCTGTGTGTTCACTGACTCGCTGAGGCTGTGGATTGAGAGTAAAGCCTTGTCTCCCTTCTTGTGTTTCTGCATCAAGGGCACAGTGCATGAGAACAAGAGCTCAGCATCTCAATCATAACATACACACGTATTCCCAAGATAGCTGAATTCACAACATCCACTCGGTAGATGGAGTTGAGCTGAGGATCCCAGACATGTGCTGAAAACAGTTTTTACTTTAGAGAATAGTTCTTATCCTTATGTGTCCCTTTTTCATAGTTGGATCATTGTATTTTTTTTGTATCACAGTTCAGTAACATTAACATTACTAAATCAAACAAGAGCTTAAGATACTTTCCCACAAGGAAATACATTAATTTCCACCACAAAAACTCTCAAATGTCTTTCAGTATTCATTGAACAGACACTTAGAATAATTCAGCTAAATGGATAAAACTCTTTCCCCACGGATGGTTCGGAGGTCTAACCACGAGAAAGGAGTCCTCCTTCTCCGTCCGCCGATGCATCCACCAAGGCCAAGGTCCCAGCCTCGGTATGTGCTGCTGTCTCCATGGAAGAGGGCTATGTGGTGAGATCAGGATGACACTACAACAAGCCAGACATGAAAATACCTTCGATAACATTTATTATTTCAGTTTGGTGAGTTCGGATGGCGCCGTCTGCATATGTTCAGGGTTAAGCGATACAAGTTATATCTAAAGAACAACATGATAAATTGCCACAACAGTTTTCAGTATGCAGATGCCACATGTGAGTGTGGAAGGAAAATGTATGCGTCTTAAAATGTATCAACCTATAGTCATATCCATAATCTGATATAGGTGTTTACAGTTGTCATGTTATTCAAATCACCAAGGCAAAATATATGTGCGCTTTTGGTAGCCTTGACTGTGTTACCTTTAAAAGCACAGGTAAAGAAAAGTTTACCTTTTGTAGAGACCACATCTCTATTGTGTGCATGGTGCAACAGGATGCCGAGTCAGGCGAGGAGCAGATGTGTGTGGGAGTAGGATTTCTAATGGGTGGGAAACTTGAGCAGGTCACGATGACCTCAGATGAACTCAGAAGATGGTTAGGGAAGTAGACTGGTGATTAATCAAACCCCCGGTGGTTAAACATTTTGATGTAATTAAACATTTCGATATAATCAATAGCCCTAGTCTATTATGATTTTTTTTGTTTTTAAATAATTCAACATTACTCAAACTTTTCCTCACCCTGGGCCAGAGGGTTACATTCTGTACCACACTGCTTTGTAGACTTTAATAAAACAAGTTAGACATCAGAAACAAAGAGACAAGAGAGACTTCAGAATTTGATGTGAATAGATTTACTGCAGATACTACTGAGTTGGTCTTGAGAGCAACTGACCAGCCTCAGTCATACATCCTTTAATCCTTGTTCATGCTCCCCCTTCTGTGGGCCTTATTACAAGTGCCCTCCTTTGAATACAGTCTCTGAAGTTGGTGAAATAACTAGACACCAAAATGTCCACCTTTCTGGGTACTTGCTGCTGAATTCACTTACTTTCCTTAAACTAATGGTGTCAGCACTCTTAACATAACCATTACCTCATGCATGAACAGACATACAACCTGCAATTCTAGACACCTTTTCTTATAAAAAAAATATATGCATAAGATGAAAATATTGTAGAAAAATATTATTAATGTAGAAAAATATTATTTAAAAAAAATAAAATATATATATAGCTAAAATAATTTCAAAAAGTTAAATTTTCAGGTAAAATATTGTGAGACATTAGGAATTGTATCCGAAGTGGAAGACTTTCCACAGTCATGTAAACAAATGACAATTTTACGTACAAACCGATGAGAACACGTGACCCTTATGCATATAACTGTTGGCAAAACTGGAAACTTCCAATGGCTCCTTGAATGTACAGTACAAAAACACAGACATTTCTGTAACAGTCTTGGAGGCAAATTTATCAAATGAAGAATTTCCATCACAGAAGACAATATTTTACTTAAAAAACGGTCTGTTGCCAACTAACTTCCATCTGTCATGTTATTTATCCACATTTGGCTGAATCTTCTTCATGTATTTCTCCTGAAACGTATGGAAGAGGCTGTAGGTCTTGGGGGTGGATGGGGAAAATGAATGCTCGTTCTCAGCAATTGGATACCATGAACCTACGGAGCAGTACATTTATATAATTATAAAAACCTGTAATCACTGTCTAAATAATAATAAAGAAATACAAAATAGTTCTATTCATTACCTCTTTCCATGACAGTTTTGTTGTGGCTGTTGTCCTTTCCTTCAACAAGATCAGGCTTTCCTTAAAAATAAATACATATGTCTTTAAAACAAAGCATTAAAGCATTACAGAATACATAATCACTTGAATTATGGACAGGAATCCCCTTTTACATGTTAAAACTTCAAGATTTCTGGGCTCACTTATCTGGACAAAGCAGTAGAATTTGTCAATCTAACATATTGCCTTTTGCCGACATAAAAAAAAAACTATTTTTCTGCTCACCACTGTGGCTTTACATTGAGGAGGAAAATGTACTATCAAATATTTTTAGATTTATGTTAATGATGTAATCTAGCCGCTCCCCTTTTGGTCTTTACTAGCGGGGGCTAGCAAAAGACGCTATCGAGATGCATTGTGTGAAGTGTAGACTGAAGTGTAAGCTAATTAACATCTAAATCTCGGCCTCTGCTGCATTCAATTTTGACCACACAAGTCCCCCAATTTTCTGAAAGGTGGAATACTGAAATTGCTGTAGCATCACTTTAATCTCAATATTAGTTTTTACCTGGAACAGGATCCTTGGTTTCCTTTATCCCATTGGATCCGAAGTTAAAGGAAACGGGTAAGACAGTGAACTTCAGGGCATCGTTGTTCTGGAGAGGCATGACAGCATTGCTTCCATTGTCATCGTTATTTCTCTCCTGATCAGCAGGCTGGTTGAGCATGACAGTGCGTTTCTCCTCTTCACGTTTGAGTTCTTCAGTGAGTGACCTCCAACTAAGACTCAGGCAGGGCTTAGTTTTTCCACTTAAGATCCTAATTTCAGAGGAAACTGGCAGCTCTTCAGTGGAGGCAGGGCCAATCGAATCACCTTTCTTGAGACTCCACTTAGATGAAGAGGCAAACGTACACTTCTGTGCTTTTAGTTTGCTTCCGGGCCTGATTTTAGCTGGTGGTAAACAAATCTTCCATTTTTTGCAAAGCCGTTTGACTGAATATTTCCATGTTCGCACAGTTTTAATGGTCTTTCTCTTCAAGGGACTGAGAGTCACAGTGAGAACTTTTGGAGGCCTTAGTACTGCATCAGACGCAGCCTCTGGAGATGAGATATCGTTCTTTCTACTGCCAAGTAAAACACACTTGTCTTGTGGTGTTGAGCCAAACAGAACCAGTTCTACAGTTTGAACGTTTGAGGCTGAAGGTTCGCCATCAGTTGCATGAACAAAAACCTTCCCACATTTTGAAGCACTCTCAAGGATAGGCTTTGAGTTCACATCAACAAGGGATTTGCATTTCTTTGATTTCTTCAAGACTGGTAAAACTCTATCAGGACAACTTGATCTCTTTCGTTTACCACTCCAAGTTTTCTGTCCGACACTCGTCTCACTAATTTGAGTTTGTTCTTCTTCAGTTTCCAATGCTGACTCAGCCACAATTGTAGACGTCAATTGAACTTGTCCCAAATTGTCAAGGTCTGTCATCTGGCTGGCCACTTCACTTTCACTACTGGAGAGATTTTCAGTTTTTTTGTCACTTCCGACCGAAGTACATGGCTGCATATTTCCTGTAGATTTCAACTGATCTGCTACACATTCCACTTCAGGGTCTGACTGAATTTCAGTGTAATTTCTGGAGATTGTATTGGTCTCTTTCTCGTCTGAACTGCCTGACTGGCCACTTTCTGTCAATTTCACCTGAGCTTGTTCAGAATCATCTTCAAAGTCTGGCATTTGGTTGGGAATTTCACTTTCACTGCTGGGCAGATGTTCTTCGTCATCACTTATGAATATGATGCTTGACTGGCTACTATTTATGCTTATGTGGTCAGTGTTCTTTGGGTCTTTGTCGGAATGTGGGTCATCATCTTGAGGAAAGTCAAAGTTGTAACTGAATACATTGAATATCTCAGGCCAATGAAATGTCATAACCTGATTGTTGACGCTCTCCCCACCCTTCGCTTGATTCTCTCCTTCTGTAGCAGAGTGGAATTTACTGTCAGACCTGAACGCATCTTCCTCCTGTATTGCCATCACTTCCTTGTCAAGGGTCTTTGCAGTGATATCTTTATGACTTTGCTTGATATTGCACTGGCATTTACTCAAAGATGAGGTGTTTGACCCCAAAATTGTTTCCTTCCACATTTCAATGCAGCAAACCTCTTCTATTGGACAGAATGTCTTGTTCTCCAGTTTTGAGTTACTCAATGTGTCATCGATAACCTTAGGTAGCTCTCCCTCCACAGAGCTATTCAAGGCTCTTTCTGGCTGATAGTCCATGTCCATACTTGGCAGATTGCGTTGTGCTTTCTCAAAGATAACTTTGGCATCTTCTGAAGGAAAAACTTGGATTTTAAATGAGTATGGGTCACTGGAATCAGCACTCTCCGTTTTATTAGGAGAGGCAGTTTCTGTTGAAGTTGCTTCAACAGAGGAGTCAAGTTTTTCTTCAATTTGGTCAACTTGTTCAAGCTCCGTTGATGACAACATCTTGTTTGACACCTCATTTACAGTTTGTGCAGAAATGCTGTCGTCTGTCTCGACCTGATCTGGCTGACTGTTGCTCTTGAGCCTAAGAAGATGATGCTGCTTCAGAGATTGCGGGAAGTCAAACTCTTTGTCGATGTCATCAAGCTGCTCGTTGACATTCAACCATGATGACTTGTAGGGCAGTTCTGAATAAACTTCCTTATCTTTGAGGACATGGTAGCTTTTGAGATGCTTCCCAAAGCAGCTCTTAACTTGTGACAAAATTTCAGACTCTAGTGTTACATGTTTATTGCAGAATGTTTTTACATCATGCATTATAGTATTGTACATGCCTGTCTTGATCGCAGATTTCAAGTTTTCAGTGTCGCCATCCCAAAACATGCTCAATAATTTCTGCATAGTACCACACATTGTGAAATCCTTTAACTTCATGTGAGCTTTTTCAGAATCATGTATGTACTTCGCTAATGTGACTGGTGTCCATGGTGGTGTTGTTGGGACTGAGGTAAGCTCTAAAACCCCCTTTGTATCTATTGGCATCTCACTTTTGTCCTTATCACCATTTTGGCTCACTGGCGCTTTGAAGGCTACTGATTGTTGAGCAGTTAGTGCAACACGCTGGTGTACTTGCGTGTCAATATCCACTTTAGAGCTTGCGTCAGCTGTAGATAACTGTTTTTGCAGCAAGTCTTGAGGCCCAGCGGAAGAGGACGATGACATAAAGGTTCCATCATTGGATGCTGCTACATGCCCAATTGCATACTTGTTGGACCTCATTTGGTTTGGGTTTTCTGGGTGAAGATAAGGTCCCACTTTCTGATACGCAATCTGCTTGTTTTTTGATGACATAAATAATTTCTCTGGGTTACTCAAATATTCATTTGTTGCGTTGCCCTCGGCCAACTGACTGATGGGGTTAGAACTGGTCTGTTTGCTGGCGACCTGGTAGCTTTTCTGTGACAGTGGTTGCACAACAGCAACAGCTCTGCTGTGAATGGAGCTGTCGTTTGCCTTGACTGAGAGAATTTCAAGCCTTTCACAATTGTTTGCTACAGACGATTGGTTCTCATTTCTCTTCATCAGTTGAGATGCATCACTTAAAGATCCAATGTTTGGAGGAAAAAATGCCGCCTGACTTACAATTCCAATTCTATCTCGTGTTGCGAAGACATTTGGTACAGAGCTTTGCTGAGGTGGCACATTTACAGTGTGAGCTGTTTTATGCAAAGAATGTCTAGAATTTTGTGGTATGGACTCGGCGGCATTTACTTTACATATTTCAGTGACAGTTGATGTCACAGTTTGCATATTTTGCTTTTGTCTGGAAGGTGAACCAGTATACACTTGAGGTCGACCATCTGAGCCAGCAGTGAACGGCTTACGTAGATAGTCCTCAATTCTTGCGATATTTTGGCATCTGAACATTTCTTGTTGTGCACCAACAGCAGGATTTAAGGGAGAATCATTTGGTTTTGACAAGGAAAGGTTGGTTTCATACTGCCTGTTATATGAATTTGAGTTAATGGAGGAGGTGGCCTCTCCCCCATTGTTATGTGTTGAGTACTGTTGAGAAATCGGACTCGTGCTGGAAACGCAAAAATTGTGTCCACTTGATGATGAGTTTGTTGTTTTGCTGTCGTTTCGGAAAGACTGAGCGATAGCCTCATTATAACTTGGTGAGGTGAAGCCATGCTGAGTACCGTTTTGTCTGTGATTGTTGTTATGAACAGTCGGTCTCTGGTGTGCAGCAGCAGGCCACAATGTGCCAATGTAAGCCATCTCTCCATGTTGAGGCGAGGTAGCCGTTGAAGGAACAGGTTTAATCGACTCTCCATTTAAGTTGTAAAAAAAACTATTCTGATCCCTACAATGATAGCGATCAGACACAATATTAGCATTCTGTGTCCTTACTAGTTGTTTTCCATGAACTCCAACTGATTGGTTCCAATTTGCCGAGATGTCTTGCTCAGAGTATACAACGTTTGCCAGCGTCACGTTGGGTGGACCCTGGGTCGATGAGTTCTGCGCAGAGTTCTGATGAAAATGTAGCTGAAGTCCATAAGTGGCCTGCAAACTAGGGTTTCCACTTTGCAAATTAGTAGGCGAGTGTTGCAGATAATTGTTCCCTCCAGCTGCCTGCTGAAAAGAAGCTACCTGATGCGGAACTGCTGAGGTCTGCCAATTTGATGGCTGTATTTTAGAGTGTGCTCCATAGTGGTGGGTGAATTTAGCAATTTGTGGGGGTCGGACTCCTGTTTTTTTTGCTGTCATTGCTGTCATATACTGGCTCAACGTAGTTGCAGTAGTTTGCTGATTCCTCATTGTGTCGTGGCTAAACTGAGAAGCAGCCTGTGTAGATTGTGAATGTGGCCCAACCTGCCGGTACTGTCCATTGATCCATGCAAAAGACATAATTTTTGTCCTCCGTTGATGTGAAAGGTTGAGGAGGTAACGTTCCTGAAAGAGAAAAATATGAAACAGTTGTCAAAACAGCTGTGGCAAAATGTTTAGTACACAATCTTACATCTAAAGAAAAAAAAAATCAATCAGGTGGTTCCACAGTCCTGTTTTTTCTGCCCTTGTCTCTTGTTTTTAAGCTGGTCATGACTCGTGTTTGTAAAGATATCATGTTAGCGGGCTCCTGCTACCACCTGGCCAAGCAATGCAATAATGTAATGCTATTCCCATCAAAAACCACTGAGGCTTCAACACTTTCCTCACAGAATGTCATGTAGCAACTCTGACATCTAACAATAGGAGTCTTCTCGGGAAAATGATGACTCACAATGCATAAATAAAAATAATGATAAATATATTTAAAATATGTCTCCATTATTTTCAGTACTACCCTCCCCCCTCGGTGCCGCACTCCACAGATGGTACATTTGTCAGCCCAAATTTATCCCAAGAGAGGAAAAAGTGTAATGATTCATAGCAGTCAAATGTATATTAGCTCTGAATGAGTACTATTGTGTTTATTGTTATGCGTGTATGGTTTGTCTCTTGGAGAACCAAACCTAGAGGAGTTGTAAATTGATAAAGCGCGTTCTAGTCTTAGTGACCGCTCAAAGTGCTTTTCAACAAAAAGTTAGCATTCAACTATTCACACACAAACTGGTGGCAGAAGCTGTCATACATGGTGACAGTTGTTCCTCAGGAGCAATACACATTCACACTCACAGCAATTTGCACAATGCTCTAATGTGATGCACATATGAGCAACGATAACCTCAGAAAACAAAAGGATTTCAAAATCTGGTTAAAGTTTTTGAGCCACGCTACGAAATTCCCTCATGCACCCACTTCAGTATGAAGATCATTCCAGGCCTCGATGAAAAGGAAAAGACTGACAGCTCATCACGGAGGAGTGGAGATTTAAAGTCCGGTGCTGCAGCAGATACGCCCCCCTCTGTGAGAGTCCCACAGACACAAATATGGCGCTACCCTTTCCCCACACAATATAGATATTCTCATCTTTATGAAAATAAATATCTTACAGACTACAGCCCAAAGTTCTGTGCTTTAAGTGTTCTTGAAGTTCTTTAATTAATAAATGGAAAGCAAAGTTATATTTGTCTCCTCCCCTTTTCTTTGCTGATCCAAAAAATGATCTGAACCGTGACCCAAAACCGTGATCCGAACCAAACCATGAGTTTTGTGACCGTTGCACCCCTAACTACACACACACACACACACACACACACACACACACACACACACACACACACACACACACAATCAAACTTGTGTACATGCGCAACAGGTAGCCTACAGATTGGATCTAGCAGGATGTAACTATTTCTGTGACTTCCTGTTATGTCCCTTGAAGGCTGCTGAAAAACATTAGACTTGATCGCAGTTTTTTCTCATGATCTTGTCTACTTTCCAGGCGATCATGCAAAGAAGCCTCAGTAGGAGAGGATGAAAGCTATACAGTTGCCCCCCCCCATGCGTTTTTAGACATGTGAACGGCCCCCAACATTAACACTTTCACTTTCGAATACTGCAATAGCTGTAAACGAACAACAGGATGTGCAGCGGGCTGCAGTAGTGCAGAAGTGAAAAGTGGTCTTAAATCCATACATCCCAGAACCGTGCTGAGAGCGAGTGTGTCTGTTGTGTCAATGCTAATACCTTTAATACCCTACGCACACAGTGTGTCATGCTTCAAAACTAGGCAACTGCTATTCCTGCTTTCTGTCATAATGTAAATATTAAAGTGAACGGTGAGAATTCAGAGAGACAAACGTAAAGAAAAAGACAAACTGCTTTTATTTCATGTGGACATGAGTGATAAAAACGTTTGAACTCAGATAGATAAGAGACTGCTTTGGCCACTTCTCTAATCTTATCGTCTTCATGTGATGAATGATAGAAGCTTTAAAAGGACACTTATCTACATGTTGACACTCTTTACATTTACTTTTTAACATAACAGACACCTTCTATGCAAATACACATGACTTGCTGAGACCACAAGATGATTTGATTGATTTACTCATCGGTGTACTTGTATAACACCAATGTAATTTGTGATGTAATGGAAATCTTATATTCTTATAAGTAAACTGTTTCATAACTTGTTATTGTGCAAACTATCACAAGCTTGCATTAAATAACTTGTGATCCATGCAGCAGTTGACATGCCTGCAGACACATCCTCTTCTTCTTGCTCTTGAATAACAAACAATGGCATGCAAGTGTCCTATGCCTTAAGGATAAAACGGACATCTGTGTGTCTGTGGCTACGCGGATAAAGCACTTCTTTTACTGCCACGGCCTGGAGGAGGACCTCCCGGTGTACTGCCCCCCAACTCTGTGACTCAACACACTATACGTGGACTCTGCAGAACTGTGCCTCTTCTTACAGTGGGAATTTAGTTATTTTGATGACTACTTCTACTACTTCAGCAGAGTACACACATGCAAACGTTACTCTACGTGAGCGACCCTTCGGTTACACTCAGCAAGCTGCTCATCCTTTTGAGCCACAGATCTGAAACTCGTAATGTTGGTCATTCTAGAAGTCGTGAAATTGTGGAGTCACTGACAAGCATGCGAGTCATTTATTTAATGATAAATAATCAGTGAAACTGCGTCGGTTGCTAATGTGGAACGCGCAACACGAGTCTGTTAAGCTAACGGTGCAGCAACAACTGACTGGTTTTAACGTAATATAATATTTATGGGTCACTGCAATGCATCAATATCCTCTCCTCTCTCACGCACACACGTTGATATATATATATATATATATATATATATATATATATATATATATATATATATATATACATATGTGTGTATGTATCGGCCTGGTGTGGCTCTCTAAACCGCCCTAAAACAATGTCACCATGTCGTACAGTTGAGCTGCTGGCTAACTTACTTTTAGGGTCCGGCTTCAACGTGGAAGTTCGTAACATCCGGAGATCCGTGCAGTGACGCTCCTCTCTCTTTTCTGTCTTTCATTACTTTCAAAAATCAACGAGCCAAGCGGTGGAAAAAGAAATCCTCCCTGTGGCTTTCGACGAACGTTACTACATACATCCAGCCTGGAGAGACTCACCTCCTTCAACGCTGATGTGTGACGTAACCTGCGAGAGGAGGACCCCGTTCTCTTCCATCCACCAGAGCTGCACACTGATGGAAGCCTGTGTGCAGAGGCGGGTCAAAATGGGGGCAGGGCCAGTGGATTTTGGTCTGGAAGGCCTCCAGCAGGAATTCCTGAAGAGTGAAAGGTTTGACTTCAACTCCAAGGAATTGTATTTTCTTGCCAGAAGTCATTATAATTATTATTCAACCTTTTTCTGGGAAATGTTTTAGCCCCAATTTTCCTGGAATGATTTTATAACCAATGTTTCTCAGAGATTCTTTATCAGAATGTTTATCTTTTCACATTCAGGCACGGACAAGATATGAGGATTGGGAAACAGGTACGGTCGTCCAATCGCCATTTGAACGAACTGGGTCTTTGTCCCTCGCTCAATCGTGATCATGTTCATCATCTGAGCCAGTTGGAGACTTCCCATCATCATGCCATGACCTGTCTGTCCATACTCCTCTAGCACTGCCTCCTCAGAATGGGTACAATGCAACATGCCAATAGAAAAGCTACAATTACGCCTCGCGACCCTGGACTTGTATGAGCGCGTGCATCATAGCTCGAGAAGACGTTAAATGAGAGAAGCCACACGTTCATTTTTCCAGTTTTTCCCAGGCACACATCTGTTATCAGGCTCTTTCAAACTGAGACCTGTAACACCAGCATTCTCCTTAAGCTCTTGCCTCAAACCCCAAATTTTCTCCATTGCAACGGAAAATGTCACATCAGGTGCGGTGTTATTGGGGATGTCGTAGTTGATTTTCTTTGAAAAGACTGGTCACAGATGAGGTTGGAGTCGAAGATCAACTTTTCAGAATTATTTATTGGACATGAATCATGGGAGGAAAAACACAGCTTACTAGACTGTAGGATCTCTTCAACTTCACTAAATGTCACACAGTTCTTATACTCCTCCGTCCACACAAAGGTGAGGGTGAGACACATTAGTCTCACCCCCAAAGACCAAAAGCTCTCAAAAGACCTGAAAAAAGATCTTGATCCTTTGTTGTCTCCTCCTATTTGTACCCCTCTTCTTCGCGCTTTCTGCAACCGCTAGGTCCATATAAGGTAGACAGATCATTCTTAGGCTACATCCATACTACTCCGTACGAAAACGATCTCTGTCCACACGGCGTTTCAGCCATCGTTTCCGAAATGATCTCCGTCCACACCACACGCCTGGAAACAAATATCACGTGACTCTTCACGTATACTGGACATGCGCCGATGTAAACAGGAAGTATATTGTCGTATTTTGTAACTAAGCAACCAGAGTAATAAAGTAGTCTTTAATGATCGTAAGTACGTGTTTGATACTTAAGATCTTCTCTAAAATCTTCCTCTATAAACTCAAACAGATACAGTTCGTGGAAAGTTGTATAAGTTGTATTTTTCAGACTTAACGTTAGTTACAGCGTTGTGGGTCTCTCTCTCCCTTTCTCCGCTCACTGATCTCTCTCTCTCTCTCTCTCTCTCTCTCTCTCTCTCTCTCTCTCTCTCTCTCTCTCTCTCTCTCTCTCTCTCTCACACACACCGCTCACTGATCGCTACAATAACAGCTGTTTCCTCCACAGACATGCAGACTTTAACTGGACAACAGCTGCTAATAAAGACAACAAGGTCAACAATGCCTGTAATCAGTTGTCCACGTTAAATTAACCTGGTAGTCGATCGCGGGTGTCTACGTCATCGTTTCCAAACTTATGCGTTTCCGTCCGTCCACACAAATACGCTACCCGGAGTTTTCAAAGTTATCCGGCTTCGGGATCGTTTCTAAACTCCTCCGTTTACGGAGCTCGAAAACGCCGGCGTAGTGTGGACGCTCAGTGTAAACATAGCAAAACATATGCGTTTCCAAACGAAAACGGAGTAGTGTGGATGTAGCCTATATATCAGAATCAGAACTGTTGATTTTGCCAGAGTATGTTGCACATACAAGGATTTATAGATGGTGGATTGTGCATAACATTAAACAACACAGTGCAAAAAATAGAAACATATTCAAATTTACAATAAAATATCAAATATAGTGCACAGACAAACAGATAACAGTACTTTAAACAAGTGTAGTGTAAGTGTAATGTAAAAGTGTCAAGTGTATTTAAATATAGAAATATAGAAGTGATGTGCTGGGGAGTGTATCGGTAGGAAATTGTCCTGGGGATGACAGAATCAGTGGGGGTCCCGAGCTTTGTTCATGAACCCAACTGCAGATGGGAAAAAAGTGTTCATGTGGCATGAGGTCTTGGTCCTGATGGACCGCAGCCTCCTGCCAGATGGAAGGGGCTCGAACAGTTTGTGTCCAGGGTGAGAGGAGTCGGTTACAACCGTTCTCGCTCGCTTCAGGGTCCTTGAAGCGAACAACTCACGGAGGGACGGCAGATTGCAGCCAATCACCCTCTCATCAGAGCTGAGCTAAATAGAGCAGAGCGTTTTAGAGTCGAAGATGATCAGAGTAACATTAGTAATTGTCTGTACAAAACACACCCACGCTAAATAAAAAGGAGATCAAGTTTATTATCAACAGTAACGTTTTTCTTTTTACTCTGAAAAATCTGTATGGTGGGTATGAAACGCCCGGTCTAGAGTCATTTCAACAGCTGGTCAAAGTTTGTCCATAGAACCACTCCGGGATGGCCCACAAACACTTGTGGTGTTTCTGACTGAGATGATAGGTCTGGCACCCATAGCACTTTGTTCAACGGTGTGTACAACTTATAAAGGAGCAGTGCACAAGGGTGGGGGGTAGGATGAGTCCTCACTAGGACATCTGGAAAACAGTTTCTAACTGACCACTCGGTGGTTAACCATTGAATGGTTATTGAATGGTCAACTATCTGCATCCCCATTTAGCCCCTTCTTCTTCGCCCCTCTGAGCAGAAATATCATATATGGTCATGTCCTTGAGTAAGGCACACACACACAGATGTATTACTCTACTTGAGAGGATCCTCACTGACCACGCTTGACATTCATTAACTTTGTTTATAACTGGGAGTCCTAAAACCTTGAAATTTGATCTCACTTTTCCTGTCATGTGGGTGTGAGTGATGTTCGTATGGTTTCTAATGTGTGTATTGCATGTACCAGTTTTATATTAGTCTGCACCTTCCCCTGAATAACATCTTTCTCCTAGATAACATGTTTCTAGTGGGAGTTGAAAGACTTCAGCTTTTCACACACCTGCTATGACTCTTGGTAGTTTTTTTTTTTTGTTTTTTTTACAAGAGACTTCAATCCTTACTAAATCAAACAGACTAACCATGTAAACAGTTAAACCATTCAGACCACACCATATTCACACTAGGGCTCAGTATGCCATATATGTGAGTTTTAAACATTTAGATATAATTATAATCAGTGGTGCTATTATGAACTCCAACACTCTCACCTTGATTGGCCAAATTGCGCCTGTGTCCTAGTGTCCCACTATTTGTATTCATTGTAATATGTCAAAGGGATTCTCTCCTCAGTAAAATTTCTCTTGCAGCAAAAGAATACTTGCAGTTTATATAATTCCCAGTAACCCCAACAACTGTTATTAATTAACTCAAGTGTTTTCACATAGTATCTTAACATCAGATCACTAAAGGTGCTAGTGAAAAGGCAGGGTGGAACACTCATATGTGCTGTGATCTAATGTTTTAGGTAAGTGTCATGTCATCCTGTTGATCATTTATTTAACTCTTGGAGGTTACTCCATTTTATGTACTTTCTTAACACAGGGATTAAAGCGGACTCAACTCAGGCAATCACAAGCTCCACATCCATTATTGAAATGCTAAATATATACCGTTAATTTTTATGCAAAAATGTGAAAAAAATAGCTGAAATACAAATTCAGTAGACCAAGTAGGGAGGCTACCATTTTACATTGCCTGTTATACTAATCATATACACTCCGTGTAGACTTTTGGTCCTTATTTTGTTGACAGATAACAAGAAGTGATGAGTTAATCAGCACTTGGTATGTGATGTGATCTATGCCACATGCCCAATAGGATTTTAATAAACAGAGATACATAACACAGAGACATATTAATTATACTTTAGTTTACTTCTGTTCAGTGTTGTAAAAATAACAAATGCAATGAGTAAAAAGCAACAAAACCTTGGTCCTAAAAACATGTGTGCTACAATGAATTGCACTTTACTGTAACTGTACGTGCCTTAAGCTCTGTAGTTGTGTGCATCTATGTCTTTGACAATTTGCTAGGAAACAGATGAGCGATTTAGTAAACGTCCCAAAGGCAGGAAACTGTATAGCTATCCAAGACGTAGACTCATCTGAGAAGATTAGGGTTCAGATACAAAGACAAAAGCAGGGAAAAAATGGGGGTAATGGTGGAGAAGAAGCCGTCATTTTCTAAATCTGTTTAATAATGATGGCAAAGGGGGAAAAACAAACAAGAACAAACAGATGACTGCCTTTGATTAAAAAGTTTCTTTCAGTTTCTTTGTTGTTGGTATTTGTTATGTCACTTCTACAAATTATGTTTTGTCCCGTTTGCTCTTCCTCAAACCTTTTATTTGTGTGAACCTACACACTGCCTGAGTCACCGATGCACCACAGCATGACAAAGGCAAGAGAGAGGAGGGCAGTCCCTAGTAGGTCTCCGAGGGCTGTGAGGTAGGGTATTGAGTAACTGTCGGGGTCTTTACCCCTCCGCCATAGACAGTGGACCATACAGTCGGCTGCACACAGCAGGGAAAAGACCTAAGAGACAAATCCGAGTAATATGGTGAAACAGTGAGGATGCATGTGGGTGAAAAATGACCAGATGTTTCACTCACCTGAATCAGGGAAGCAGACAAGAAGGCGACAGTCAGGAGAGGACTGGGCAAAGTCTGGCCTCCTTTCATCAGGTGAATAGCATGTAAGAAGATGAGCTGACCGGGGAGCACCAAAAGAAGCAGAACCTGAGCAGATCGATGGTTTGCTCCTGCATGACAAAGCTGAACATCAGAGTGTGTGGTGTGTGTGTGTGTGTGTGTGTGTGTGTGTGTGTGTGTGTGTGTGTGGGGGGGGGGGGGGTATTAGGTGAAAGGGCTTTAGTCTTTATTTAATTGGTTTGACCATTTCATCTTTACCTGAACCAAAGAAAGTGCGGCAAGGGCTAAAGCAGCCCCTACGGTCTTCAGGAACCTCTCCAGGTGGGTAATTCAAATGCAAATTTGTAGAAATACGACTTGACTGTATGGAGACGAGGTTTCCTCCAATACCTGAATAGAAAAGATAAGATGAAAGGAATGGGGGCTTTAGTCTTTATTTAATTGGTTTGACCATTTCATCTTTACCTGAACCAAAGAAAGTGCGGCAAGTGCTAAAGCAGCCCCTACGGTCTTCAGGAACCTCTCCAGGTGGGTAATTCAAATGCAAATTAGTAGAAATACGACTAGATTGTATGGAGACGAGGTTTCCTCCAGCTAGAGCCACAAAAGGATGTATACTCCTTTTTTCACACATGCAGTAGTACTTCCTGAGACTTGTAAACAGACATTTATTGGAGTTTGATTTGTTATAGTAAGACAGCACTATCAAATATATTCAATGTTTTAAGTACATGAGACCAATTTATTAGAACTAGTATTAATAGTATGAGTTAAATAATTTAACATATAACCTATTAACGTTAACAAAAAACATAAAATTGTAACATTACCTTCAAGGCAACAGAGGAAGACATTAAGAATACTGTGGAGCACTGGCTCCAGACGGAGGAAATATATAAGACAGTGTTCAGAGCAGAATATAAGTTGCTCTCCGGAGACTGCTCAGGGTTTATACTTTACTCAAAGAATAAACTGTATTGCATCGAACTCTGACCGTTTTCAATGATTTCTTCAAACATCTCTGGGACACCAATAGCTGCAAATTACAGAATAAGTGTTGGAGCAGTAGTTTAGATTTCATCAACCGGCCCAGCCTGAGCTTCTGTTTTCCAACACTTTGATGTGTAAAATTGGCAGAGTTCCCCTTTAAGTCATCTTGACCTCAAATAACAATGCACCATTTTGAGCTATAGTTCTATCTTCCTTTTCCTCTACCCCCCCCCCAGTGGAGAGTCTGGAGGTGGTGGGGAGTACGGTGAGGGCAGGTATTGTATGTGCATCGGAAAAAATAGCTTTGTCACGTTGTAGCTTAAGGATGTATCCATGACTATTAATTGAAATATTCAAACTCACCATTTATGACTGGAGCATAAACTATAATTCCTGACAGGTTTGGATTTGACACAGTCTTGTCCAGAATAAGTCCTCCAATACTAAAAGAAAGACACATAGATTTCTCCTTGTAAAAACCTGTATTTTTGACAAGCAGTGATGTGAGGGAGATGATTAGTGTATTATCTATAAACTCAAGGCCTGGACCTTTTAATGCCAAGGCAAATTGTTAAAAACTAATAATTAACTTCATGTATAAACTAAATCCACCCCACACCTAAATGTACAAAGATCAAGTACCCTTGAATACATGTGAATGCTTTCCAAAACGTCAGTGACGACGGAGATGAGTACCTGCTGATGACCATTGCTGTAATGATTGGTTCCCAGCCTGTGCGGAGCAGGATGTGACTGGCTGGATGTTTAGAGGAGATGACCACCCAAAGAGGAACCAGGCACAAAAATAACAGATCCACCAGGTACAGCACGTAGGGATACAGGTCTGTCAAGAGAAAAGTCTTTATATAACCTTTATTTTCAACCAGGTTCCTGGTCTTTATGGCTGTGTTAGTTCCAGAGTACCACCTGTTGGCCAAAGGTGAAAATCACATGACCTTTGACTCCAATATGCTTGTCTCTCTTTACCTATGAGGGAGTAGAACCAATGACTGAAGCAGGCCAGCAAGGCAAGAGTGATGAGATCCCCAAAGCTGGCAGCCATAGGTGTGGCCACGTTGTCAGGGTTGATTCCCAGGCGCTTGGAGCCAATGATCACTCCAACCATAATAATACCTAGGGAGGGTTAAAGACATGGTAATGTTCTTAATCTATGAGGTGACATGGGATCAGTCTTGAAGGCATTCATGCTGTTGGAAAGACCTGATAAACTTAATTTAATTTCAATCTGAACGGAAGAATGGCTCTTAAGTCTTGAGTTCAGCAGAATTTGTATTATAAACAAAATAAAGGTGATGTAAGAGCAAAAAGAAAAGGAAAGTGGAGCCTAATATTATGGCTTGTGTATACAGCCCATAATATCTGCCTCTGTTGCACTGAGGTTGTCAAAATCAGTCTCTGCTGAAATTTAAATTGTGGGTTGATAAGAAGCCATCTGAAACCAAAAGTGATAAACCCAATGCAAAATTGATTTAAGTGTCCTAGATTCTCTGTTCATATTCCTATTTCTAAAAAGTTGTCAAACATGGAGACCAGCTTACTGAACTAAAGTGCATATTTTTCTGAGTCTTTGTGTGTGTGTGTGTGTGTGTGTGTGTGTGTGTGTGTGGTTTGTTCGTTTTGGGCTAGTGTAGAAACATGGCGGTGCAACATGACGGACTCCGTGAAGAGGACCCGCGGACTTATTTAAATAAATGGCTCATTCTAAGCTAAAAGACAACCATTCTTAGTTTCAGGTGATTATACATTAGTGAAAACATCTGTATGATTATTATACTCAATTTCTGCTAATAGATCCCATATAAAAGCTACACACTGGTCCTTTAAGCTTAATATATCCTGAGGTCATGGGCGAAGCAGAGAAGGTTTGAACAGATGTAATTGTGATGTGTGTAGGAATATGATACGCCTGTCTAAGGACTGAGGTTCAAGGTGATGACAAGTTGTGTTGTTACCTTGCAGCAATGAAGCCACGAAGGCGGTTGAAACACTGGTTGAACACAGGAGCATCACATGGTTGTAGGGCATCTTGCTTTCTGCCATCCAGCCCAGCAAAGTCGCCATCAAAGAGGCCAACAGGCCGAGCACTGTGGCTTGAAGCTTTAAAACGAGGGTGGTAGAGAGAAATATCCCCAAGTCACAATGTATCGCAACAAAATGATGTAGATAAACTGGTAATGATACAGAAATGGTTAATTAGAAGATATAATAAATGAAGGTTGCTTTTTGCCAAATAAAAATAATGTACCTGCTTGAGCGCCAGGTTCCCAACGATCAACAACCACTTTTCTCTGGCAGGCTCCATTTTTCCTGCATTCACCTGAGAACATCAGATATGGAATAAAACTGGGCAAACTCAATGTGCTGATGGAGGGTGTGTAATATGATTGAGAGCTTCAGAGCAGCTACTATATGGATCTTGACGTGATTTTTTAAGTCAATAATTAACTTTGAACCTCAACAGATAAATAGTGTTCATAATGTTACAACACCAACTCACATAAAAGAAATAACTAATAATTTGGAACAATGTGTACTCTTGTTGAATCCAACATAACAAGTAAATCTAATCCTAATAAAAAATAAATACTAGAGTCTCATGAATAAAAAGAAATTGTAAGGTTGCTTGCGGCCAATAAAGAAAAATTCATCTGATTGGCTTTGTAAATTTGACTACTCTCTATATTGTTAGTGTGCGTATGTCAGATATTTAATGAAAGGAGAAAACTGGTCATCGTGACAAAAACGTCACATAATGCTTTGGGGAAAAACATAAACTATTAATTTTTATATCAGATAAGCATACAAACATTTAAATAGGAAATTAAACTATAAAGTAATTAATTGATAACTTGATAAATTAAGAAATTACCAAATAAAATCACACGTTATTGTTTACTACCAAGCAATGACCTCGAAAAACAGTGACCTTAAAGGACAACGATGCTGTTCTTCTTTATTTTTCTGACTGACGAGAACTTCTTTGAAAACACGAATGTGTTAATCTGCTCTCATTACTTTCTAACTTCCCTACCCTGACTACTTTATGGCACTCAGTCCTCCAGCTCATTGGCTACTACTGAATGTGAAACTCTTTAAAAACTGGACATGAATACATAGTTTACTTCACTTTACATACTTTTGAGCAGCTAGTCACTGGAGTATTTGGCAAATGTGACTCAAATAGGAGTGATAGTGCATTTGTTTATGAAGAAAAATCTAACTCAGTGCAACAGTGTGGTTCATCTCTATGCTTTGACTTTTTTTGTAATATAAATATGTGATCATTATATTGTCTTCTTTTCCAAGAAAACATCATTTCAGATTATTTGAATTGTTGGACTGTCGGTAGCATAATTTTGTTCTGCGGGATATTGTGCTGCGAGTTGATCTGCTGCCGTGGACTTCACAGCTCTGTGAGAAGTTTCACACGAGGACAGAAAACCCATGATGCAAGGAGACAAAAATATAATTCTGAGAAAGAGGTTGTAGTTGCCCTGTCAATCAATTTTCCATGTTATTCACTTTCCCTCCAACTCTATTGCCCTTCTCTGTCCATTTTACTGCATTCACTGCATCGTCATAAGTGTTATTTTATATTCTGTGCAACGTCTCGTGGTATTTCTTTGTGATTGTGTATATATTATAAATAGATTACTGACATGAAGTCTCTTTTTGTGTACATCATGGTACGTGTGTGATTGGATTAAATTGCTAGCTCGTGTGCACATGTCTGTGTGTGTTTGTGTGTTAACAAGCGCACACACTCACAGCAGTAGAGAGTCTTGAGGCCAGAGTCATTTCCAGGTTCCCCTTCATGCCTAACACTGCAGGGACTAGGATGAAGATCTCTGTGATTTCCTGGAACACGTCCCAGTTCTGCTTCGAAAACACATTCACAAACTTAATATAGTAGATGAACCGCGGTCAACACCAACACAACAAACACACAATAAATCATCTTTGTTTTCAAGGTGATGCTCTCTTGAAATATACACACCAACTTTGAAATTCAAAATAGTTTTTTTGTTTGTTTTATATTCTCAGCTCTCTTCATCTCTTTACTTCCTGGCAAAATGAGGAGGTTTTCCATACAAAACCTCCTCATTTAGCTTCCAGGGATGTGGAAAGACACCTAAACTGTAAAACACCTCTTTGTCCTCCACGTCTTTTCTTTGTTTTCTCACCTGAACCACTTCAAGCAGCATCCCAGCAGAGACGGTCCCGAGCCCGGCCAGCACAAACGGCACCAGAATCTGAAGCACCATAGAACAGACTGACTCAGCAGGTGCACCGGAGCCACCTGCATCCTTTGCTCTCGTGGATCCACTGATCCTTGACCTACCATACAGTTGATTTGGGAGCAGAAAGTCTGTCTCCTGTGGCTCATAATGCAGACTGGTGTTGGCTAGCAAAATATTCCCATTAGAGCTAAAAGGTTGTGGACTTCCACAGTTTTGAGATGGGGACGGGTTGGATCCGTACTGTTGGCTGGTGCCTCTGCCCACAGAGCCACTTGGGGACAGTAGCTCATCTTGTGACTCCGGGACAAACATGGTGAAATGCTGGCAGGATGTTATTCCTGCTGCTCTGGCTCCAGAGAAACAGCGTGGCTCCTATCTGGTCACAAACAGTTTGCCTAAAAGGAAAATGAGAAACACCATAAAGAAATATAGAATTGGTGGATGCAGTCAAAAGCTCAGCATTTAGTTATGAAGTAAACAAGTCTTGTTCAATGATCTGACTTATTTCACTTCTGAAAAACAAAGTGTGCAACTTTGGCTTGTAGAGAGCTTGGCTGAGTCATCTGGTGGGACAGATTGCCTGCATTATCATTCTTCATCCTTGTTTCCCATCAGCAACACTGAGGCTGTGTTGTCTGACATTGACAATGCTCTTCATTTGAAATTCCTAAGAGATGACCAGGTACTAAACAGCTGAGCTTATGGAGCTGTGAGCGAGGCATTGTACAACATATATAACCTCCTTTTACCCAATCTGCAAACATGGCATATCAGCAAACAGTGTGTCAAAATGTATCAATGATACTCTGAACAATACTGTTGATGAGGCTTGAAAAAATGTAGTATTTTGTAACTTTGATGGCGCTACATCATTTTATTATGTTAAATATTTATAGTCAAGCAATATTTAATCATCAAACCCTCAAAATGGTCACACCAAAACCATTTTGATCGGAAAACGTATAAAATCATTTAAGTAACGTTATCGACAAGGAGTCCTGTACCCGTAGCAGATGCACAAGGGTATCTAAAGAAACGCATGGTACATCAAATAAACACTGTATACATGACCAAAGGGTTGAGGATGAAATAGGAACTTAAGAGAAAGTTTTAATTCTCATATCAAATCAATTTGTATAGCTGAATATTTCGATGTGTGTCCCCGTCTCTCCAGCATATCTGCTCACAGAGATACAGCTACAATTAATGTGTCAACATGTATACATGTATCTTAATATGATAGACTGAGAAACATACGGTTATAGGAATAGAATAGTAGAATAAAGAAAAAAGTCCCTTACCGTTAATGTGAAACCATAGCAGAAGAAGGCATCTATTCTCACACTCCTCTGCCAACCTTGACTCTTCCTTGTGGACTCTGTCGTCCTCTGAATGGTGTGCCCGAGTCTTCAGTGTGACATTACCCTGACACAACCCTTACACACACACACACCACACACACACACACACACACACACACACACACACACACACACACACACACACACACACACACACATACCTATACACACCACGTGACTCCCTCACCGCCACTATCATGTCTAGTAGTGAATGTATATTCAAATGCAGTGGCAGTGGTATAAGACAGACAGCTATTTGTTAAGAGCAGTCCAATGCTGGCCTGTGACCAAACAGTATTATAGTCTAGTTGTCATGGATGTTGTTGCATCACATGTTTTGGTTATTGATATCGGGACATATACAAAACCATCCATCCATCCATTCATATATCCAGCCAGCCAGCAAGCCACCTATCTGTCAATCAGCCATCTATCTAGCAAACTCCATTTCCCATGAGCACTAGCGATCACTCACAAAATCATGAGACCCATCATGGGACCGTGTAACCCGACACTTTAACATCAGTGTTTTGGGTCACCTATGCTGGCAGTATGGCGGTAGAAACCATCGCACCTGACTGGAAGTTTGACCGTTTTGACGACGGTTCCCAAAGTAAGTACAGTCCCGACCTGCAGTGCAACATAGCGACGTGCTTCACTACGTTAGCATCCAGTGCTACGCTGCTAGCAGGCTGCCGTGTCACTTAGGCGCCGTCTATTTGCTGGCACGGAACAAATCCGACTGTTACTTGCAAACAAAATCTCGTCATATGGACACATTTAACATTACTTCACTTTGTTTTCTTCATGTGAACGTCCGTCCGGTGCATCCAGCCCAGTTGTAATGTAAAGGAGAACTTCGTAAAATGAAGCAACAGCAAAGTTAGCTGACGTTAATCACCGCCATCAGTCACATCGCTACAGCTGACCAGTTTGACAGCCTAACGACACTTGGGTAGAAGTGACAGTAGCTCAGAGTAATAACAGCTCACGCAGCTGACTGTAGCCACACATTCCTTTCATTAAAGCAAATAAAATGGACATTGGTAGTTAATATTCACATGCACCCAGCAGAAACGAAATGGGGTTGGATATTTATTTTGTTTCTATTTTTATAAACGATAGAGTACGACTCTTTCTTTCTAAGATTTTAGCAAAAAACAAAGAATGGGCCTGGCGACGTTAACTAGCTGTTTAAATCAGGGTCAGTGTTCATCTGCAGCATCAGCACTGCTGAAGTGTCCTTGATTAAACCCACCACTCTGCAGAAATACACACAGAGGTTCAACTGAAGAACTACAGCAAGTTCCTGGAGGAGTACACCTCTCAGCTGAGGGGTATCGAGGAGGCTCTGGATGACTCCATCGGAGACGTGTGGGACTTCACACTGGACCCCATCGCCCTGAAGGTAAAACACCAAACACTGGTGGCTGAACGGCAACCTGTAAAGACTGACATTGTTTTTACACCATATACACTTTGTGCAACTTCCTTCCTGATGCGTTCTGCTCTCTTTCAGCTTCTCCCATACGAGCAGTCATCCATATTGGAGTTAATTAAAACAGACAACAAGGTAGGTTAACTAAAGACAAAACACAATCTGTAATTTGAAGTCTCCTGTTTTTCCTTTTTTGTTTGTTTTCATAATGACTTTTATATGGTGGTGTGTGCAGGTTCTGAACAAAGTCATCACTGTTTATGCTGCTCTCTGTAGTGAAGTGAAGAAGCTGAAGTATGAGGTAAGCATGGTCAGAATAGTGCACTCTGAAGGACCTTGTGTTGGGTGTATCCTTGAGGTCTAACATATGTGATGAATTCAATTCCTTCCCAGGTTTTTTTTTATTTTAAAGCCAGCATTGTTTACATCTGTGTTTACTAGCTTGCTGTCCTCTTCTGCCTACGCTGGCACATCGTTGCATATCTTGGCGTGTTCCCGCTACTTGTTGATCAGTGGAATAGTGTGACACCATTGGTAGGACTGTGTATCGAGATGAACAAAATTAGGAACCTACTCATAGAAAAACAGCTGCATGTCGCTCCTACGTCTAAATGAATCTCTCCAGTGTGAAGAGATGTTGATATCCCTTGTTTGTGTTGTGCTGTGAGATGCAAATTCTGATTCTGTGTCCTGATTTTATGTTCCCTTGCAGGCAGAAACCAAGTTCTACAACGGCTTATTGTACTACGGAGAGGGAGGTAATCCGTCAGATATTACTATTTACTCTCGTTCTTGGTTTGCCCTTAGTGGTACGCAGCAATTCTCGATCAACTGATGAGAAATAAAGACATAAATGTGCGTTTGTGTTACAGTGTCTGACACCAGCGTTGTTGAAGGAGAGTCCCAGATTCAAATGGGCCGTTTTATCTCCTTCCTTCAGGTAGGCTGTGAACACTCACAATAGTCGAGACATTCTGCATTTTGTTGAAATCACGATACCATCTTCTGTCTTTGCTCTCTGACAGGAACTGTCCTGTTTTGTGTCAAGATGTTATGAAGTGGTAGTCAACATTGTCCATCAGCTGGCTGCCCTCTACAACAGCAACAAGTAATGTAGCACAGTGAATGTACTGTTCTTGTTGGAGGGGCTCGAATACCCATGTTGTCAAAAGAGCTTTTGTGCTCTTCATGCAGACAAAAAACAACAACATACAGACTGCATTTCTAGTTTAAGTACTTATTGCATGTTTGTGTCTCTTACAACGTGTAACAAAATGTACAAAAGCATTTCTCCTTTCATATCTCAGGGGTACAACAAAAATCATTGAGTCGTCAGGTGTCCATTTCCAGGTGGGTTTTAGGATTTGGTTGATTTTAGTCCTCAATCTCTCTTCTTTATCTCATCTATCTAAATATTTCTTCCTGTGTTTGTTTTGTGTTCCCTCTGCAGACGGTGTACGAACACCTCGGGGAGTTGTTGGTGGTTCTGCTCACACTCGATGAGATAATGGAAAATCACGGCACACTAAAAGATCACTGGAAGATGTATAAAAGGTCAACACATAGAGAGAGACACACACACACACACACACACACACACACACACTAAACTATCTGGATGACCATGAAGGACACCATTCAAATGGTTTATAACAGTGGATTGAAACCATACAACCAAGAAAAAAACATTTTTGTGATAAAAGAAAATACCTCCTACAAATCCTACAAAATTGTTTTTTTCAACTTATGTACGCATTATGTATGCAAATCTGATCTAGAAAGATATTTTGTATACAGACCCTACATTTCCTGCATTTATTTAACTAATTACATCTGTTGAAACCAGATATTCTTTTCTTATATATTTCAACATAAGTGCTTTAATATATAAATCATGTACAGCCTGTAGTCTTGTGTAATCGCTTTCTCTTACTGTAGGTTGTTGAAGTCTGTGCACCATAACCCGGGGAAATTTTCCATTCCTGAAGAGAAGCTGAAACCATTTGAGAAGCTGCTGCTCAAGCTTGAGGGACAGATGCTGGATGGCATGATACTGCAGGTGACTTCACTTCTTTCAGGCCTTTATTCTGTTGTACAATTAATTTTCTGAGTGTTTGCAGTCAGAGTTTAGCTTTGTGCCAATATGCAAACGGAGATCAATTAGGTCATTTTAAGACTGAATACTTGTGAACATATTCTGAGCACCATTAGCCTCATGATGTTTACAACTGTGTGACAGGCCTGTGTGGAGCAGAGATTCGATGATCCCGGGGAAGGAGTAGCTGTCGCCAAAAACAGTGCCTTTGCCGAGGAGTTTGCCTTCAACATTCGCACCATATTCACCAATGTTGAGTCCAAAATTGGTCAGTTTCTCTTCATGATCGACTAGTTCTCACTCTTTGCTGCAACTTTAAATGTTTTGTGTCTGCGTGTCCGTGTTGTTTTCAGGTGAACCTTCAGAGATTGACCAGAGGGATAAGTATGCCTGCGTCTGTGGTCTATATGTGCTTCACTTTCACATCTTCAGGAGTGTCGACAAGAAGTTCTACAAGGCGCTGCTTGACATCTGTAAAAAGGTAGCTCTCGGCCTGCCTCTTTTCTCTATCGAATACTTTTTTGAATCCTCTTGCGGCAGTGGAAACATCTCGATCACGTGGGTTTGTGTTTGCCTCCTCCTCCAGGTTCCAGCTGTCACTCTGACTGCAAACATCATCTGGTTTCCCGACGCTTTCCTCATTGCTAAGGTCCCGGCCGCAGCGAAACTGATGGATAAGAAGAGTCTACAGGCGATCAGAGCGCAAAGAGACACCTACCTGCAGCAAAGAGCTCAGACACTAACAAAGTCAGTGGAGCCAAAGATCAGTCACGTTTGCTTTGTTTCATTCAGAGTTTTTAGATTTGTAGAATCCGATGTCTTCCGTTGTCTCTCCTCTTCAGGGATGTGCAGTCCTACTACGTGTTTGTAACTTCCTGGATGATGAAGATGGAGTCCATCTTGTCCACGGAGCATAAGGGTGACAAGTTGGTAGAAGACCTGAACAGCAGGTGTAATGTGTTTGTACAGGTAAGGACCTAACGAGGCTCAGCAGGACTACAGCCTAGGGCATTGGACTACAAAGACCAGCTCGTCACTTGGCATTCACATTATCCAATACATCCTCAAATCCAATTGTTCTGTCACAGGGCATCCTGTATGCATACAGCATCGGCACCATTATCAAAACCACGATGAACATGTACATGTCGATGCAGCGGCCCATGACCAAGACGTCTGTCAAAGCTCTGTGTCGACTCGTTGAATTGCTCAAGGTGCGTGCAAAACTGCTTTTTAAGTGTCTCTGTACTTTCCACCAGTGCATTGTCTGTTTGAGAATAAGGTCATGTGGTGTGTCTTTCCCCTCAGGCTGTGGAGCACATGTTTCACAGGCGGTCCATGGTTGTTGCAGACTCTGTTTCCCACATCACTCAGCAGCTGCAGTCACAGGCCCTCAACGCCATCGGCGTTGCCAAGGTAAATACAAACGCACAAACAATACGAATATTGGTATCCACAGGAGGAGTTTATGGAGTTGTGACGTAACTGCAATATTTATATTTTTCTAATTAACTTCATTTTTATGTGACGCTACGTGTTTTTGTTCCCTGCAGAAAAGGGTGATCTCTGACAAGAAGTATAGCGAGCAGAGGCTGGACGTGCTGTCGTCTTTAGTTCTGGCAGAAAATGCTCTGAGTGGACCGAGCACAAAGGAGCGACGCCTCGTGGTGTCTCTGGCACTGTGTGTCGGCACTCAGCTGGTACGTTGGGAGGAAGTTCGTTGTTGATGGGATGCTTTCTCAGCTTGACACTGAAATCTCTCGCTGTCTTGTAGAAAACGTTCAAAGATGAGGAGCTGCTTCCACTGCAGCTCGTGTTGAAGAAGCTGGATCTGATCAGTGAGCTGAGTGAGAGGTGGGCGTTTTCTTCTTTTGATCATGTTGAACAAAGTGCAATTTGACAGTTGGTGCATGCCACGATCTGCCTTTGTTCCGTCTGCCAAGAGCTGGCAAAGTGGTTAACCCTCCAGGCAGCGAAGGAGAATTCCAGAAGGCCAGATGCTGCTGCTTTCCAGCCATCTTTCAACACCTCATGTAACAGACAGCCAGTTATTGTGCTGTGATGTGTCACGAGCAAAGAGCTGAGCATTGTAGTTTTGAGAACATGCTGAAACCAAACACCTTATATAACCAAATCATTAAGATGCTGACGTCTCAACTACACATTCATCACTTCGGTATGTGACTGTTGTCGATTATCTGTTGAACCAAACATTTTTAATTGCATCTGACCCATGGACGCGAATGTTGATCCAGAACTTTGTTGAAAATCTTGGCACAAATCCTTTTATGTAAGCAATTTGATGTTTTCTGTGACCTACTTGAAGAGTCTTCTGGCATACGACCGTTTTCCATTTATTCCACAGGGTCAAGCTGCAGTGTGACTGTAGTTTCCTCTACTGGCACCGAGCTGTGTTTCCCATCTACCTAGACGATGTATACGACTACGCCGTGGACGCAGCACGAATACACGTAAGCGGTGTAATGGGAAAAATATATTTAGTATCATGAAATGTTTTAAAAGATGTACAACTGAGAGGGAAAGTGAGGAACACAAACACTGACAAAACACAGCAGTCCTGCAGAAGTAGTTAATCAGTTTTATTGAACACAGTGTCTTGTTTCTCATGGCTGTTCACACACTCCCACTTCGGACAGAGGAAGTGAAGACACAGTGTCTTCTTTGTCTGTTTGGCAAGTTTGAGACAGACCGTAAAACCATCACTGACATCCCAGTTAACGCACCTGGCATGTGTCTAGATAAGAACGATAGCCAGGGTACGAAAACATCTACTCCCTGTCTATGTTTATCCCAAGGCGTGAACTCATGTGTGCATAAAATGGTTTGGTATCTTGTACGATGTTGAACTTTTCACCACAGACACTGACTGAGGTGGCTGTGGTGCATCTTTCACTTGCAAGCGAAATAAAATAGAACAAGACAACTTTGAATCATTTGAAGACTTTATTATTTTCTTTGAATTTGTGAACAAAGCTCTTCTCCCGATTTATAATTAGAAGTTTTTCCAAAACAGCAGACTGGACTGATCGCACGCACTCTTTCTGTGACCCTGTTTGAGAGCATCACAATCTCAATTTAAGGGTCTTGTGGCAGGAATGACGTGGAGAACGTGGAATTGGAGTTGCAACCCAGCGGGAAGTGTTTTAATGAGCACAAGACAACATACAACAAATCCAAAGTATTAGTTCTTACAGCTTACTCTTATAGTCTAAATTCAGCCCCCTTATGTCACTCTCCACCAATCAAACCAGTCGGTTGAAGCACAAACAAAGCGCATCCTGCTTTCTCATTATGGTATGTTCTCTAGTCCTCGTCTGGGTCATAACAGAACAAATTGGCAGGACAAATGATACTTCGACGGGAATTGTTTATCGTACTTGGCGCAAGTTTCCTGACGCCGTCATACCTCTTTCTCGGACCTGCTGACTTTCTTATTTCTAAGAAATGTCTTCTTATGAAACCAACATGACTCAGCATGGTTATCTGTTTTTCTTCAACAAGTTGAAAGTTGCATTGCTGTATGAATTTTGGATTTACTGCTTTAGCAGATACCTGGAAGACTGAATATCTTCTCATTTGTATAATCTGCTGTCTATTTGTTTAAAGTTTGCTTTTAAATGTGACCTGTTTCCCTTCTGCTTGTGTCTGACATCTGTGATTTTGCTGGAGCAGTACATGTTTAGTGCACTGAGGGACAGTGTGCCCTCCATGTTGTATGCCAAACACATGGAGTCATGTGACCAGCTACTGGAGAGCTACGACAAGGAGATCATGGACGTGTTCAACGAGGTGAGAACAGAGGAAAAAGGGCTTTAGGGTTAGAGGGAGAAACGGGGATGGTGTACAGGTGTCGGGACATTTGATTTAAATCGTTTTGTACAAATCAAAGAGCTTTGGAGTCGCACCCTTGACCTTCATCTACATCTTGTTCTCATTGTAACTCTTGTAGCACCTGCTGGACAAGCTGTGTAAGGAGATTGAGAAGGACCTGCGTCTCTCCGTCCACACCCATCTGAAGCTGGACGACAGGAACCCGTTCAAAGTTGGCATGAAGGACCTGGCCCACTTCTTCTCCCTCAAGCCCATCCGATTCTTCAACCGCTTCATCCTCATCAAAGGTGATGGAAAAACTGTGTCCATACATGTACATGTGTTGCCATTTTCTGATAGTATCTACCGCACTTATATTAACTATCAAGTATGTGTCCCAAGTGTGCATCCTCTGAGTGCTGTTACTGTTGTAGTTGCAAGTACTTTTGTTTCACTATTTCATTCAGTGGAAATACGGTTGAGTCAGTGTGATATCTCACCAGTAAACTGTGTGTGGTAGTATGAAGGGAAGCTCGTGTCATTATGAGACAGTGTACTGTGAAATGCTGACACCTGCTGGAAAACTGCAAAATGACGCTGAAGGTGTAACTTAAAAGACTATTTGTTTTATTTTTCGTGCAGCCTACGTGACCCACTACCTGGATAAAACCTTCTACAACCTGACCACGGTCGCTCTCCATGACTGGGCCACCTACAGTGAGATGAGAAACCTCGCCACGCAGCGCTATGGGCTCATGATGACGGAGGCACACTTGCCCAGCCAGACCCTGGAGCAGGTCTGTGTGGTCGCTCCGTACGCCACGTGACAGAGGGGGAGTTTTTGATCAAAGACGTGAAGGTGGTAGATGGTTGGTTATAACCGGCATGTTTCCTCATCAGGGTCTGGACGTTCTGGAGATCATGAGGAACATTCACGTTTTTGTCTCACGCTACCTTTATAACCTCAACAACCAGGTAAGACATGCTCTCCTTCCACCTCTTGAAGCAAGCAGCTGTTTGTGCGTTATATACAGTTATTCGCTTTCCCGACAGATCTTCGTAGAGAAGGCCAGCAACAACAAGCACTTGAACACCATCAACATCCGTCACATCGCCAACTCCATCCGGACCCACGGCACAGGCATTATGAACACCACGGTGAGTCTACAGGGAAGGCAGTGGTGCGTGTTTTTTTTCTTTCAGATCTGGGTGTATCAAGGGTTTTGCTGCACCTGTTGCACATCTTCTCTCTTCTTTCATCAGGTGAATTTCACATACCAGTTCCTGCGGAAGAAGTTTTACATCTTCAGTCAATTCATGTACGACGAACACATCAAGTCCAGACTCATCAAGGACATCCGCTTCTTCAGAGAAACAAAGGACCAGTCTGATCAGAAGGTAGGAAAGGCGCTGTGTCTGTCCAAATTGATTTTACCACACCAGTTACGCAAACAAAGCACAACGGACAGATGGGGAATATTGTCGGCTGCAACTTTTCAGAAAGTGTTGTGCTTTAGTTTGTTCTGGTGGTTTTAACGCCTGTTGAGCCCCAACTGGTGAGAGCTGGAAACTGAAATCCAGTGGTTAAGATTAAATGAATTTAGCAAATGGGCTTGTTAAGTTTTCATATTAACAGACACAGACTTTCAGATAAGCCAGCCATGAGAACAGGAGCTTTTCTCGATTTTCTGTTCTTGGAACTAGTTAGCTGCCTAATCCTCCTGAACTTTCCGTTTTAAAAATACTGCGTTTTCATATCACTTTAGTACAATAACATGGCTCCCTGCCACAAGCTCGTGTTCAGCTGTAGCGTTGCATGTTTTTGTTGCAGTATCCATTCGAGCGAGCGGAGAAGTTCAACCGCGGCATCAGGAAGCTGGGCATTACTCCGGATGGCCAGAGTTACCTGGACCAGTTCAGACAGCTCATCAGCCAGATTGGTGAGAAAAACACACAGATGCTCATCTGTTCTTGGCATTTAATCTTAGAAATGTAACTGCAGGTGCAGGCAAAGTTAAACCAACACCGATTTGACCCTTTTTTGCAGGCAATGCCATGGGCTATGTGCGTATGATCCGCTCTGGAGGCCTCCACTGTTGCAGCAGTGCCATCAGGTAAAAGAGAGTTGTTCGACTGCAGGTTGTGTATAGTTGTGCTATGAAGGGAGCAAGTCTCTGAAATGCCTGATTAACTGGATACATAATTGTTATTATTGTTAAATCCAATTAAAGCTCAAGTGTTTTCTGTCATACCTCACTGGTATGGTTTTGTGTCCGTGTCATCTCCAGGTTTGTGCCCGACCTGGAGGATATAGTCAACTTTGAGGAGCTGGTGAAAGAGGAGGGACTGTCAGAGGAGACCCAGAAAGCTGCTAGGTAGGGCAAATAGCAGCCCAGCCCTTTATTTCTCCAAATGATAATTTGCATTTAGGGGATTTACTTTGGTGTATGTTGGATTGGGGTTCATTTAAGCCTAGCTCCAGTAGGTTTAACTGTAGAATTCAGTTTTGGCTTAATATTTCTGTCATGCACACAAACGGCTGTGTTTCAGTTGTGTCTACGGTCCAAAAATGTCCAGATATTTTCAGTGTAGTTCCAGTTTTACTCCTGCAGAGGGCACCCCAGCTGTAACAAAAATAGGAAAGGAAACATTACTTGTTGTTTGCGCCGTTCTTCTTCAATGTTGGGTCATTTCCAGTGTCCTAGATTCAGTGTTGGGCGATCTGACCAGCAACTCTGCCGAGGGCACGGAGTACTTCAAGATGCTGGTGGCGGTGTTTGCGCCTGAGTTTCGCAGCGCCAAGAACATGCACCTGAGGAACTTCTACATGATCGTGCCCCCACTGGTCAGTGTCGAGACCCGTCACGCTCTTTTCTCTGTCCATTTGTTTTTGTTAAACAACTCTTTATGCAGTGTTTAACTTTTATGGTCATCATTAGTCTTTAGCACTTTGAGTAATTAATGCACAACTAATCCTCATAGACGGTGAATTTTGTGGAGCATTCCATCAGCTGCAAAGAGAAACTCAACAAAAAGAACAAAACTGGAGCTGCGTTCACAGATGATGGCTTTGCTATGGGTGAGTATGTACTGTACAACATCGGCTCAATGCTCTACACTTCTTGCTTTTTTTTGGGCTTTTTGACTAACCTACACTCTGATGCCACTGTAACTCTCGCTCTCGCAGGTGTGGCGTACATCCTGAAGCTGCTGGACCAGTATCTGGAGTTTGACTCTCTGCACTGGTTCCAGGCCGTCAGAGATAAGTACAAGAAAGAGATGAATGCTGTGGTGAAGGAGCAGAGCGTCCAGACCGCCAGCCAGGATGAGAAGTTGCTGCAAACGATGAACCTCACTCAGAAGAGGCTGGATGTCTACCTTCAGGTACAATCCCTGTTGGATTGGAACCCCCTTCAACCCCCTTCAACCCCCTTTAACCCCCTTCAACCCCCTCTAACAGGAAGTATAATGTAGCCATGGAGTCAGTGAGTTTGTTTGCCTAACTTTTGACAAATTGGCAGCATTAAAAGTATGCCGAATTAACTACTGGCTGTTCCTGTTTGTAATGTAGCCATGAATGTACTCTCACTGACTTTGATAATGAAGAAGAACTTTAAAAAGTGATGGTTCTTAAGCAGGTTCTGACAATTTAGGATGAGCCTTCACAAAACTCCTCCTCTTACAGATAATGATATCCTCTGGATGAGTAAGTCAAAGTGAATCTAAATAATTGTTATGACTCAAAGAGGAAATACAAACGTTGTTGGACATTACAGTAATTGGGAGCTAATGGGTTTTTAAGTACCTTAATTGCCCCCATCAGCTGCTGGTCGTATTAATCAGCCGGCCGTACTACAATAACCAGCTTCCTGATGCTTTTAGAACCCCGCGGTGCCCCTTTCCCTTTCACCTCCAGCAGCATCTTTGCCTCTGCGTCTCTTCCTTTGTGTCTGACAACCTCTGATGTACAATAGTTGTTCACTCTGACCTCTTTCTCTTCAGGAGTTTGAGCTGCTCCACTTCTCGTTGAGCAGCGCGCGGATCTTCTTCAGAGCAGACAAGACTGCAGCCGAGGAGACTCAGGAGAAGAAAGATAAAGGTTAGGTGGTGTTGTGATGATTAATGGAGTCTTTTAATTATGCAAAACCACTGGCACACCCGACCTGTTCTTCAGGCTTTTTGTGGATGACTTTTCATAGAGATAGTACTATGATTAATGAAGGATGAGGTCAGTGCGTCTTTATCCTCCTTTAGATCTCAGAAATAACTCACTTGCCATTCATTATATAGACAATATATTATTTTTTTATTTCATATTTTATTGTTGGTCAGTAGTGCTTTTTTATTTATATTTACACCTATTTTCACTATTCTTTATCTGTCCAGCTCTGTGGTCCTTGTCCCTAGCTGTTGTTTCTATTTCTGTATCCGTGCATATTGTGACAAAGTATTCTTTTGCATGTTTATGCATACTTGGCCAATAAAGCTGATTCTGTCTCTGATTCTTTCCACCAGAAGTCAAAGCAGGAGGTCCTCCAGATGTCTCAACCCTCACTGAACCCATCTCAAAGTGACCCTCACTGTGAGAACAGCAGATCAGTGTTCATAACTTCATTTGATGTAAAATGAGGGGAGACTGCGCCTCGCTAGAAGAGTGTGAAGAGAAGATCTGATGTTGTTTCTCTTTACATCCCGTGACAAAACAATCCTCTTACGTAGAGAAAGAATGTGTACTTAAAGTGCTGCTGCAGGAAGTGTCTTTTTTGTTTCCATTCTACAGAAACATAACATCTCTTTAGTGTTTGCAACATTTAATAAATTCAATTTGAATTTGTAGCATTTACGCAAGCGACTGCAATTTGAAATGGTCAGGTGGTGTAACAAGTGTAATGTAGAAGTCAACGCTTTCCTCCGCCACACTGCCTTTTCATACTTTTAGTCTGGATGGACTGGATTAATGTTTCTCCAGTAGAAGCCTCAGCTATGCGTGTCTTCTGCTGATCACAAACACAATCTGTGACTGATTTGCATCTTTGCTACATCTTTGTTTTTGTCCAATTTCCTAATTGTGATTGATTGTCCATGGCCTTTAATGGCAGCTCTGTTTTAAATGCCTGTGTAAATTATAGCACAGATATGAGGACGCTTGAGAATTTTTTCAATGAATAATCTTCTCATGTTTGTGCCATATTTGTCTACTGCTATTTTTTTTTTTTAGTTTTATCCATTTTATACATTGTATATGTTGTGTATGTGCCTTTCTAAACTGTGGATGAACTGTTTCAACAACTTTAATTCATTTAGAAATAATACTTCCTGATCTGTAAGTGTAGCCTAGTACAAACGTGTCTTTATTTATCTGCAGCACTGAAGATGTATCATTACTTTTGTTTTCCCAATTTTGTATCTATCAACATGTGTTACATGTGAAAATTAGGCCAGAATTTGGTCAAAATGACATTCCATGAATTGACTTGCTTGAAGAGAAAGTTCTATAAAGTCTTTGAAGACTAATAAATCTTGCACTTTCAACAGAATTGAATGTCTCCATCATGAGGTGTAATGAAATCCTTCAAACTGAAAATGAAGATACAAAAGGTTTTAAGGCACAGATTACATGTTCCAAATATTCTGTAAACATTTAACTAGTATCACACAGAACTATACATTTTGTGTAGTACATTGTAATTACATTATAATTAGAAATGACTCCAAGAGAGGAGTGTAACTCAGAGGGGTCCCCTCACTTCAACAAAGAGCAATAAACAACACACACACAGTGGTTCAGGAAAGCCTTTTCTGCTTTAATACAAAGAAAAGAAGCTTTGAACTTCTGAAAATACAAGATTGGTCTGAATTTTTTTTCTCCTCAATTTGACAATTTTCCGTTTGCTATGAAATGCTGCTTTTCACTGCTGTTCAAACAGCTTGAATTGAAATACATCCCATATTTTACGTTGGACTCCAAACTTGGGGGATGATCTCCATGTTTATGTCTTCTTTTTGTTTGTTTTTGGCTGAGAATCAGGCCTTTCCTCAAATGACATTTTAATTTTGTATTATTTTGATGTAAGTGCCCGCAGTGCCATGTGACACCCTGTCCAGCAGATCCAGAAATGTCCTGTTGCGTCCACATATTGCATCCATGCTCACCTCATAAAAACGAGGTAAAAGGCAGGGCAAAATTTCTTCCAAAATAGATGTCATATATATATATATACATACATATATATATATATAGCAATCATATATACACATTCGTACATACATATACTAATTTATGTGATGCAAAGAAACAAAAAATGTACACATTTCTTACAAAATTGTAACAAAGACTGGAAATTGTTTTGTTTGCTCTGGAGCAACGTCGTGTAGCTGTTTAGCCTCTGCGAGGATTTCTCCACACTTGTGGAAACCAAAGTAATCTCCCAGATTTGTGTCCATGTTCAACCGGCACAGAACTCACAGAGAGAGACGGACAGAGGGAGGAGCAGAGCGAGAGACAGAAAACTGTTTGGTGGTGCAAATACAAAGGTTGAAATAAATGTAAATGGCAGATAGAAAAAAAAAATAAAAGGGTGAGATGAAAAGGGATGCATGTGGAAAAGTTGCATGAACCCCCCCGACCCATAACAAAAAAATGGAAAAAGGAATAAAAAAAAAATATCAGGGAGTGTTCACATTAAAAAAAATCACAAACAAATTTTGTGTTCTTTTATTACTAAATATAGTGCAACAATAAACATTGCATTTCTTTCACCCTTTCACTTGCGTCTGAGGATGTTAACTTTCCTCGCCTTTTTTTTTTTTTCCCTGTTCTTAACACTTGGTGAGGCGTAAACCTGGTTCTGTCACTGTCCTGTGCCACAGGGTCAGTCCTCCTTTCTAAAAGAAAACAAGCTTCAGATTCAGAGACGTAAACATAACACAGACCCTGCTCAAAAACAAGTCAAAAAAACAGGAGGAACATAAAGAATAAAAATAGAACAAGTGTTGGTGTTTTGGGCAGCGTGAAATTTTGGAAAGGCAGGGCAGTTTTGATGGTGGCGACGACCCCCACAGTCAGATAGCCAAATCCTCGAGGAATAAAAACCGAGCCGTGTCAACCACAGCGCCCCTCCTGGACAACAGCGTTGTGTGCAGGAACCGGTGCGGCCCTCTGGACTGGTCGGGCCTTAGAAGGCCTGCTGGGCTGGGTTGTAGTTGAATGTTGTTGGCACGTGAGGCCTCTCTTCAAGCTTATCATACTCCAGATGAAATTCCTTTGAGATGCAAACAATATTTTAAACACGATAGAAAAAGCTCTAATCCACAACAGGAGTCAGTAAAACTTCGCCAGGTTGTGAAAGTTCAAAAAGAAAAAAAAAGGCAGCAGAAAGACAAATTCCTACCTTGGCTACTTTCCTCCAGTTAAGACAATCAAAAAAGTAGTAGGTTCCCCTCTCGTAGGCGTTGGTCTTCAGTGTAGGCTCCATGCCAGGCGCCCTTGTTATCCAAACCCGCTCCTCTTTGTGGTACCTCCAGTCCCGGTTGAAGCTGGAGAGTGAAGTTATGGATGAGGAACGAGACAAAAAGGGAAGAAACCAAGTGACTGACCTGAATTTTCACCCCAATTTTCCCTCTAAATGATCGGAAGAGCTACTGGCAACCTTCCACACACTTAAATGACGATTTGTAGAAGTTTAAATCACATTCAAAAGATGTCAACAATCTCCAGATGGAGGAAAACAAACATGATCAAACTGTTGTTAGGTACTCACAGCTCTACTGCTGCCAGGAGCTGTAGCAGGTCTCCACCGTTCATGTAGTACAGGTAGAACAACAGGTCTTCACCATATCGTGCCAGTTTAATTGCAGCCAACTGGAGGCAGGACAGCGAAGAACAAAGAGTATTAGTCTTGTAGCTACATGTACAACCTGAAGACTGTAACCATTCATTGTGGCCGGTTCCTGAAGCTCAGAATTACCTTGTCTCTTATGTGGATGTTGGTCAAGTATTCAGACGGAACGTGGAAGTCTGAAAAAACAAGAACGAGCAGGAGTGACTAAAACATGTAATCTTAATTATTAGAAGACTTTTCTCAATTTACTGTCATGCCAATGGAGAGATGTGAAGATCAATGCTTTTTTAAATTTTTTATACACTATGAAAATCATGATGCAGTACAACAACTGCCATTTGTGAATGCTTTGAAAGATCAGCTCTGATTGCTTATTGAATGGGTCCTCATTCACCTGGTTCCAACAGTCATTATAAACGTGTTTTGGCTCTGGCTCAGCCAAATCTCGGAAGCTTTTCCGGATCACTAAATGAAGGTTCTTCTAAATCCTCCGCCACATAACTCATGTGAAAGTCTTACCAATGTCTTGAGGTCGACATGGCGATGAGGCCCAAGGAGAGGCGAACTTGGGATACAAGTTTCTGTCGGGAAAGAAAGTTGCAGTAAGTTCATCGCACTACGGACACCCGAACACAACATTTGATAAAAACAGAAAGTAACAGCACAAACTAACAAAACACATTGAGACCAAAGCATAGATGTTGAAAAACGTTAACGGGGCAGAAACTTCACCACGAGTCAGACGATTAAACTCACTGTTTGAGTGCTTTTAAAATCATCAAATCAAATCAAAGCTAGTAGTTCTGTTGCATGAAGGGAAGATATTTTTCAGAAAGTTTGCAACTGATATTTTAGCCGTTTGGCTAAAAGGTGTTGCGTATTGTGTGAAACACAATTTGTGGGTACAGTTTGGCATCTTTAGGCTTCACTGGTAATTACAATAATGACGGCAAAACCTGTTTGTGGTGTAAAAACGGACAAATATGTTAAACAACATATTTGGTCCCTCAGTATGGTTGTTTGACTTCAAAATAGTTGGGTTATACTGGTAAAGTATTATGTTTTTTCTCTGGGGGTAAAAATGGTACAGTGAGTCCTGCACAGACAAGGTATATCCGATCTGTCCCCGTGTAAAGAGGAGGTTTGAGTTGGACTGGAACAGAAGGAAGGGGCATAATTAAACTAAGATTGACTCGGCGAAAAGGAAAGCTGTGAGAACGATAATCATCGTAACTATCTGTGCCTGCAACACCCATTATAGGTCATGTAGCACTTAAATGGGCGACTGAGTTTCATTACAAGACAACTGATTCGTTGCTCACATTATCATTTGTTGGACAAACGCACACTGGCTGATGAAACTCTAAACGTTACTGTATTCAGGGTGGAGCGGCCGTCTTACTCTGGTGAGTTTAAGTTGAGTCCCAGTGTTGTGAGGTCACTTCCTAGCGCCAGATGCACCATCCCCGGATCGGTCTCTGCCGCCCGGATAAATGTCAGCAGGCCAATCATGCCGAATTGGTCTGTCACCATTCCTGAGGGAATGTTCGTCACCCGACCTGCAGCAGGAGGACAATTCAGAGTTCAACAAACCGCTGAAACTGGACTGTGAACTACAGTTCATACTCACCGTCAATACATTACCTCCACATTTTTTAACCCACACTGTGCACGCATCGGAGAGCAAACCAAGCCAATTATGTCTTTAAAAACACACGCCGGTCACAGACAGACTGATGGAAAGATGATGATGGTCTGTATCATACTGAACATATTCTTTTGGTTTCCTCACTGCAGCCTATCCAATAATTATCTAACCCCAAATGCAGGGTAGAGAGCCCAACTGCCTCACCCAAGTTGTGCGATTAAGAAGGGATGTCTCAGTGGAATTGGAGCGATACGATTGGCTGAGAGGTCTCACCATCGGGCAACACCTGGATCCCTTTCTTCTGGTTGTTGTTCTGTGCCGAGGTCGTCTTGTCTCCGGGGAACTTCGGCCCATCTGCATTGGATGTGCTCTTGCTTGTGGAGTTCAAGTTCTACAAACAAAGAAAACCAGTTTAATACACAGAAGAAGAAGAAGACAAGAATAATGATCTTTAATGAGTAACCTTGACATCCGGTCAGATTGTGTTGTAGAGTCCTCGGGGCTCACACTTACAGTTTTGCTGTCGTCGTTGTTCAACGTGGGGTCCTTGTAGTTTGGCCCGGGCAGTGCAGGGAAGTCCTCGTTATGGATGGAGAAATCCTGTGTCTGTTCAGTTGATGGCTTCGTCACCATGCCAACTTGATGATGAACATAGTGAAGTAGAGATTACAATTCCCCAAAGTGTAACGAGCAAAAAAAAAACCCACAACAAATACATATCAAACCAAACAAAACCGTGGCTAATATTATGAACCCAATCAAGAAGCTAATATTAATTTCCTGTCCTAGGGGAACCTACTTTCTGTATCTTAATGTGTGTAAAGATAGACACTTTCTACGGCCTAATGGCCTACCATAAGGAGCCCGTCCAGCCAGTGGGTTGAGCACCGGTGTTGGGTTTCCAGTCCCTTCTCTCCGACTCCTGTCTGCTAACGCAGGGAAGTCTGACAGATCCAGTCCCGTTACATTTTCACTCCCATCTGCAGTAATAGGAAGGGTAGGAACTTATAATATGTAATGTCACCTTCAGCTCAATGTATCTGTGTAATAATGTGTCAATTATTAACTTGGTGGTGTAATTGTGTTTCCCTGTCACTGTATGAATGAATGGCCCTCCCCCAAGTAAAAACTGCTGACCAAACACAACAGCTAATTGGAATAATAGTTACTCACCGTCTGTTTCAGCAGTCAGAGATAAATTGGTACAATATTTTCAGTTTTTACAGAATTCATTTCACTTACAATTTTCACCAAAAAAATACAGATTTTTCAAAAGAGCCAGATCAGATTGAACTGATTTTCACTCTGACTTTATGTTGTCTAAAAGTAGTTGTGCTTCCTGCTTCAAGAAGACACTGTTCACTGCATTTTACAGTGAACGAGGTCGTCCAGTCATGTCAGCAGCTACGTTTTGACAAATGTGCAGCAAGGTATATTTATGAAATGTAACTCTCACTGTGTTTCATGTAGAATAGATTTGTTACATTCAAAACAAACACTCCCGTGTTTCTTTAAATAAAACTTCAAACTACCGATCCCTTGCTATACCCACCTGAGCTAAACACACTAACCTGTGCCGTTGAAGATGTTGCTTGATAATGAGTTGTTCATCCCAAACGCCTGATTGCGATTCATACCAAACCCTGACATGCTGCACAGAAAAAAGAAAACCAAAACAGAAGATGAGGCCAAAAATGAGCTTTAGGAGGACACAAAGAGCCGCAGATCTCCACTAGGACGAGTGAGTTTTGCAGGATACCTGTTTATGGTGAAGGGCTGGCGTGCTGGCTGCTGTTTGGGCATACAGATGATACTGGGCGAGCTGCGGTTGGGGCTGCCGAGCCCCGAGCTGCCCATACTATTGGTCCTGCCGCTCATCCCAATGCCTTGACCGACCTGAGAGTGGTTCAACATGTTCCTTGTGTTCATCGGCAACGTCCCCCTGTTAGAACACCATCAGGTCTGATTAAGCGCGTTTAAATCTTTGCTCACAACATGTCAACTGTCATTTCTATTCCCAGGTATTGTTTATTTATATGAACCACACGAGTATGCGTCTTAACTGAGTCTGCCTTCATTCCCACCTGCTTGGTGATGGAGGGGTATGGAGGGACATGGTGGGGACCCCCGTTGTAGGGGTGATATGACTTGGTAGTGCCTGCGTGCCTTGCGTTAGATTTCGGTTTAACTGCGGCGTACTGTTCCCCATGCCTCTTACCGAGAAGCCGAGTGCACCTGCAGAAAGACAGAGAAGAAAAACAGAAAGAGAAAGTTCATCTGAAAAAAGTCCCACATTGTCACCTTTAGTAGATTTCCGGTTACTCAAATGCACTCTAGTTCACACACTATCTACAGGCAGGATTTCTGTTTAACTCCAAATATGCAACATGTGAGAAAACTGCTATGGGAGTGACTGTAGAATGAAACAGGAAACACTTACTTTGTGGACCGTACAAACTCGCACCAAGCTGCGACAGCTGACCCGACGACGACGGCGAGGGAGACGACAGCATCTGAAGGAAAACATTTGAGGACTAGAAAGAGTAAGACGACTAGAAAAATGCCTCCGCTGGCGTTGAATCAAGAAATGACAGGAGTGTGCAGATGTGTGGACAAAACTCACATCTTTGTCCGACCGATGTGGGAACATCGACGGCTGGCTGTAGTACATGCCTTCATCGGAGAAGTCATTATCGACTACCTCGACGAACTCTACAAATTTCTTTCTAGCACCAAACATGCCTTTTGTCACCTGGAGAAGAGGGAGCAGAGTTAAAGATGTGTAAAGGGAAAGCAGCCTGGCAAGAGGTGAGGAACGGGACGTACCCAAATACAATCTCAGAGAGAAGTTCACATTTCTTATCTAAATACACAGATCCCTCTTCAAAACCTTACGTTGAAAATATCTACACTAATCTGCCAAAGTTTTACCGTGAGTGGTTTCAATGTTGTACAGTCACCCTTTACAATATAATTGACCACACTGCATATCATTAATTAAGCATCTCATTGCTGACACTGAACAACACTAATATTGAATCCACCTTTTAAACAGGACACGATTTTCTATGATTGCACCCTTACATAAAATGGAAAGTTCTGGATGCATCATTTATTCTCGTTTCTTTGTAAATCACAATGAAATATTTGGCCTGTTGGGGTTTTGAAATAAAGTTTTTGAAGTGTGTCTATTTTGTAATGATGTACACGCATTAAGGAAGAGCATGTTGAACTTCTCTAACAAAATAAACTATTTATCCTGTCCATAACATGGTTTACATAAATCACGTGACAGCAGAACTATTCGTTAATGTTCTCCCTGATAAACTACCACGGGAATTAGAATGTCTCAAAGGCTGAATAGTTACCTAATTTGACACTGTTGAGAACATTAACATCAGCTATGCTAACATGCTAGTTAGCCACCACTAGTGTAGTTAGCTAGCGTTAGCAAGCTAAGTGCTTACAATCAATCTGTGTTAGCTTAGCTAGCACAAGTTCGCAAGCGGACTGACTTAACCAGGAGCTAATTACCACAACATACCGAAACCTTTCAACTCCAACACAACCTGACTACGCTACCAAGCAGCCGTCATTATAAGGCGGTAATGTGGGCCCTCTCTGCCTCCATAGATCCACAGTCAGCTGTCCGTTTTCTCGGCTCAGTTTACGCTCCGTTTGCAGCAGCAGCAGCGGCAGCGACAATCTGCTGGAGCTAACGGCTAAAGATTCGCTCCGTATCGAAACGGAGGAAAACAGTGGCATAAATCGCTCATACCGAAGGCTGAAATGTGAGCCGAACTGATTTAATATGACCCAAAAATAAGTAAAATATCCTCACCGCATCAATTTCCCTTCTCTACGTTAGATCCAAGATGGCTGTGTGTATTCTCTATCAAAGAGGGATAGCCTTTACCCTCTGACCTTACAACCTGCTGACCACTTCCGTACACACAACTGAAGAACATGTCAGCAACAGAAAGTGTACTCCATCAGCCAGGGTGCAGAACAGTCACCACAAAACACAGCAAAGAACAAAAAGTATGTACATTTTGAAGTGAATATTAATAAAGACACCACTGTCGAGCCTCTACCTCCCTCCTGTGATCATACGGTGTCTTTGCATTATTAAAACACTGCTGTCTGTAGCTGCAGTTACTACAGCAGATGCCTCTTTTAATGGTAATGTCAGAATATTCAGAGTGATGGTTATCTTAGTACCCCAAGACAGGGACATTGGCATCAAAGTAATGCTTTTACAGTTTTCCCTTGGCCTTACCAACCAGGCAAATTGGCAAACAGCACTGGGGCCCCTGAAGTTCCCGGTTCACCTTATCAAGTGGTTTGCGTTAAATTAATTACAAATTAGTTTGGTAGTTGGCACAACTAAAACACATGTCTGCTAACATAATACAGGCTTTATACTGATCTTGAGGTCCTGCCTTGAAGAGGGGCTCTGAATTATGATAATAATGTAGTTTTATAACCTTCAGCTTACATGTTGCATATTCTTTATCTGATTTGAATAATGCTACCACACAGAAAAAATAATTAAATTGTTAGTTACGTTAGTTACGTCCTTTAATTACCACATTTGGTTTGGAGTTATGATAGCATCTACTATAGTGTAGTAGGCTAACTATAGGTCTAACTATTATGAATGAACTTGAAAGCTCCTTGTTAACTTTGGAAACATCTGAGTTTTTTTGTCAAGAAATAATGAGCTTTTATAGACCTTTTTGACAGCAGACATTTTGACTTGTCATTGCAGGTAAAGCAGGTCAGAGATGATAACATCAGCACATTCAGTGCTCCAGTAATCACCTAATAGGACAATTAATTACTCCTGTGTCTGCCATGAACAGGGTCTATGGTGGCAGTCACATGGTTCTACAGGGTTGTAGCCCCCCCCCCCCCCCCCCCCCCAGGCAGTGGATAAGGAGAAGGACAAGTGCTAAAAATGTTCTGTCAGTGAGTGAAAACAGACAAGGGGCAAACATTATCCCTTCTGATAAGGAAAATGAAATTCCTTCTCAGTTGTATCGTTGTGAAAAATACCCCTAATGAAAGTATGCGGGATAGCACAGGCAAATCACACCTCAGACACTTCAGGAGTATACGTCCCCCAAGAAAGACAAATAGGAAATGATATTCCGCTTTTAAAACAATATGGAAAACCAAAAGCACCTGCATTTGGAGGGTTTTTAGAATGGTTATGCACTAAAGACTTGACTCTACAATGATTAACCACACAGTTAAAAAGTGGTCCTTTCAAAAGAGCCATGCACCCTCCACCAAACTTCAGTAAACCTCTTAGTTTTTCTGTAACTTTTCCTGTAACTTAATTTCCCCTCCCAGCAAAAACACTAAATTTATAACTACAATCTGAGTCAGAACTATAAATACATGCAAACTCCGCCGCTGGTCTCCCTGCGCACACTGGCAAATTCTTGAGATTATTCCACAGTACAGGCCCACTTGACTGACCCGGTGGCACAGACCCAGAATTGCGTCTGGGCGGATTAAAACAGGATGTAAATGACCATCGTTGCTCTTTCATCACAAGGCACTTCTTCAGCTTTGCACCCTGCCCCTCCCTGTCTCTCTCTCTCTCTCCCACCTCTGTCATCTCAGAGAAGAAGGGGGGAAAGTCATTAGGCACAAATAGGGAGGAGAGAGTAGCTAGCTGTTGCTATCTCCATGAAAGGCAGGGCAAAACTCAGAGCCACTGAGAGATGGTGAGAGGACTGCACTGGGGAATATCTGCCCAGGGAATACAATGCGTTTACAGTCCATTAAGTTGGATAAACAAATGTCTTACTGAAGGAGAAGCTGAGAGTCATGGACATCAAGAGGAAAACATGAAAAGGTAGGAGTGTTTTCAATTTTCAATTATTATTATCTTTACGCTTATTATGTTTTCTGTTTTCTCGTGGTGATCCTTATTTTCATTGTTGTTTCCACGGTGTTGATCACATGAAAGGGTGTAATTCAGCATCATAATCCTGTTATTGCTGCTACATGCAGCTTCATATGCTGATGCGGTGTTACAAAGACGCATTACATTGTTGCAAACTTGTTTGTTTTTTTCTCAAGATCAATAACTCCAGAGGGGCTTTGGTGGAGCATTAATGGGATGCCATGAAATTTACTTGAAGACGCCAACAGCCTACTTCAGTGCAACCCTTGTCTGGCACTCAGTTGATGTGGAGGACCAGTGGTGTATCAGACGCTGGGCACGATGGGTAATGCCATGCGAGGCGTCGTTGCCTTCATTCCCTCAGAACGCTGTCAACGCTTTCTCGTGGGGGACCTGAAGGAAATGCCGCTTGATCGGACCCTGGACCTGAGCAGCCGGCAGTTGCGTCGGCTGCCTGTTGCTGCCTGTGTCTTCGATGAGCTGGTGAAGCTCTACCTGAGTGACAACAACCTCAGCAGCTTACCGGCTGAACTGCAGGGCCTGAAGAAGCTGCAGCTCTTAGCCCTTGACTTTAACTGCTTTGAAGAGCTCCCTGCAGCTGTTTGCAGATTGCCCCAGCTCAGCATCCTTTACCTGGGTAACAACAAGCTTTACAGCCTCCCCAGAGAACTGAGGGAGCTCAAGGAACTAAATACGCTGTGGCTGGAGACTAATTGCTTCACTGTTTTCCCACAGGTGGTTTGTGAGCTACCTAATCTAAAGACCCTGCACCTTGGTTATAACCAGATACAGAGTTTACCAACAGAGCTAAGAGGCCTGGAAGAGCTTCGAAGTATCTGGCTTGCTGGGAACCAACTGGCAGCGTTCCCACCAGTGTTGCTGGAAATGCACTTTTTAGCTGTCATTGATGTGGATCGGAACAAAATACGCTACTTCCCCAGCCTGTCTCACCTGCAGGGGTTGAAACTTGTCATCTATGACCACAACCCCTGTGTTAATGCCCCGGTAGTGGGCGAGGAAGTCAGAAGAGTCGGGCGGTGGGCGGACTGCCCAGATGAAGTGCCGGAAGATGATGGGTCTAAAGCAGCAAGTGAGACTGCAGCGGAGGTCACGGAGGTAAACCCCGAGGAGGAGCACAGCATTTAGGGTCAAGGAACAAAGTGACCTCCAGCCTGTGAGAGGCCAGTCAGTGCAGGACGACGTTCAAGTGGAGCACTTAAAGCCGAGTGGTGTGTTGTACATCAGGCGGATGGCATTTGGTCCATATACGGCAAAGCCAAGTTGTTGTACAAGTTGTACAAAAACGTGTGAAAGGGGACAGTTGAAACCAGAAATAAAAAAGTGTTTAACATGATTGGTTATTTCTACTGTATGAAATGTTAAGTGTCTTATTTGAATTAGTAAAACTCTATATATGATTTCAAATGATTAGCTGCAGCAACAGTGATGTTGTAAATTGCTAAAAAATCTTTACCAACATCACATTTTCGGTCAGTCTAAATGTCTTAAACTATTTTAAATTATGGTACAAGACATAAACTATCTTTACATTACAGGTTGTAGGACACCTGGGCGAGGAAAACAGTGCATGTATTTCTACTTGACACATATTAGTGGTGTGTATGCATTGACTATATGGAGTTGGTCAGTATAGCAGGGATTGAGAAAAAGAAAAGGATCATTACACAGATTCTTGTTCAAGCAGAGTCTGAGATAATATCTGTACCTGCTGAGGCTAAGTACAGTGAGGTTTTTAATACAAGTGATGGATGGTTTGAATCAATTAGTGCACTCCTTATCCAGACCAATGCATAATTCATCAGATAGATTGGGGCTGTGGCTTTGAATAGAGGCTGCTAATGGGCCTTAATATCACCGCTATAAGGTTTGGATTCGAAACAGATCTTAAATGCAGTTTTCCAGTTCCTCAGCGTACCAGGAAAACGTTCTGTAAACAAGATAAAATGTTGTTCCACACTGTATCTTTTGAGGCATTTTGAATCCTTTTTAGCAAAGCGTAGGTAAAGGGGTTAAAATGATCTGCATACCAGTCTTCTAACTGGAAATGTGATGATTGTGAACACACTGAACTACTGTATTAAAAAGACAGACTTTATTGTGCGTTTATGTAACTCTCAGAGATCCTACGAACACATACAGACGTCATTCTGTTTCATCCTTCAAATGCAGTACAGTGCGTGTCAAAGATAAACATCTCGGCTCTTATACACGCTGAAATCCCAAAACGTCACTAACAGGGCGTTTTACAGCACGGCCCCTCTTGTTCTACAATAAGCCGTCTGCAGCAAAGGGCACAGTAAATGCAAAAACTATGTTGGTCCGGTGTGTTTAACGTCACCATTGTCTGAGGCTCATGAATCCTTTTGTCATTTTTTGACAAGATTTGTCCAAATAAAAGTCAAGGATTGTATCGGAATATCAAAAAGGTACAAAAGCTTCATCACATTCAAGTATTTAAAAAGAGTAATGTCTTAAACTAAAGTGAAAGCTTGTTTAGAAAAATAAATCTGTTAAATATATTATCGTATTTTCAACAATGATCATTTTGAGATAATAGATGAGGTTTGTATTCATCTCTGTAAATGTACAAAATATTACAACAATCAGGTGTAATAATGGACATATCATATTGGATAGCTGTCTGTTTTAAGAATGCTTTCTGATTTTATTCATAACGTATATTTTATCAATATGAAATATGAGTAAAAAGCCCTGCTTGTTCCGCATGACCAATATCAAATTTGCACATAAAGAGATAAAAATTAATCTTTACTTTGTGTTAAACAAAACATTCTAACATACAAGTTCTCAGGTTTGTTGAACCCTCTTTGAATGGCAAGAAGGAAGTTCTATCGACAAAAAATATTGTGAGTTAGAGCTGCTTCAATTTTCACAGCGATGTCAATGTAGAAAAAACCCAGAATGTCACCAAAGCGTACACAAGAGACGATGAAAAATGAGAAGTGTGCCACTGCATGTTTATTTAATTTGTTCAACACATAAATAACACCTGTTCGTATAACATCGGAGGCATTTGCAAGGATATTTCCATGACAGAATACAAGATGACAGATTATACGTGCATCATATTTAACGATCTCTTTGGTACAGAATCCTTTGTCACCTGTACAAACTCTTACATAAACTCTCTTAAGGCTTAACCCCTTGGCTCCCTGAACTGAAGTGGAGGTTAAATACATGCAGGTCGGGCTTAATTCCAACAATTCCTTCATCACTTTGACTTCATCAGCTTTAACAACCAGTATTTTAAAACAGTAACTTTACTTATCCTTCTTATACTGTTCCTAAATGTTAAATACAAACATGTTTCATTAATAGACTTGTATTACTTAAAATACCAATCAAAAATATCTTGGTGCATTTGTTGAAAAAAATAAATAAATACAATTTTCCCGACATTAAATTGCAGTGTTTAAACTGCACTGTAACAGATATTGAATACAAAGAAATAGTGATGATGGAATGAAAACCTACTATGTAAAAGCATTGCAGCTTTAACCAAGTATGCCACGGCTGTAAAATCACCCTTTAAACTGAGACAGAACGTCTCTGAATGCAAAAGTAACAGAAATGCAACAAATTCCTTGTGTCCCTCAGACTGGACACAAGTTTAACAGTAAGCTACTAAAAACAAAGACACCATTTTGGGCACATTTTCCAAATCGAATTGCTCTGAAGGAGACTCTGTGAAAAAGTATCTCGAGGTTTATTTATCTGTATCCATTAACAGGGTGTGAAACATACTTGGAAATCCAAAAAACTATATAAATTACGTTCCAAGTATCGGCTACATTCAAAATCAGAATCCTGTCCACTGATGTATGAACTGGTAATAAAGAGCTACTGTCTACTTGTATTATCATGGGGAAAATGTCACGATTTGTGCATTCAGCTATTGAAGGCTGGCCGTGATATGAGAAAAAGCAACCTTGCAGTTTACCTGACTTTTAACGGGCGTGTTAAAATGCTGGCGAACACCTGAATGGTAAGACTATAATCTGTTGGACAAGCCAAAGCTGGAATGTAGTCTCTCTTGATGCGCGCAATATCAAAACTCAGATGGTAAAACACAAGTAGAAGTGCTGTAGACAATATGCAGAAAGTTAGAATTAGGTCGAGGACAACACGCAGTAGTTTGTTAGCTAAAACAAAGCATGTAATATATTTTCGTTAACATTGAGCATACATATAAGTGCTTTTGTTGTGTGCAGTGGCATGGTTTTCACAGGCTCATCCACGGCCCAGGTCTCTGTCGGAGTGTTGTCTCACCCTGTTGAGATCCACCCAACACATCAGAGCTGTCTTCCTCCTCGGGCCCCTTGGAGTCAGGAGACTCTTCCTCCGTGGCATCAGCCACTTCATCCCCAGAGGCATCCGTGACTTCGGAGGGCCTCTTTGACGCCGTCCCTGCCACCGAGTCATTTCCCTGGAAATCAGATGCCTCGTTCACAGACCCGATGACTTGAGGAGCCCCGAGGTCCTTCTGCGAGTTTTCCTTCTCCATGCGCTTCCTTGCCTCCTCTCTCCTCTGCTGGATGCGGGTGTTATCCCCCATCATAACCTTGACTCGAACTTGGTCCGGAGGCCAGATGCCGCCCCATATGAACTGCAGGTAGCTTAACAGCACAATGGCACTGAGGAAGGCAAAGTTGGTGGCGACGCCGACAACTGCGGATGTCAGGGGGAAGTTGAACAGAACATATCGCACGCCAGTGAAGTAAGCGTGGATACGGAGTTGAGACGAGTAGATCTGCACTCGTTTGGACAGGATCTCGATGACTGCGCCGACAGAGGGTTGAAAAGCATTGGTCTTGTAGTCTGAGAAGAACTCGACTTCTATGAGCTGCTTCTGTTCGGCCATCCCAGTCACATAGAAAGGAGAGAAGAGTAAAGTGCTCAGGCTCTGCAGAAGGCTGGAGCGGTAATGCAGCATTGTAGATCGGCCCACTGACGAGACGGTCTTCCCACCCTTGGTGTAACAAGACATCTTGCACATGAACATACCCAGGTTTGCATTCACCGGAGACTCTGGCATCTCCAACTCCAAAGACACTCGATACGGCTGACCGTAAGCCATCACTTGGTCCCTGTCGTTCTTCATGAAAGAGATGTTGGCCGTGGGGAACGAACACAGCACTGACTCTGAGGCGTCACAGTCGGAGTTGTAGTAGAAGTGCACAGGGGTGGAGAAGCTCACGGTGGGCATGTAGGAGTAATAGAAGCTTCCATAGAGAAAGATGGACACCCACAGCAGCAGCAGCAGGACACAGAACAGGATGGCAGCCTGAAATAAAGTCCGCCGTGCCTTGAGGAGAGTCACCGATGCCACATCGTGGAGCCAGTGTAGAACCGCTCCCATCGTACTCACGATGGTCGGGTCTGATCCGGACTTTCTTCTGGTCCTGGTTTGGTCAGCTGTTCCTCCTTCGGCCCCCTTATACTGCTGCCCCCGTGGTGGCTCCTTGTGTTCATACATCAGTGGGCGGCTCCCCTTCGAAACTGTGGAATTGCTTATCTTCGCCCTCTCATGCTGAACGTTAGCCTGTCTATTCCACTAGTACATAGTCATTCAACTAGCTAGCTGAGGTCTGAGCTTGTTCTTAAGACACCGTTAGTTGCGGTCAGTTCGGTCCTCAAGTTAACGTGGTATAAGCCTGCTCGAAATAAATCTAAATATTATTAACGCTAGCTCCTAAAGGTTGGACGGTGATGGTGTCTACCTGACTTAACTCTGCCTAAGCTTGTTCGTCTTCTTCTTCTTCTTCTTCGTCTTCTTCTTCTTCTTCAAAGTTCATTGGCGGTTGGCAAACAACGAATCGGCGCATTAACGCCACCAGCTGGTATGGAGTGTGGATCAGGATGTTAATAGTACTGACATTATTTAATTTATACAAATACAAATACATAAAAAACGGGCTCATATTTTTCAATAATAGTAGTTAGTCTTAGATACATAAATAGTACTTGATAACACTTACTTCTTGAGTTCTTCTGCAGAATATCTATTATATCAAAATGTACTTTTATCTTGCTGAGGTTTCCAATTGGCTGCCTTCGTTATTGCTCATATTTCTGACAGCGTACAATAACATGTCATACTGTTTCCTCTTGTCCACTGTACTAGCCTGTATCATGTTTTCCTATACTTTTAGTAGCGTACTGTTTAGCCCATGTGACTAAATCAAAGTCTTGATATCACTGTTTCTTCTCATTTACCCGCTCCATGCTCGTTCTTCTTTTTTAATAATGCAAAGTCTACTGTTGTATCAGGAAGTATGCACGGTGCTACTGCTGGTAATGGAACTGTTGGACTGAAGTTTAATTTAGCTATGTTAACGTCTGTTGCTTTCTGTGCTACTGTCCATCCAAAGCTTCTTGTCTCCCTCCTCTCCTTTTCCCAGCAAGGTTTTAGAGTTTCCTGTGTTGGATGCTTTGTAGATTAGCACAATAACTCAATGCTAACTGAATTCTTCTTCATTATAGCGGCATTTCCATTTCCACCTGTAATGCAGCCGTTGGGCTTGTTTTAAAGGCACCGGTGCATAATCTCATTGCCTGATATTGAATATTATACAGTTTTTCTAAAGATGTGCTTGCTGCTGATCCATACACCACACAACCATATTCCAATATGGATTTAATTAATTTAGTGGAGGTTAAATACATGCAGGTCGGGCTTAATTCCAACAATTCCTTCATCACTTTAACTTTATCAGCTTTAACAACCAGTATTTTAAAACACTAACTTTACTTATCCTTCTTATACTGTTCCTTAATGTTAAATACAAACATGTTTCGTTAATAGACTTATATTACTTAAAAGACCGATCAAAAATATCTTGGTGCGTTTGTTGAAAAAATAAAAAACATTTTCCCAACACTGCACTGTAACAGATATTGAATGGAAAGAAATAGAAAACCTACTTTGTAAAAGCATTGCAGCTTTAACCAAGTATGCCACGGCTGTAAAATCACCCTTTAAACTGAGACAGAACGTCACATTCCGTGTGTCCCTCAGGCTGGACACAAGTTTAACAGTAAGCTACTAAAAACAAAGACACCATTTTGGGCACATTTTCCAAATCGAATTGCTCTGAAGGAGACTCTGTGAAAAAGTATCTCGAGGTTTATTTATCTGTATCCGTTAAAAGGGTGTGAAACATTCTTGGAAATCCAAAAGCTATAAATTCTGTTCCAAGTATTTGGCGGCTACATTCAAAATCAGAATCCTGTCCACTGATGTATGAACTGGTAATAAAGAGTTACTGTCTACTTGTATTACAACTCTCTCCAATTCATGATTATTAGTTTTACTTCACGACCAATTTGTTTCCCTGTCTTTGTCTTATCTACTGAAAATGTAAAACCCCGTTAATATGACCTCTTCTACCTTCAAAATGTCTCTCTGCAGTTTCTTTACTATGAATTGGATATTGCCAGTTTACAATGTGGATTTAACACTCATGAAAGCAAAAATGAATGGAAAGAAACTTGAATGACATTGGATATCAGACTCAAGTATACATCAACAATAATTATTAAAACTTTCTGCATATTTATACAGATGGGTCTAAAGACAACGGGAGTGGATGCGTAGGATCAGGGGTATTCATACCAGAATTTAGTGTCAGGCCTGAGAGAGTGGTCATCTGTTCAGATTCTGCTGCAGCTTTAAACAGCCTAAAGTCAAAACAAACAATAAGACAGGATTTATTGATTGAATTATCTCTGATAATGTTGAGATTTCAAAGACTAGGAATAAATGTTCAATTTTGCTGGGTTCCTGCTCATGTAGGTGTGGAGGCCAATGAGAGAGCAGATATGATTGCAAAGAGAGCACTAAAACTAAAAGAAGAGGAGATATTGAATATTCCTTTTGGAAAGGGGGAAACTACATAATTAATAACAGAGGCAGTACGGGATTTATGGCAGAAGAAGTGGGACAACGACAACAAAGGAAGACATTATTCTAACATTCAGAAATCCATAAATGTGAAGACATACAAAGGGAAGTATAGAAGAGGATAGGTCATATTATCAAGGTTAGATTCGGACATACAGGACTTAACTCAACTCTGTATTTAATGGCAAAAGAGGACTCAGATAAGTGCACTATTTGTAATGTTGCTGAAGATGTGGAGCATGTTTTCTTAAACTGTCGAAGATGCAATTCAGAAAGGAACATCTTGAAGCAACAAATGTGTCAGTTGGGACGGAGGTGGAGTTTGGAGGGAGTCCTTGCAGCGGACGAAGAATAGCGTGAGTGCTGCAGGACACTGTTGCGATTTTTTAAAGAAACGGGATTAGACTGTAGGATTTAGTTGGTAGCAGGTGATGGTTAGGTTGTTATTTTTATTATTTTTTTTATTTATTTTAAATTTTAGAACAGTGATGAAACTTTTACCCTGAAACAGCACACTCCGGTACAGTAGGTGGCGGTATGCACCTATTCAAGTTGGTTGCGACCCGCCAATTAAACTTGAAGAAGACGAAGAAGAAGCAGCAGCAGAACCACAACAACAACGCCAGGGGTGGGTGCAGGGTCCCAGACTGACGGACAGCGATGGGTAAGAAAAATCGCCTCACAGGAGGAGCGGTCGGTCGGAAAATGATCCTCCAGCTTTCACCTTCACTCTTCCGGGCTCCGTGGTGGGAATGTCGGAGAGAGAGGGAAGAAGACCCCTCGGGATCCGATGGTATTTCTTAATGTTATCTCAGTGGCTTGCTACCCGAATGCTGGAGGTGTGAAGCATGTGGTCATCTATTAAAAAATCGATTAACTTAACTAAATTTAGCTGCCAAATTAGTTAACGTTAGGTGCAAAAATACATCATCACTAAAATAGCTAACGTTTACCCTTAATGATGGCAGTATGTTTGCTCTTGAAACAACACCGGTTTTCTTTAAGTTAAGTTAACGCTAACGGATCGACCAGAAGCTATCGTGTAGCGTGAGCATGCCAACTCAGGCTACATCCACACTAATATGTTTTTGTTTTTAAATAAAATCGACCTCCGTCCACACAGCGTTTCAGCATCGTTTTCTGAATGATCTCCGTCCAGACTAACACGCCTGAAAATGAATATCACGTGACTTTTTACGTACAATGGGCATGCGGGTGGGTGCCGATGTAAACAGGAAGTAGATTGGTTTCTTAGTTAAAAAAAACAACTGAAAAATACGACAGAGTAATAAAGTAGTCTTTAAGAATAAAAGTGAGTGCTTGATACTTAAGATCTTCCTCTATAAACTCAAACAGACAGATTTCGTGGAAAGTTTTAGGAGTTTTATTTTTCAGACTTCGTTGCAGGTAATAATACATTTAATACTAATCAATTATTCTTTGTAATACAACTTGTTAATACTGCTAGGTTACACATTTGTTTGAAAAATGAACTGCCTTGATGTTGAAATCTATTAGCCAGCTTTTAGTATAGCAGAACATAAGGATTGTGAGCAATATATCACCTAAAATCTGCTTTGATCTGTTTCCAAGTATCTCATGTTTTTTGTTTTTTTTGCAGTGGGTGTAGAGATGGGAGACTGGCAGAAGGTGTGGGATGAGAACTTTGGCTGCTACTACTACTGGAACACTCAGACCTATGAGGTGTCCTGTGAGCTGCCACAATGTCTAGCTGATCAGGTGCAAAGCCTGGAACAGAATACTTACAGGTATGAGGAACTGACAGAGACACAGTATCTTCACAACTTTGTGAACAGCAGCTTCATTTTTGAAGTCACTGTACCTGTCTGACCTCAAGTACAATTTTTTATCTTAAGTACAGCAATTCAGACGTGTATGATGTATTTTGTACTTTTCTTTGTAGCTCTAGTGTCAATGGCAACGGCACAGCGCATGAAGCCGATCACACCAAGGAAAGTGCTGCAATTGTTGCAGCACCGCCATCTGTGAAGAAGACCAAAGTGAAGGCAAGTCTCATTTAAGTCCAACACAAATGTGAATTAGTTTAAAGACATTTATTCTGAGCTTTAATATGTCACCTGTTGAGAGATCGTAGAAAAGTATGAAAGTATAAAAGTATAACTGTTATAACCTGTAACCTTTTGAATCAACGTATAACCATTGAACCTATAAACCTTTTTACTTTTTGATAGAAATGATTAAACTTATAACTTGCTTTACTTTTTGATAGATGTGATGAACCATATAAACCGTATATGTGTCTTTATTAGAATAGTCACTCTAAAACGTATGCTTCCTCTTGTGAACAGGATCAAACCAGTTACATTCTGTGTTAGCTCTAAAAGAGGGGAGGACTTGTGTGTGAGTTACTCATTAGCCTGAAGGAGGTGGAGCTTTTTAGCAGCATAAAAAGGAGCAGAGAATCTGTGAGTTTGGGCTTTTTTCCCCCAACTGGACTTAGGGGTCTTACCCCCTTAGAAAGTGACTGGATTATTCCTCATAGCAAAATCAGTGAGAACTGATAAAGAGGAAAACTCCGTATAGAAGGAGTATTAGACTTATTTCTTGTATCACAGAAACTGTTTCATTGACTTGAGATTGTTGTGAGAAAAACCTAAATAAAAATCCGGCCTTACATTTTGTAAGAGACTGAAACCAAACAACGTATTCTGGTACTTTAAAACAATTTAACTCTCTTCCCCTGTCCGTTGATGGTGTGATCAGAAGTGACGACTGAAGCATGCAGAGAAGCTTAAGGTAAGTACCCTGAGTGAAGACTTGGCAGTGTTAGTCATAAAATGGTGAGAATGTTCACAATAGGCAATAGTAAAGTACAGACGAAGTACATAACTATTACATACAGGGTGCTAGGGTTGCATCCCATTGAGAACGCCTAGGGCATTTGCCGTAAAAGAATTTCAAGAAGACAATTAATCCGAAATCCTAACGATTTAGCTACGGGGTGAGATAAAAGGCCGAAGGTATTGTTCCAGCACCTCAAAAAGGAACGTATATCCTTGCAGGTGGGACAGCCGACGGAGTGACCACCGTGTTAGGTGCGAACGACTTCCCCGCCTAGAAACGGGGCAGGCGCCGCTCACGCTTCACACCCTTATGTTTTTGTCTTAAAGCAGGTAATTGAGAGTGCTGTAGGCCTCACAAGTGAAGAAGAGGAGAGGGAGTTCATTGCCTCCCCTGGCTGCTCGGAGAACCTTATGGTTCTGGGTGGGAATGTCGAAGAGAGAGAAGAAGACCCCTCGGGATCCGATGGTATTTCTTAATGTTATCTTAGTGGCTCGTTAGCTGAATGCTAAATGCTGGAGGTGTGAAGCATGTGGCCATCTTTTAAAAATCGATTAACTTAACTAAATGTAGCTGCCAAATTAGTTAACATTAGGTGCAAAAATACATGATCCCCCAAAATAGCTAGCATTTACGCTTAATGATGGCAGTATGCTAGCTCATGAAACAAAACTGGTTTTCTTTAAGTTAAGCTAACGCTAACAGATCGACCAGAAGCTATCGTGTAGCATGCTAAGCTAAGGCTACATCCACACTAATGCTGCGCTCACACTAAATCGTGCCACGTGTGGTGTGAACGCAGCATAATACGTTTTCGAAATGTTCTCCGTCCAGACTAACACACCTGAAAACGAATATCACGTGACTATTCACGTACACTGGGCATGCGGGTGGGTGCCGATGTAAACAGGAAGTAGATTGTTACTTATTTAAAAGGAACCAATCAGGTAGCGAACGCGTGTGTCTACGTCATCGTTTCTAAACGTATGCGTTTACGAGCGTCCACACTAAGAGGCAACCCCGGAGTTTTCAAACATATCTGTCCTCAGGAGCGTTTCCAAACGTATTTGTTTCCGGTGCTCGAAAACTCCTGCGTAGTTTGGACGCTCAGTGTAAACGTACCAAAACATATGCGTTTTCAAACGGAAACGTAGCAGTGTGGACATGGCCTAAGTGGGAGGACAGCTGATTATGCAAAAATAAAAACGATACTTGTTGCCTTTTTTTTTTTTTTTTAAAGAACATTGTAAGTATTCAAATTGAGCAATTGGACAGCACAGTATGTAGTTATAAACTAAAAGGAGAGACTGTAACTCGATCTTTAGGCTAATCCAATATTATAGGTGGCAAACAAGTACAAAGTAGACTGCAGGTTTTGGTTTTCCCAATTTACAATCTATTTTGTGAAGGCATCTAACCTGGGCCTAGTTTTTCATTAATAAATCTAATTATTTTCTACAGACGAGTGTTTAGAAGAGTGTGGTTCATTCTAAGGCCTGAAAACATAGTTTCTCAAAAATATATAAATTCCTTTTGCCATTTTTTCCACCACAGGAAATTGATGCAATCACCACCTCATGTTTTATAATGGAGCAATATCATATTAATTATGGTTGTCTCCATAACTCAAGGAAGCAGTATTTATTTATATTGTTTTGCTTTGGCATTAAAGCTGCTGGTGTACCTAGAAGAAAAACAATCTATTCATATAATGATATATATTATTTAGTGCTGGGCAACAATTACAATTTTTAATCGCGATTAATTGCATACTTTTCTGCAATTAATCGCGATTAGTCACATTGTTATGTGCAAAGTTCAATAATTATTTCAAAAGAAGTGTATTGCGCACTTTTTTTGAAAAGTACTGCTATATGAACAAAAGTGCAATAACATTTGGTTTGCAAACACTTTAAACAAATAAGGTGCTTTTAACAGCAGTATTCCCTTTACACTGTAGCAGTTATATTTCTTGCACTATCTGTGCTATGTGTGCTGACTGTATTTGAAACGTTTCACTGCTGTGCAACATCAATAAAATGTTCCGCTCACGTTTCAGCAAAATGTCTGTCTTCTGTTTTCATGACAGTCAGAGCATGTGACTGCAGCTCCCACTGTTCATCAATATAGTGCACTGTAACTCCGAGGTAATTATGGTTACCCAGAGATGTCCAGTAGTCTCCAGTGAGAGCAACAGCTGGTGCACGTTGTAACGCCTTCGCTTTTGTAGTCCTCTCCTTCTCATACAACTCATGTATTCTTCTTGTGATGGTGAGTCTTGAGAGGCTCATACGTGCCGTCATTCATTGCGATCCAAAGAACGTTCCTCAGACCGACATCTTCCACAATACTAATCAGCCTGCAGTTTGTAGCTTTCCACTTTGCTGTGGCATTTGTTAGCTTATCTTGCTTTTGTTTATCTATACTTCTCCCACACGCTGCATCCAACGTAGTCTGCCGAAGCCCCCCTCCACCGTTTGTTTGGGTGATTTGCTGGCATCAACAGTGTGTATTGCATTTTTTTTTTTTTTTAAATGCGTTAATGTGCGATGAAATAATTGTCGGCGTTAATTAATGAAGGCGATAACGCCTTAACTTGCCCAGCACTAATATTATTATAATAATACATTTAATCAATTATTCTTTGTAATATAACTTATCACTACTGCTAGGTTACACATTTGGTTGACAAATGAACTGCCTTGATATTGAAATCTATCAGTCAGCTTTTAGTATAGCAGAACATAAGGATTGTGTGCAATATATCACCTAAAATCTGCTTTGATCTGTTTCTAAGTATCTCATGGTTGGTTTTTTTGCAGTGGGTGTAGAGATGGGAGACTGGCAGAAGGTGTGGGATGAGAACTTTGGCTGCTACTACTACAGGAACACTCAGACCTATGAGGTGTCCTGTGAGATGCCGCAATGTCGAGCTGATCAGGTGCAAAGCCTGGGGCAGAATACTAACAGGTAGGAGGAACTGACAGAGACACAGTATCATCACAACTTTGTGAACAGCAGCATCATCTTTGAAGTCACTGTACCTGTCTGACCTCAAGTACAATTCTTTGGGTTTGTCTCAAGTACAGCAATTCAGACGTGTATGATATATTTTTCTTTGTAGCTCTAGTGTCAATGGCAACGGCACAGCGCATGAAGCCTATCATACCAAGGAAAGTGCTGCAATTGTTGCAGCCCCACCATCTGTGAAGAAGACCAAAGTGAAGGCAAGTCTCATTTAAGTCCAACACAAATGTGAATTAATTTGAATTAGTTTAAAGACATTTATTCTGAGCTTTAATATGTCACTCTTGTGTTTTTGTCTAAAAGCAGGTAATTGAGAGTGCTGTAGGCGTCACAAGTGAAGAAGAGGAGAGGGAGTTCACTGCCTCCCCTGGCTGCTCGGAGAACCTTATGGTTCTGGGTGGGAATGTCGAAGAGAAAGAAGAAGACCCCTCGGGATCCGATGGTATTTCTTAATGTTATCTCAGTGGCTCGTTAGCTGAATGCTAAATGCTGGAGGTGTGAAGCATGTGGCCATCTTTTAAAAATCGATTAACTTAACTACATGTAGCTGCCAAATTAGTTAACATTAGCTGCAAAAATACATCATCACCAAAAATAGCTAACGTTTACGCTTAATGATGGCAGTATGTTTGCTCATGAAACCGGTTTGTTTAAGTTAAGCTAACGCTAACGGATCGACCAGAAGCTATCGTGTAGCGTGAGCATGCCAACTCAGGCTACATCCACACTAATATGTTTTTGTTTGTAAATAAAAACGACCTCCGTCCACACAGCGTTTCAGCATCGTTTTCTGAATGATCTCCGTCCAGACTAACACGCCTGAAAATGAATATCACGTGACTATTTACGTACACTGGGCATGCGGGTGGGTGCCGATGTAAACAGGAATTAGATTGGTTGCTTAGTTTAAAAAAAACAACAGAAAAATACAACAGAGTAATAAAGTAGTCTTTAAGAATAAAAGTTAGTGCTTGATACTTAAGATCTTCCTCTATAAACTCAAACAGACAGATTTCGTGGAAAGTTTTAGGAGTTTTATTTTTCAGTAATACAACTTATCAATAATGCTAGGTTACACATTTGGTTGACAAATGAACTGCCTTGATATTGAAATCTATCAGCCAGCTTTTAGTATAGCAGAACATAAGGATTGTGAGCAATATATCACCTAAAATCTGCTTTGATCTGTTTCCAAGTATCTCATGTTTTGTTTTTTTTGCAGTGGGTGTAGAGATGGGAGACTGGCAGAAGGTGTGGGATGAGAACTTTGGCTGCTACTACTACAGGAACACTCAGACCTATGAGGTGTCCTGTGAGATGCCGCAATGTCTAGCTGATCAGGTGCAAAGCCTGGGGCAGAATACTAACAGGTAGGAGGAACTGACAGAGACACAGTATCATCACAACTTTGTGAACAGCAGCATCATCTTTGAAGTCACTGTACCTGTCTGACCTCAAGTACAATTCTTTGGGTTTGTCTCAAGTACAGCAATTCAGACGTGTATGATATATTTTTCTTTGTAGCTCTAGTGTCAATGGCAACGGCACAGCGCATGAAGCCTATCATACCAAGGAAAGTGCTGCAATTGTTGCAGCCCCACCATCTGTGAAGAAGACCAAAGTGAAGGCAAGTCTCATTTAAGTCCAACACAAATGTGAATTAATTTGAATTAGTTTAAAGACATTTATTCTGAGCTTTAATATGTCACTCTTGTGTTTTTGTCTAAAAGCAGGTAATTGAGAGTGCTGTAGGCGTCACAAGTGAAGAAGAGGAGAGGGAGTTCACTGCCTCCCCTGGCTGCTCGGAGAACCTTATGGTTCTGGGTGGGAATGTCGAAGAGAGAGAAGAAGACCCCTCAGGATCCGATGGTATTTCTTAATGTTATCTCAGAGGCTTGTTAGCTCAATGCTAAATGCTGGAGGTGTGAAGCATGTGGCCATCTTTTAAAAATTGATTAACTTAACTAAATGTAGCTGCCAAATTAGTTAACATTAGCTGCAAAAATACATCATCACCAAAAATAGCTAACGTTTACGCTTAATGATGGCAGTATGCTAGCTCATGAAACAAAACCGGTTTTCTTTAAGTTAAGCTAACGCTAACGGATCGACCAGAAGCTATCGTGTAGCGTGCTAAGCTAAGGCTACATCCACACTAATGCTGCGTTCACACTAAATCGTGCCACGTTTGGTGTGAACGCAGCATAATACGTTTTCGAAATGATCTCCGTCCAGACTAACACACCTGAAAACGAATATCACGTGACTATTCACGTACACTGGGCATGCGGGTGGGTGCCGATGTAAACAGGAAGTAGATTGTTACTTATTTAAAAGGAACCAATCAGGTAGCGAACGCGTGTGTCTACGTCATCGTTTCTAAACGTATGCGTTTACGAGCGTCCACACTAAGAGGCAACCCCGGAGTTTTCAAACTTATCCGTCCTCGGGAGCGTTTCCAAACGTATTCGTTTCCGGTGCTCGAAAACTCCTGCGTAGTGTGGACGCTCAGTGTAAACGTACCAAAACATATGCGTTTTCAAACGGAAACGTAGCAGTGTGGACATGGCCTAAGTGGGAGGACAGCTGACTATGCAAAAATAAAAACGATACTTGTTGCCTTTTTTTTTTTTTTTGAAGAACATTGTAAGTATTCAAGTTGAGCAATTGGACAGCACAGTATGTAGTTATAAACTAAAAGGAGAGACTGTAACTCGATCTTCAGGCTAATCCAATATTATAGGTGGCAAACAAGTACAAAGTAGACTGCAGGTTTTGGTTTTCCCAATTTACAATCTATTTTGTGAAGGCATCTAACCTGGGCCTAGTTTTTCATTAATAAATCTAATTATTTTCTACAGACGAGTGTTTAGAAGAGTGTGGTTCATTCTAAGGCCTAAAAACATAGTTTCTCAAAAACTGTAAATTCCTTTTGCCTTTTTTTACACCACAGGAAATTGATGCAATCACCACCTCATGTTTTATAACGGAGCAATATCATATTAATTATGGTTGTCTCCATAACCTAAGGAAGCAGTACTTATTTATATTTTTTTGCTTTGGCATTAAAGCTGCTGGTGTACCTGGAAGAAAAACAATCCATTCATATAATGATATATATTTTTATAATAATATATTACATTTAATGTTAATTAATTTTACAATCAAGCAATCAAGGTTACACCTTTGGTTGACAAATGAACTGCCTTGATATTGAACTCTATCAGCCAGCTTTTAGTATAGCAGAACATAAGGATTGTGTGCAATATATCACCTAAAATCTGCATTGATCTGTTTCCAAGTATCTCATGTTTTGTTTTTTTTGCAGTGGGTGTAGAGATGGGAGACTGGCAGAAGGTGTGGGATGAGAACTTTGGCTGCTACTACTACAGGAACATTCAGACCCATGAGGTGTCCTGTGAGCTGCCACAATGTCTAGCTGATCAGGTGCAAAGCCTGGGGCAGAATTCTAACAGGTAGGAGGAACTGACAGAGACACAGTATCGTCACAACTTTGTGAACAGCAGCTTCATCTTTGAAGTCACTGTACCTATTTGACCTCAAGTACATTTCTTTGGGTTTGTCTCAAGTACAGCAATTCAGACGTGTATGATGTATTTTTCTTTGTAGCTCTCATGTCAATGGCAAAGGCACAGCGCATGAAGCCGATCACACCAAGGAAAGTGCTGCAATTGTTGCAGCCCCGCCATCTGTGAAGAAGACCAAAGTGAAGGCAAGTCTCATTTAAGTCCAACACAAATGTGAATTAATTTGAATTAGTTTAAAGACATTTATTCAAAAACCCCAATGAAAAAACTAAGAAGAGTTGAGGAGACTCTGCCCGGAGGAAGCCCGGGGCCCACGTCTGGAGCCAGGCCCAGTCAGAGGGCCCGACAGCGAGCGCCTGGTGGCCGGGTTTGCCACGGAGCCCGGCCGGGCACAGCCCGAAGCAGCAACGTGGCACCCCCCTCCTCTCCATCTTGTGGGCTCACCATCTGCGGGAGGAACCGCTGGGGTCGGGTGCGCTGCCCCATGGGTGGCAGTGAAGGCCAGGGACCTCGACGGACCAGACCCGGGCGGCAAAGGCTGGCTCTGCGGACGTGGAACGTCACCTCTCTGTGGGGGAAGGAGCTGGAGCTTGTGCGGGAGGTGGAGCGCTACCAGTTAGATCTGGTGGGGCTTACCTCTACGCACTGCATCGGTTCTGGAACCGTACTCCTGGATAGGGGTTGGACTCTTTTCTTCTCTGGAGTTGCCCAGGGTGTGAGGCGCCAGGCGGGTGTGGGGATACTCACAAATCCCCGGCTGAGTGCCGTTGCGTCAGAGTTTACTCCGGTGGATGAGCGGGTCCTCCCTACGCCTGCGGGTTATGGGGGGGAAAACTCTGACTGTTGTCTGTGCATATGCACCAAACAACATTTCAGAGTATTTGGCCTTCTTAGAGACTCTGACTGGAGTCCTGTATGGGGCTCCAGTGGGGGACTCCATAGTTCTGCTGGGGGATTTCAACGCGCACGTGGGCAACGATGGGGATACCTGGAGAGGCGTGATTGGGAGGAACGGCCTCCCTGATCTAAATCTGAGCGGTCGTTTGTTGTTGGACTTTTGTGCTAGTCATGGATTGTCCATAACGAACACCATGTTCAAGCATAAGGATGTTCATAAGTGTACGTGGTACCAGAGCACCCTAAGCCGAAGGTTGATGATCGATTTTGTTATCGTATCATCGGATCTGAGGCCGTATGTTTTGGACACTCGGGTGAAGAGAGGGGTGGAGCTGTCAACTGATCACCATCTGGTTGTGAGTTGGGTCAGAGGGTGGGGGGAAAACTCTGGACAGACCTGGTAAGCCCAAACGGGTAGTGCGGGCAAACTGGGAACGTCTGGAGGAGGCCCCTGTCCGGGAGATCTTCAACTCACACCTCCTGCGGAGCTTTTCTAGCATCCCTGTGGAGGTTGGGGGCATCAAACAGGAATGGACGATGTTCAAAGCTTCTATTGCCAAAGCTACGGCGGTGAGCTGTGGTCTCAAGGTCTTAGGTGCCTCAAGGGGCGGTATCCCTCGAACACCGTGGTGGACACCGGTGGTCAGGGAAGCCGTCCGACTGAAGAAAGAGGCCTTCCGGGATATGTTATCCCGGAGGACTCCTGAGGCAGTTGCAAGGTACCGACAGACCCGAAGGGCTACAGCCGCTGCCGTGAAGGAGGCAAAGCAGCGGGTGTGGGAGGAGTTCGGAGTAGCCATGGAGAAGGACTTTCGGTCGGCACCAAGGTGTTTCTGGAAAACCATCCAGAACCTCAGGAGGGGGAAACGGGGAAACATCCAAGCTGTATACAGTAAGGATGGGACTCTGTTGACTTCAACTGAGGGGGTAATCGGGCGGTGGAAGGAGCACTTTGAGGAACTCCTGAATCCGACTAATACGCCCTCTATGGTAGAGGCAGAGCTGGAGGCTGATGGGGGAGCATCATCAATTTCCCTGGTGGAAGTCACTGAGGTAGTCAAACAACTCCACAGTGGCAAAGCCCCAGGGATTGATGAGATCCGTCCAGAAATGCTGAAGGCACTGGGTGTGGAGGGACTGTCTTGGATGACACGTCTCTTCAACATTGTGTGGAGGTCTGGTACAGCGCCTAGGGAGTGGCAGACCGGGGTAGTGGTTCCCCTGTTCAAAAAGGGGGACCAGAGGGTGTGTGCCAATTACCGCGGTATCACACTACTCAGCCTCCCTGGTAAAGTCTACTCCAAGGTGCTGGAAAGGTGGGTTCGGCCGATAGTCGAACCTCAGATTGAAGAGGAACAATGCGGATTCCGTCCTGGCCGTGGAACAACGGACCAGCTCTTCACTCTCGCAAGGATCCTGGAGGGGGCTTGGGAATACGCCCATCCGGTCTACATGTGTTTTGTGGACCTGGAGAAGGCGTATGACCGGGTCCCCCGGGAGATACTGTGGGAGGTGCTGCGGGAGTATGGGGTGAGGGGGCCACTTCTGGGGGCCATCCAATCCCTGTACGCCCAAAGCGAGAGCTGTGTCCGGGTTCTCAGCAGTAAGTCAGACTTGTTTCCCGTGAGGGTTGGCCTCCGCCAGGGCTGCGCTTTGTCACCAATCCTTTTTGTGGTATTCATGGACAGGATATCGAGGCGTAGTCGTGGGGAGGAGTGTTTACAGTTCGGTGGACTGAGGATTGCATCGCTGCTGTTTGCAGATGATGTGGTCCTGATGTCTTCATCGGGCTGTGACCTCCAGCACTCACTGGATCGGTTCGCAGCCGAGTGTGAAGCGGTTGGGATGAGGATCAGCACCTCTAAATCTGAGGCCATGGTTCTCAGCAGGAAACCGGTGGATTGCCCACTCCGGGTAGGGAATGAGTCCTTACCCCAAGTGAACGAGTTCAAGTACCTCGGGGTCTTGTTCGCGAGTGAGTGAACAATGGAACGTGAGATTGGGCGGAGAATCGAAGCAGCTGGGGCGGTATTGCAGTCGCTCTATTGCACCGTTGTGACGAAAAGAGAGCTGAGCCGCAAGGCAAAGCTCTCTATCTACCGGGCAATCTTCGTTCCTACCCTCACCTATGGTCATGTGGACTGGGTCATGACCGAAAGAATTAGATCGCGGGTACAAGCGGCCGAAATCTCGGAGTAGAGCCGCTGCTTCTTTGCGTGGAAAGGAGCCAGTTGAGGTGGTTCGGGCATCTGGTAATGATGCCACCTGGGCGCCTCCCTAGGGAGGTGTTCCAGGCACGACCAGCTGGGAGGAGACCCCGAGGGAGGCCCAGGACCAGGTGGAGGGACTATATCTCCAAACTGGCCTGGGAGCGCCTCGGGATCCCCCAGTCAGAGCTGGCTGAGGTGGCTAGGGAAAGGGAAGTTTGGGGTCCCCTGCTGGAGCTGTTGCCCCTGCGACCCAATCTCGGATAAGCGGGTGAAGATGAGATGAGATGAGATGAGACATTTATTCTGAGCTTTAATGTGTCACCCTTATGTTTTTGTCTTAAAGCAGGTAATTGAGAGTGCTGTAGGCCTCACAAGTGAAGAAGAGGAGAGGGAGTTCATTGCCTCCCCTGGCTGCTCGGAGAACCTTATGATTCTGGGTGGAAATGTCGAAGAGAGAGAAGAAGACCCCCCGGGGTCCGATGGTATTTCTTAATGTTATCTCAGTGGCTTGTTAGCTCAATGCTAAATGCTGGAGGTGTGAAGCATGTGGCCATCTTTTAAAAATCGATTAACTTAACTAAACGTAGCTGCCAAATTAGTCAACATTGGCTGCAAAAATACATCATCACCAAAAATAGCTAGCATTTACCCTTGATGATAGCAGTATGTTTGCTCATGAAACCGGTTTGTTTAAGTTAAGTTAACGCTAACGGATCGACCAGAAGCTATCGTGTAGCGTGAGCGTGCCAACTCAGGCTACATCCACACTAATATGTTTTTGTTTGTAATAAAGTAAGAGTAATAAAGTAGTCTTTAAGAATAAAAGTTAGTGCTTGATACTTAAGATCTTCCTCTATAAACTCAAACAGACAGATTTCGTGGAAAGTTTTAGGAGTTTTATTTTTCAGACTTCGTTACAGCGCTGCGGGTAATAATACATTTAATACTAATCAATTATTCTTTGTAATACAACTTATCAATACTGCTAGGTTACACATTTGGTTGACAAATGAACTGCCTTGATATTGAACTCTATCAGCCAGCTTTTAGTATAGCAGAACATAAGGATTGTGAGCAATATATCACCTAAAATCTGCTTTGAACTGTTTCCAAGTATCTCATGGTTTTGTTTTTTTTGCAGTGGGTGTAGGGATGGGACACTGGCAGAAGATGTGGGATGAGATCTTTGGCTGCTACTTCTACAGGAACACTCAGACCAATGAGGCGTCCTGTGAGCTGCCGAAATATCTAGCTGATCAGGTGCAAAGCCTGGGGCAGAATACTAACAGGTAGGAGGAACTGACAGAGACACAGTATCATCACAACTTTGTGAACAGCAGCATCACCTTTGAAGTCACTGTACCTATCTGACCAAGTACAATTCTTTACACACTTCTTTGGGTTTGTCTCAAGTACAGCAATTCAGATGTGTATGATGTATTTTGTACTTTTCTTTGTAGCTCTAGTGTCAATGGCAACGGCGCAGCGCATGAAGCCGATCACACCAAGGAAAGTGCTGCAATTGTTGGAGCCCCGCCATCTGTGAAGAAGACCAAAGTGAAGGCAAGTCTCATTTAAGTCCAACACAAATGTGAATTAATTTGAATTAGTTTAAAGACATTTATTCTGAGCTTTAATATGTCACCCTTATATTTTTGTCTAAAAGCAGGTAATTGAGAGTGCTGTAGGCCTCACAAGTGAAGAAGAGGAGTTCATTGCCTCCCCTGGCTGCTCGGAGAACATTATGATTCTGGGTGGAGTTATGAGGCTGAGTAAGTCAGAAAGGTGCTCCCTAGCGGTAGTGTTTATCGACTTTGCAAAGGCCTCCGATGCCTTTTCAGACGAGCACCTCCTGAAGGCACTGGAACAAAAGGAGTTAGACCATCGCATGCTGGAGCATTTCAGAAACTCTTATGAGGCATGTACAACCAAAGTGCGACACCTTCTAGGGGAAACGAGAAACATCGGCATGAAGTTGAGAGGGAAGCAGGGTGACTCCATGTCTCCTCTCCTCTCTAACCTAACTCTGGATCCACTGATACAGACACTTGAACGTGAGGGCCGGGGCTTTGCCGTTGATGGGAAGTCCATTACTGCGCTAGCATTTGCAGACAACCTGGTGATGCTGAGTAGCTCTTGGGACGATATGCTCACAAACATAGCCATTCTTGAAACATTCTGCAAGCTTACAGGCATGAGCATCCAGCCAAGTAAGTGCCATGGGTTCTTCACAGAGATGGCCGGTAATACGTGTAAGGTAAATCACTGCAACTCGTGGGCCATCAATAAAAAGCCGATCCACCTAGTGAGAGCGGACCAGTCGGTCGGTTACCTGGGAGTCTGGGTGAACCCAGAGAAGGGACTGTGTTGTGGAGATGTGGTTGCTAAGATCCAGCAATGGACCAAGGCAATCGGGCGGTCACCGTTTGACCCGGTAGGTAAGGTGATCTTGTTGCGTGACTATGTAATACCGAGGGTGATCTTTGTCGCCGATCAATGCATGCTATCTACGAAGGCCCTGAGAGAAATGGACGGCCACATCAAGCAGGCAGTAAAGAGCTGGCTCCATCTGCCGACTTGTACAACCGACGGACTACTATACTCCAGGTTATCCAGCGGCGGTCTGGGTCTCCCTAAGTTGGCAATAACTGTCCCGTTCATACAGGCCCGGAGGATCCACGGACTGTTTCACTCCCCGGAGGAAATAGTCAGATGGGTCACTCATCGAACAATAAGTCACTCAGCGTTTAAAAAGGCCTGGCTGAGAGCGTGCGGGTCACCGGGCAAAATTCCTGACCTAGGCACCCTCACGGGGGATGAAAGTCAGGGATGTAAGCCGGAACAAGACTCCCCCGGGATGGGAGCAGCAGACGAGGTACCGACCCCCAGTTCGATGACGCTACGGAAGTGCATAGTCCCGTATGACTGGCGCCAGGTTGAGTTCGACAGATGGGCACATATGAAGATTCAAGGGGAGGGCATGCGCGAGTTCGAGGCTGATAGAATTATCAACAGCTGGCTCCTCGACTTACCTTCGGAGAGGCTTTCACCAGGCCAGTACGCGGCAGCTCTGCAGCTAATGGCAAGTGTATATCCAACCCGGGAACTGCTAGGAAGAGGGAAGGCGTCCTCCAGCGATGTCCTCTGTCGGAACTGTCGGCCTGTCCTGAAACATGCGCCTAGCAGTCAATTTAGTCAGATCCAAAGACACAACAAGGTGTGTGACATCCTCGTAACAGAAGCTAAGCGCAACGGCTGGAGAGTGGAGAGAGAGAAACGCTGTAGAATGCCCTCCGGGAAGACCCTAACTCCAGACTTAATCTGCTCAAAGGCCAGGAAGGTGCTCATTGTGGACGTTACGATAAGGTCCAAAATCTACTCCCTCGGGAAAGCACGGCGTGAGAAAGAGAGAAAGTACCGCCCCTTGACCACTGTAATCAAACAGAGCAGACCTCCGGTGACAGAGGTCGAAGTCTTTGGCTTCCCGATTGGAGCCAGGGGCAAATGGCCGATGGAAAACGACAAACTTCTCAAAACATTGGGCTTGAAGCGTCGACGATGCCGGATTTTTGCTGAACTTCTAAGCAGGAGAACACTAATATATACGCTGAATATTTTGAGGACCTTGATGTTGAAGAAGGGGGTGAAGAAGGGGGAGGCAAAGAAGAGGGCGAAGAAGAGGGCGAAGAAGAGGGCGGAGAAGAGGGAGAGAAGAAGGGAGAGAAGAAAAGGGGGAGAAAAGAAGGGGGAGAAGAAGGCTACTCTGAAACGAAAGAATTGTGGTTGTACACCAAGGAGATCTAAATATGCCCGACTTAAGTAATAACTACCTGCAGTAGATAACATCTGGGAACTGACTGAGTTAACATGATGATGCGATGCATTTTGAGTAGTCCCGCCAGAGTGGGAGCTGACAGTCCTGGAAGCTTCATGCAATGTGCAGAATGCGGTGAAAAGAGGTTTCCAATTAGCTACCTTCGTTCTTGTTCATACTTCTGACAGCGTACAATAGCATGTTATACTGTTTCCTCTTGTCCACTATACTAGCATTTGCCAGTATCATGTTTTCCTACTTTTAGTAGCATACCTTTAAGCCCAGTGTGTCCAAATCAATCTGGACATAACTGTGGTAACTGTCATTATGTGCCTGTATTGTATGCAAATTAAAAATACCGCTCTAATCTTGTTCTTCTTTTTTCAATAATGCAAAGTCTACTGTTGCTTCAGGAAGTATGCACGGTGCTTTTGCTGGTAATGGAACTGTTGGACTGAAGGCCAAAGCTTCTTGTCTCCCTCCTCTCCTTTTCCCAGCAAGGTTTTAGAGTTTCCTGTGTTGGATGCCTTGTAGATTAGCACAATAACTCAATGCTAACTGAGTTCTTCTTCATTATAGCGGCATTTCTCCCTTTTCCACCTGTAATGCAGCCGTTGGGCTTGTTTTAAAGGCACCAGTACATAATCTCTTTGCCTGATATTGAATATTATACAAATGTTGAGAGATGTGCGTGCTGCTGCTCCATACACCATATTTTAATATAGATGAATTCATTCACTCTATATGGCTTTCAAAGCAGTTCTATCTGCCCCCCATTCACTTCCTAGCCCAAGTGACACTTTCGTCAAACCACAAATGTTATACTCTCCAATTCACGATTATGTAGTTTTAGTGTTACTTCACTACCAATTTCTTTCCTTGTCTTATCAACTGAAAATGTAATGTTTAGGACTTAATGTAATTCTTCTGTTAAACCCTCTGTAAGGGACAAGAAGTAAGAGACTTTTCTATAGACAATGTGAGTCAGAGCTGCTTCATTTTTGACAATGTAGAGAAAAAAAACAGAATGTCACCAAAGCGTACACAAGAGACAATAAAAAATGAGAAGTGTGCCACTGCATGTTTATTTAATTTGTTCAACACTTAAATAACACCTGTTCGTATAACATCGGAGGCATTTGCAAGGATATTTCCATGACAGAATACAAGATGACAGATTATACGTGCATCATATTTAACGATCTCTTTGGTACAGAATCCTTTGTCACCTGTACAAACTCTTACATAAACTCTCTTAAGGCTTAACCCCTTGGCTCCCTGAACTGAAGTGGAGGTTAAATACATGTAGGTCGGGCTTCATTCCAACAATTCCTTCATCACTTTGACTTCATCAGCTTTAACAACCAGTATTTTAAAACAGTAACTTTACTTATCCTTCTTATACTGTTCCTTAATGTTAAATACAAACATGTTTCATTAATAGACTTGTATTACTTAAAATACCAATCAAAAATATTTTGGTGCGTTTGTTGAAAAAAAAAACCCAAAACATTTTCCCGACATTAAAATGCAGTGTTTAAACTGCACTGTAACAGATATTGAATAGAAAGAAATAGAAAACCTACTTTGTAAAAGCATTGCAGCTTTAACCAAGTATGCCACGGCTGTAAAATCACCCTTTAAACTGAGACAGAACGTCACATTCCTTGTGTCCCTCAGACTGGACACAAGTTTAACAGTAAGCTATTAAAAACAAAGACACCATTTTGGGCACATTTTCCAAATCGAATTGCTCTGAAGGAGACTCTGTGAAAAAGTATCTTGAGGTTTATTTATCTGTATCCTTTAAAAGGGTGTGAAACATTCTTGGAAATCCCAAAACTATATAAATTCTGTTCCAAGTATTTGGCGGCTACATTCCAAATCAGAATCCTGTCCACTGATGTATGAACTGGTAATAAAGAGTTACTGTCGACTTGTATTACAACTCTCTCCAATTCATGATTATTAGTTTTACTTCACGACCAATTTGTTTCCCTGTCTTTGTCTTATCTACTGAAAATGTAAAACCCCATTAGTACATTACAGTCATTTAGCAGACGCTTTTATCCAAAGCGACTTACAATTCAGTATCTATCTATACACCGTAGACGCAGCTACGCAATTGGGGTTAAGTGTCTTGCTCAAGGACACATTGACACGGGACTAGTAGAGCAGGAGCCGGGGATCGAACCGCCGACCCTCTGATTGAAAGGCGGCCCTGCTCTCCACTTAGCCACGGTCACCCGTGTATGTGACCGTGACCCGTGTATATGACCTCTTCTACCTTATAAATGTCTCTCTGCAGTTTCTTTACTATGAATTCCACATTTCCTCCAAATTGACCCATCATCTGCAAATAGTGACAATCCCATCCCATTTTCTGTTTCACTGAACACATTTATTATTATGGAGAATAGTAATGGACTGACTATACTACCTAGGTGTTCCATTTTCAATATCAAACTTTCCCAAATAGCTCTTTCCTACTCTGACTTCTATAAATCTTTTTAATAAAAAATCCTGTATCCATCTATACATTCTACCCTTAATACCCAACATGCAAAGTCTAATTAATAACCCTTCTCTCCACATCATATCATATGCCTTTCTCTATGTCAAAGAAGACAGCCACAACACCTTTTGTTTATCTGTGCTTTCCTAATTTCATGTTCCAAACTTAAAGCTGGATCTATTCTACTTCTCCCTTTCCTGAAACCACTCTGGTATTTGGATAAATATTCTTCACTTTCTACATAATATGTTAATCTTTCATTTATCATTTTCTTCATTATTTTGCAGATATTTGATGTTAAAGCTATTGGTCTTGTTCCTCTTATTACCTCCCAGGTGCTAACCCCGTTCAATGCATCAGATGCTAAAGCAAGGTCTGTTGCCGACTCTGTGCCTGCTTTGATGTTAACTCGTGTCCCAGTTCCATTATTTAAGCACACTAAGATTTAAAAAAAACAAAACTCCATTAACTCTTCTATTACCATTTCATTGCCATTATTACCACTACCCCAAAATATGCTATGAGCATTAAAATCTCCACAACATATCACTTTCCCTTCTAAATATACAGCTAATTCATTCAGTAATTATATTGAAAGACATCCTCATCCTGAGTCGCCTCCCTAATCCAGTCATATACCAGTTTATTACAACCACCAAATCCCAAAATATTGAACTTGTTTTCTGTTTAGGTAAATGTCTGTCTCGTGCTCCTCTCCGTCTAGGCTCGTTAGCAGCGTAGCTAGCATTCAAATCCAGCGCTACTATTACAAAACATGACCACGTGAACCGGAAGTTGATGCCTTCTTTTGTGCCACTTCGAAGCAGCAGAGCAGAGCCGCAACAACGACGCCAGGGACGGGTGCAGGGCCCCAGACTGACAGACAGCGATGGGTAAGAAAAATCGCCTCACAGGAGGAGCGGTCGGTCGGAGAACGATCCTCCAGCTTTCACCTTCCGGGCTCCGTGGTGGGAATGTCGGAGAGAGGGAAGAAGCCCCCTCGGGATCCGATGGTATTTCTTAATGTTATCTCAGTGGCTTGCTAGCTGAATGCTAAATGCTGGAGGTGTGAAGCATGTGGCCATCTTTTAAAAATCGATTAACTTAACACAATGTAGCTGCCGAATTAGTTTGTATTAGGTGCAAAAATACATCCTCATCAAAAATAGCTAACGTTTACGCTGAATGATGGCAGTATGCTAGCTCATGAAACGAAACCGTTTTTTCTAAGCTAAGCTAACGGATCGACCGGAAGCTATCGTGTAGCGTGCTAAGCTAACGGTAGACGTTGTTGTGAGCATGCCAACATAGTCTTGCGACAAATGACTGGGTCATTTAACCCAAACATAATTATCCTAACTTCATTAACGTTACCATTACATTTGACTTGTTTCATCTCGGAGTGTGAGGAGTACGTGTGGGAGAACAACGTTAGCTTCTACCTAGCTTGCTGTAGCAACTGTTGAAACTCAAGGCTAACCTCTTGGCTGACATTTTTTTGCAGATGAACAAGAGGGCGATGGACTCAGATTCGTGAGAGAAAGACTCACAAACATGAAGACTCCCGCAGTAAAGGCCACAGGTAGAGTAACTGTATATGCGAGGAGCTGTTTGTGTTTCTTACGCAATGCAAAACCACATAGTTGAACAAGTTGTTTTGTCTCCACACGTAGAGGGCTTGTCTTTGCTTGGAGCCTATGAGGATAGTGATGAAGAGGATGCTGGAGACTCTGTTCCGCGTTCAACTGGGAAGTCAGCTGACATCGACAGTACATTGGCCAATTTCATGGCTGTGAGTATAATTTGCTGCATATACTAATCAACCTGTTTTGTATAACTTAAAGATAAATAAGTTCATACATTTAGGTTAACGTGTGTGTGTGTGTGTGTGTGTGTGTGTGTGTGTGTGTGTGTGTGTGTGTGTGTGTGTGTGTGTGTAATTGAGGACATTATGAACCAACTGGTATTGACCTTTATCGGCCTCAGACCCGTTCTGAAATGCACGTTCCTTGATCGGTTTTGTTTCGATGGTATGTCTAAGGAGTGTACCTAGATTAGCCGGAAGATTCAAGAATAAATTATTAATTAATTTCTTTATCCATATCATTTGACTAAGTGTGAGGTCAGCCGATTATGCAAAAATAAAAATGATACTTAGTGCCTTTTTTCTTTACAATTAGACTGCAGGTTTTGTTTTTCCCAATTTACAATCTATTGTTGTGAAGGCATCTAACCTGGCCTAGTTTTTCATTAATAAATCAAATTATTTTTCTACAGATGAGTGTTTTAGAAGAGTGTGGTTTATTCTAAGGCCTGAAAGCGTAGTTTCTCAAAAAATATAAAGTCCTTTTGCAAATTTTTTCCACCACAGGAAATTGATGCAATCACCACCCAGCCAAATTCAGATGATATAGCTCAACCTTCGGTCCCAACTACCACCCCACCCAGACCTGAGGTTGATGCTCGGCAGCCAGCTGCCAGTGCAGACCAGAACCAACAAAGCACAGCGTTTGAGTACAATACTCAGTACTCACTTTCTGGAGGTAACTGTCTCTCAGCCACCTTTTAGTATAGCAGGACATAAGGATTGTGAGCAATATATCACCTAAAATCTGCTTTGATCTGTTTCCAAGCATCTCATGGTTTTGTTTTTTTTGCAGTGGGTGTAGAGATGGGAGACTGGCAGGAGGTGTGGGATGAGAACTCTGGCTGCTACTACTACTGGAGCACTCAGACCAATGAGGTGTCTTGGGAGCTGCCGCACTATCTAGCTGATCAGGTGCAAAGCCTGGAACAGAATACTAACAGGTAGGAGGAACTGACAGAGACACAGTATCATCACAACTTTGTCAACAGCAGCTTCATCTTTGATGTCACTGTACCTATCTGACCTCAAGTACAATTCTTTGGGTTTGTCTCAAGTACAGCAATTCAGACGTGTATGATGTATTATTTTTTTTTTTGTAGCTCTAGTGTCAATGGCAACGGCACAGCGCATGAAGCCTATCACACCAAGGACAGTGCTGCAATTGTTGCAGCCCCACCATCTGTGAAGGAGACCAAAGTGAAGGCAAGTCCAACACAAATGTGAATGAATTTGAATCTGTGGCGTTTAAAGAGATTTCTTCTGAGTTGTAATGTTTTCCTCATGTTTTTTGTCTACAAGGAGGTAATTGAGAGTGTTGTAGGCCTCACAAGTGAAGAAGAGGAGCGCCATGGAGTGGCTGCGTCTCTGCTTGGTCCTTTGATCCCGTCTGAAGTGAAAGAAGCCGAAGAAAAATGGAGAAAAAAACTGCTCAAAGGCTTGGATGAGACTGAGAACAGTTTAGATTCTGACGGGGAAGGTGTTCGCAATGCAGGATCCCCATCTCCCCCTCTGTCAGACCCGGACCCAACCCCCACTGTCCAGAAAGATCTTTGCCCCAAGAAGCAGTCGGAAGACAACTCTGATGCTGAGGAGGAGACAGAAGAAGACACAATGGAGCTGGAATTGGCCCTGGAGAGGAAAAAGGTGGGTCTTGGGTTCAATACAGTTCTGTTGTGGGGGGAGGGGATCTAGCTTTGTCCAATTTCCATGAACGCAACGTCACAGGAGCGCCTGGCGGGAATTTCTTTCGAATTTGGCACAAACTTCCACTTTGACTCCAGGATGAACTGATTAGAATTAGGAGGTCAAAGGTCACTAACTAATTATGACAGTTTCCCACAAAGTGAAAGTGACGTGATGACGTTTTGGACAGGCATGGGTGTAAACTGCAACTTGACTGGATGGCCGAAGCATACAACTACAAGGCCTTTTTTTCTGGTTTTAGTGTGCAGCAATGGTATTTCTAATTCTGTAATTTTCCTTTCCCTAACATGTTATCTGGCTCTTAGGCTGAGCTCCGGGCGCTGGAGGAGGGTGATGTGAGTGCCGGGGGCTCCAGTCCTTGCTCTGAGACGAGCCAAGAAGCCTCTGGTTCTCGAGGGATTCTACTGAAGAAGAAACGGTGGAAGACTGCCTTCCCCTGTGCTGCCAGCCCCGACTCCAACAGCATCGGCTCAGACCTACAGGACAGCACAGAGACCAGTGAGTCCAAATAGTTGCACGCACTATTGGAGGGCGACGTGCATGACAGGAGTGTGTGGAAAAATTTATATTTCACTTATTAAATGTTTGTAGTCTAAACTCTCTGCATATTTAAATGGCTCTTTTGTGTCTTGTAGCACTTTCTAAAGTCCAAGAGAGTGTTAAAGAAGGAGAGGACAAGGAAACGGACAACTCAGAAGAGAAAACGGTTACAAATCCTCCGGTAAAAGAAGAGGTGGAAACACCGGAGCTCAAAGTAGAAACGCCTGAGCTCAGGGTAAAAACAATGTTACAATTAACCATAATTATTGTCTCAATCTTTTTTTTATTTTATTTTTTTAGGATATGTTTTTTAATGCTGAGGAAAATGTAGTTTCAGATTGGACAACTGGCTAACACGTTAACCAGCAAGATGGAGTTCCTGGGGATAAACAAAAAGGCGATCTCAAACTTTCAGTTTCTTCTGTTACAAACTGAGGTGAGTGGAAAATGGTTCAGTTTCCAAGCAATATTATCCTAGCTTCCAGATGTAGAACTCCACGTGTGACATCTAAAATATTTAACGCTGTTTAATATCATTTTGCACACAGCCATGTGGTAGTACTTAATATTTAAAATTCTCATAATAATCCATCATAGGGTGTCTTTTGGAAACTTAATGTAATTACTTTTCCATGTTTCACATCCATCTTTTGTCTCTTTGTCTCTGTATCCCTTCTACTTTATGGGTTTTATCTCACTCATGTCTCCTGTCCCCCCCCAGACTCGGATTGCTGACTGGAGAGAGGGCGCTCTGAATGGGGTCTATCTTCGTCGCCGGCTTCAGGAAGCTGCCGAACACATAAAATATTACGAACTTAACGCCACCCCTAAAGGCTGGTCCTGCCACTGGGACAGGTACGCGCTCCTTACCTTTCACATCTCTAAACTCCCTCGTCCCCCAAAAAACGTACCGTGTGACTCCACCCTTCTCAGTGCCGAGGTTGCAGACTTTGTTTCATGACTTGGGGAGAAGCTTAACCATTCTGGGAGGATCAGAATACTTGCCAGAAACAGACTCTGCAGGTTTCTGTGATGCAATCCTGGCACTCTGCCTTGCACATACTGATAAGGGAGCATCCACTCTGGGCCGGCCTGCTTCCTGTTAAATATTCCTGCCACCAAAAAACTCCCTGTCCCCATAACACAGACTCTTACGCCCTTTGTTGTCGGGGCCTTTGCAGACTGATTATGGGTCCAGTCAGGGAAAAATCTGGTAGGGGGGTATGGTAGGAAGGTTGGTTTTGTGGGAGAGCTTTGCACTTTACAGGACTACACCACCCAGAATGCAATGCAGACAGTGATGCCCTGGAAGCGAGGAGTGTCACGCATCAAATAAAAGGTGAAGATGGAGCAATGACGGGAACCCAGCAGGTCAGACCTACTCTATTTCATATGTCTTCCTGTTTTATTTTTTTTTCTTTCTGATGTAAAATGAGTTGAGTGTGTGCTTGTAAATTTTGACCCATGCTTGTTGATGATTATGATGGTGTTTCCTCTCTGGCGTCTTCCTGTGTCTGGGAGGTAATGGTTGTCTAAAACGGAACAAATGTGACAACCATGGTGTGAGCTGCTGAATGCTACTTTCAGGACCTAGAGATGATTTGTTTTGCTTTCTTTGTTTTTGAGAGCAAGGTGGGTTCCCTATCCACAGCCATGACCACACTCTAATTGGGCCCTCCTTTTGGACAGCTAAAGTCGCTGTCCATACCAACACTCCTGCCCCTTACTGTGGCCGCTATGTCCACTCCCTCGCCCCACTGTCCCAGGGTACCCTGCCACTCATCCAGTTGCTAGGACAGTCGTTGAGACTCTTGCCGTCTATCTCTGTTGTCCCACTCTTTAGAGAGCACAGGCGGTATTTCTATGTGAACGACCGGACCAGTGCCTCCCAGTGGGATTTTCCAAAAGAGGAGGACAAGGAGGAAGACCCGAAAGGCAGCCAAGGTACACAGACTTCCAGTCAAGGGGACACCAAAACATCTGCAATTGCTGGTGGCGTCACAGGTCAGTCTTTTTCTGCTGTCGCCGCTCAGTGTCGTCTTTAGTGACTTCAGAAAAATAGTGTATTAATCTTCCTGTAAGTGTTTTTCCTATTGAACATATGCCTGGATAATGAATATTGCTTTGCTGTTGTAAGTGCACACTATGTGACAAGGCTATCCACGCATCACCCCATGGTTTTACAATTTCTTTTTTTTTTTTTAACAGGATCTTTTGCCCCCGCCGCCCCACCAGCGCCTCCTCAGCCCAGTGCATCATCAGTCTGGTCTCCACCTCCACCTCCTCTTCCTGACAGCCCACCTCCACCTTCCAACAACCCCCCGCCCCCGCCTCTCCCCCCAGGCTCACCACCTCCGCCTCCTCCTCCTCCTGACAGCGATGGAGAGATCATGGAGGTAGAGATGGAAATGGATGATGAGAACGACGGTGAGCCTCCTGCTCCGGGAACAGAGGAAGATGGCTCTGGGAGGCCTCCTTTACCTCCAGGCACAGCTAGCGTCAAGGTACGGGAGTAATCCAAGTTAATTTAGTGAACTCCAGTTAATATTGTACATGATAATGCTATATGTTTATATTAGTAAGAGAAGACTTCCGCTTTTAACTTGTATTCTGTTTTGTCACACAGATCGTGGAGTCGCCGGGCTCTTTGGGGAAGGCTCAGAAACGTAAAGCCAGTCAGCTGAGTAAAGCCATAACTATTGGCAGTAGTGCCATTCTCTACACCCAGCCTGCTTTTAGTGCAGGTAAACAGATCACAACCCAACATCTGCTGTTAAACCATGTTTTGGGCATTTTTCCCAACATGGTTACCTGTCTGAACAGCACTATTACACATCCCCTGAAACAAGACTAGAGCCCTGTTTACTCAGTGACGGTTTCTCTTTGTGCAGCTCCTCTCATGTCTGCAGCTGCTTACTGGGGCGTGCCAGCGGTCCCTGCTCCCTTGGTCCCTTGTGAACCTCCTGTCCCACCTGTCCCGGCCTTACCTCCGCAGCCACCACTGCCACCATCCCAGCCGCCCGCTGAACCTCCTGGAGCCAAAGTTCTTCCCTCAGACAAGACCAAGAAAGTGAAAAAGGATAAGGTCAGTATTGGAGTTACACATACAAAAGCACAGTGCCAACTCATGGTTCAAGAGTAATGTTAATACTATACCAATGTGTCCACAGCTGGGATTGGTAGCTTGTAGCACTTAACCTCATATTAGTTCAGTCATGAAGCCAGCAGACACATTTGTACATGTGGTTTCTTAAAACAGCTTCTAGAGTATTGACTCCTATAGCAACAGACATGTTACTTGCACTGTACCATCGAGGTACAGATCATGACGGCACTCTTTCTGGCTTTGGATTTGGTGTCATGTATTTCCACATCATACACAGAACACAATGTAAGGAGCTGCTGGAGACCAGCACTAGACTCAGTCTAGTCTCAGGACCACAAAATCATCTGCGTATATAATATGGTCCACTAGGGGATTACCAGTCGTGCACCTGATGGTACAGGCTTTCTTTTGCTTGGACATTTATATCTATATTGTTTACAATTACCTTTTTTTTTTAAAGCATATACACAAGTCAGTTCTGTGCTTAGCTTTAAAGACAAACTGATTATTTCTGGAGTTAATAAAACCATTTAATCTGTCCAGCATCGTTCTTTATTCCCTAAAGCTGTGTGCCTGTAGTAATCTAGGCTGCCAACCTTTCCAGCTTCGTCCTTGATGACTGGCAGGAACGGAACAGACAACACTGAGTCTGCTAGTATGACTCATGAAGGCAGTAAACGGCAAGGAGGGAAGCTGTCCTCATACTGGCATGTTTACGATGTTCACCAGAAACATGGTCTAAACCACTTTGCTTTATCAGACGGCTTGTTTACAGCTTGGTACACAACATGTAACATAATCACCAGAGAAACATTACAATCAATATTGTCCACGTTACACAAATCACCTTGGACACAGTTGAATACAATTATTATAATGCTGCCACCATAAGTCCAGACAATGATGTCCAGTACTGTCTTTCTTTCGATTGTAAACCATATGGGTTGATTTTCTTTGCTTGGATTTCTACACTGAAGTCTACACTGTCGAGCTGTCTTTGTAATCTGATGCTAAAATATCACATAAGAAGAACCTGCATTGTGTTTTTCCTCTTTATGTCTCTATAGTCAAAGAAGAGTAA